>NC_057721.1:72595267-72605931 GCF_004010195.1 Chiloscyllium plagiosum | reverse complement strand
GGCAGATGTTCGCAGGTAAAGGGACGGCTGGAAAATGGAAAGCCTTCAGAAATGAGATAATAAGAATCCAGAGAAAGCATATTCCTGTCAGGGTGAAAGGGAAGGCTGGTAGGTATAGAGAATGCTGGATGACTAAAGAAATTGAGGGTTTGGTTAAGAAAAAGAAGGAAGTATATGTCAGGTGTAGACAGGATCGATCAAGCGAATCCTTAGAAGAGTATAAAGAAAGTAGGAGCATACTTAAGAGGGAAATTAAAAGGGCAAAACGGGGAAATAAGATAGCTTTGGCAAATAGAATTAAGGAGAATTCAAAGGGATTTTACAAATATATTAAGGACAAAAGGGTAACTAGGGAGAAAATAGGGCCCCTCAAAGATCAGCAAGGCAGCCTTTGTGTGGAGCCACAGAAAATGGGGGAGATACTAAATGACTATTTTGCATCAGTATTTACTGTGGAAAAGGATATGGAAGATATAGACTGTTGGGAAGTAGATGGTAACATCTTGCAAAATGTTCATATCACAGAGGAGGAAGTGCTGGATGTCTTGAAACGGTTAAAAGTGGATAAATCCCCAACACCTGATCGGTGTACCTGAGAACTCTGTAGGAAGCTAGAGAAGTGATTGCTGGGCCTCTTGCTGAGATGTTTGTATCATCGATAGTCACAGGTGAAGTGCCGGAAGACTGGAGGTTGACAAACGTGGTGCCACTGTTTATGAAGGGCGGTAAAGACAAGCCAGGGAACTATGAGGTTCCTGACATCAGTGGTAGGCAAGTTGTTGGAGGGAATCCTGAGGGACAGGATGTACATGTATTTGGGAAGGCAAGGACTGATTCGGGATAGTCAACTTGGCTTTGTGTGTGGGAAATCATGTCTCACAAACTTGATTGAGTTTTTTGAAGAGGTAACAAAGAAGATTGATGAGGGCAGGGCAGTAGATGTGATCTATATGGACTTCAATAAAGTGTTTGACAAGGTTCCCGATGGGAGACTGATTAGCAAGGTTAGACCTCATGGAATACAGGGAGAACTAGCCATTTGGATACAGAACTGGCTCAAAGGTAGAAGACAGAGGGTGGTGGTGGGAGGTTGTTTTTCAGAGTGGAGGCCTGTGACCAGTGGAGTGCCACAAGGCTCTACTTTTTGTCATTTACATAAATGATTTGGATGCGAGCATAAGAGGTACAGTTAGTAAGTTTGCAGATCACACCAAAATTGGAGGTGTAGTGGACAGCGAAGAGAGTTACCTCAGATTACAACAGGATTTGGACCAGATGGGCCAATGGGCTGAGAAGTGGCAGATGGAGTTTAATTCAGATAAATGTGAGGTGCTGCATTTTGGGAAAGCAAATCTTAGCAGGACTTATACACATAATGGTAAGATCCTAGGGAGTGTTGCTGAACAACGAGACCTTGGAGTGCAGGTTCATAGCTCCTTGAAAGTGGAGTTGCATGTAGGTAGGATAGTGAAGAAGGCGTTTGGTATGCTTTCCTTTTGTTGGTCAGAGTACTGAGTACAGGAGTTGGGAGGTCATGTTGCAGCTCTACAGTACATTGGTTAGGCCACTGTTGGAATATTGCGTGCAATTCTGGTCTCCTTCCTAGCGGAAAGATGTTGTGAAACTTGAGAGGGTTCAGAAAAGATTGGCAAGGATGTTGCCGGGGTTGGAGGATTTGAGCTACAGGGAGAGGCTGAGCAGGCTGGGGTTGTTTTCCCTGGAGCGTCGGAGGCTGAGGGGTGATCTTATGGAGTTTTACAAAATTATGAGGGGCATGGATAGGATAAATAGTCAAAGTCTTTTCCCTGGGGTTGGGGAGTCTAGAACTAGAGGGCATAGGTTTAGGGTGAGAAGGGAAAGATATAAAAATGACATAAGGAGCAGCTTTTCACGCAGTGGATGGTACGTGTATGGAATGAGCTGGCAGAGGAAGTGATGGAGGCTGGTACAATTGCAACATTTAAGAGGCATTTGGATGGGTATATGAATAGGAAGGGTTTGGAGAGATATGGGCCAGGTGCTGGCAGGTGGAATTAGATTGGGTTGGGATATCTGGTCAGCATGGATAGGTTGGTCCGAAGGGCCTGTTTCCATGCTGTACCTCTCTATGACTCTATGACTCTCTGACTCCATCAATGGGAATGTGGTGACCATTCATAATTAGATGACAAGCACACACCCTGGTCATTGATTGACCTGCTTGTAGAGTTGAGTGTCAAGTGTCAGGTACTGGTGCAATGTAAGGATTATAACAGAAATGCACCCAGTGTTTGAGAATCTGGTACTCAGAACAAGACTTCAGCCTTGGGCGAGTTCCTACCTAGGTTGGTGGCTCAATGCTCTCAATGGGGATTGGTATTCACAATCTTGTGTGGTTTAAGTTTGCTGTCCACTGAGCTATTTCTCACCACAAACACTGGACGACAGAATCAGCTCACATTCTCTGGAATTGGATGGAACAATCCATTGCATTGACATTCCATGGACCTGATGGATAACAAGAGGAAATATGCTTCAGAAGAGATGGAAGCAATGTTGATACATGCCAAAGGAGGGTGATGAATAATGGACGCAAGATCCATTTTGTTTTCTAAATTTTTCCCATTTTCGGACTAACCCTCCAATCCTCCACTGGATCCACACACCCTACTCCCTTCTATATCCCCTACAACGACATTGCAATCTCAGCTGTTCTGGACGCTTACACTGCCGTTTACAGACAGACTCCCAGATTTATTTTTGTTAAACGCAAACCATCTGCTTCTTCAAGAATAATCAGATAAAAAATAAAGTAATTAGAGAATGAGGTTTTTCCTTTCCTGACTGTTTTCCTAACTTGTCCAATCTTTTTCGCTGTGGCATTCCAAGCATAGTTGTGGTCAGAAATGTTGGCAGCGAAGCCAAACTCACAACTGTTCTGTTTTTTACCAACACGCTAGTGTTTCTCTAACTGTAACCCTTGGATTACCTCATCCCCCTTGTAGTTCTGAACTGCCATCCTTTTATTTCCTTCCTCTCTTGCTTGTTTTCTCCCCACGCTTCCTGTCTTGAAGGCATCTTGAAGGCTAATGGGTGGAAAGATCCAGTGTGAAAAGTTCCCATCTTGCCACAGCCAGATGGGGTGAGGGTGTGGGCGAGATGGATTTACAGCATGCGAGCCCCAGATGCTGAGAGTCAGTGACCACAAAGGCAGCCAATGAGGGGAGACAGTCTGATCAGAATGTACACCTCGGTTCCCTGAAAACTGGTTGAACGTTAGGGTTTGGAGCCTGGCTTTGCTGCCCCTCTCCCTTGTAAATTTGCTGTTTCTCTGTAAACAGCCGTAAATTTTAATTGTTTTATAAACTGTGAATTGTTTAATAAAATATATATTAAAAAATATAGACCTCGGTTTGTAAGGATTTTATCTGAGCTGTGATCGCATGCTTAATGAGGTTTTACATGGTTCCTCAAAGGAATTGTGATCCATTGCCTGCTTTGGGGGTGTACCTCTTGAAAGGTGAGTTCAAAATGCCTTACCAATACCCTTCGCCCTAGCTCCTTTTATATCCCCCTGCCACCCTATGCCTCCACCACTCTTCATGGTCTCTCATGGTGAAAAATGCTAACTCAAGCTCTCAAAACACCCTCCATGCTCCTCGTATTATCTATGAAATCTCAATACCAATTCAAGGGCCCAGTCTGCCCAAATCAATAAAAACATTAGCTCAGCAGTTTCGATAACTGATGTAAATTTGAAGTGATTACGTGGTTATGATAGATTTTTCTGTGATTTCCTTTTTCAATGTCTCGATGTCTGTTGGAGTACGATTGAGAAATGTGCTATGCTTTAGGGTTGTTATTGATGTTTCAATGGTCAAGCCAACAAGGGTTGTAGAAGAGCAGCTTCTCTTTTCAAAAATATTCGTACATGATGCTTTTTCGTCTTAGCATTTCCACTCTTGTTGATAACATATGACCCATTGATTGTTTCTATGGTGCAGACTGGGTCCATGAGTTGGCATTGAGTTTGTGCAGATAGAATGAGGAACATGGAGGGTGTAAAAGAGCGTTTGAGTTACCTTGGATGCTTTGAGATGCCATGGGGAGTGATGGGGTTATGGGTTGGCCAAGAGATATAAAAAGAGCTGGGGGAAGGTATTGGAAAGGCATCTTGAACTCACCCTTCAAAAGGTACTCCAAAGCAGACAATGCATCATGCCTCCTGTGAAGACCCATGAGCCATATGTCATGAAAAAGCTAAGGGGTAAAAACAATGACTGCAGATGCTGGAAACCAGATTCTGGATCAGTGGTGCTGGAAGAGCACAGCAGTTCAGGCAGCATCCGAGGACAGGCCATGAAAAAGCTAACCCAACTCTATATAAGAGGTTGGTGTTTAGGGATGCCCATTACCTTACCATGGCACCAGTTAGGTTCGGAGTTCATGCTTATGACCAGCATGCCCTCCTTTGGAAATTAGGAAAGTGGGTTGGAATCACAGATTTGGGTCATGTTTGGTATCTTAAATTACTCTAGAGTCATCCTGACTCAATCAAGATTTGGAGATGCCGGTGTTGGACTGGGGTGTACAAAGTTAAAAATCACACAACACCAGGTTATAGTCCAACAGGTTTAATTGGAAGCACACTAGCTTTCGGAGCAACGCTCCTTCATCAGGTGATAGTGGAGGGCTTGATCGTAACACAGAATTTATAGCAAAAATTTGCAGTGTGATGTAACTGAAATTATACATTGAAAAATTGATTGTCTGTTAAGCCTTTCATCTGTTAGAATACAATGATAGTTTCACTTCTTTCATGTGTAAATCACAAAACCTTTTTTTTAAAGTTGCATTCTCGGGTTAGCTGTTAACAATGATGATAGCTAGACAATATGTTGAAGGTGTTAGCCCCCAGTGTTCTCTCTCTATGACCTGATGTTCAGATTGATTCTAATCTTAAAATTGAGATAACAGAGTTTTACATAAATTCATGCAGTTTTTGAGCTCAGAGTTCTACAAGTACTTGCAGAGTTACATTGCACTTTGCTCAAAAACTGCATACATTCATGTAGAACTCTGAGCTCAAAAACTGCATGAATTTATGTAAAACTCTGTTATCTCTCTTTTTAGATTAGAATCAATCTAAACATCAGGTCGTGGACTTAGAACACTGGGGGCTAACACCTTTAACATATTGTCTAGCTATCATCATTGTTAACAGCTAACCCGAGAATGCAACTTTAAAAAAAAGGTTTTGTGATTTACATATGAAAGAAGTGAAACTATCATTGTATTCTAACAGATGAAAGGCTTAACAGACAATCAATTTTTCAATGTATAATTTCAGTTACATCACACTGCAAATTTTTGCTATAAATTCTGTGTTACGATCGAGCCCTCCACAATCACCTGATGAAGGAGCGTCGCTCCGAAAGCTAGTGTGCTTCCAATTAAACCTGTTGGACTATAACCTGGTGTTGTGTGATTTTTAACCTTGACTCAATCAAAATTGGTTCCTTGTTAGAGGCATGGACACAGTTATGAAGTTTCATGGCGATTTGAGCTTTTAATAATGTGGGTCGCTGGATAGCCATAAAAACAACGAGCCTTGGCACAATTTTTCATCCCTAGCACAGACTGAGATCAGTCTGCTTCCAGTTAAGGTAGTAGAGACCAGAGTTCAAACTGAGACCTGCTTTGTCCCAACTAGTCACTGGATAAGCTCACCAAGGAATGAGGGGAGAAAGTGCTACCATTTTAATTCTCAAAGATAGGCCAGCCAGGAGAGTCTGACTTCATGGGTGTCACAGCAGTTCTGATGAGCGATGACTGCACTCGAAATGTTAACTCTGTTTTCCTCCTCAGAGATGCTGTCAGACCTGTTGAGTTTCTCCAGCATTTTCTGATCTCTTGGAAATATTGTTTTGAGTAACTGCTAAGCAAAGATTCTGCCCCTTAAAATAAGTCACCTTCAAAGAATTAAGAGCAACAATCCTATTCACCCCTTCTTGACAGCCTAAGCTTCCTATTAATAATGGTATAAATCTTCAGTACAATCTTTTTTGTAATAAAATCAATATTCACTTATTCTCAGACCTTCATTCCAGAAATTAGAACCTCATGTTGAATGTCACCTAACTCAGATGCTAAAGCAATCCATGTCCAAGTTGTCCACAAGATCTGGACAACGTTCAGGCTTGGGCTGACAAGTGGCAAGTAACATTCATGCCTCACAAATGCCAGGCAATAATCATCACTAGTAAGAGACAATCTAATCACTGCTGTTTGATATCCCAATGGTGTTACCATTACTGAAACCTCCACTATTATCAATCAACATATTGGGGTGGCACAGTGGTTAGTACTGCTGCCTCATAGCATCAGGGAACTGGGTTCAATGCCAGCCTTGGGTGACTGTTTGTTGGAGCTTGCACATTCTCCTTGTGTCTGCACGTGTTTCCTCCAGTTTCCTCCCACAGTTCAAAGATGTGTGGATTAGCTGGATTGGCCATGCTAAATTGCTCATAGTATCCAGAGTTTTGCAGGCTGGGTGGATTAGACGTGGGGGAGGTAGGATTACGGAAATAATGTGGGCATATGGCTCTGAAATGCTCTTTGGAGGGTTAATGCAAACTCAATGGGGCCAAATGGCATCTTTCTGCACTGTAGGGATTCTATGATTTTATTCTAGGAATTGCCATTAGACCTGAAACTCTACTGGACTCCTCAAATAAATGCAATGGCTACAAGGGCGGGTCAAAGGCTAGAAATACCTGTGTAACTCACGTCTTGACTCCCCAAAACTTGATCACCGTCTACAAGGCACAAGTCAGGAGTGTGATGGAATACTTCCCAATTGCCTGATTGAGTTCAGCTTCAGCAATACACAAGAAGCTTGACCCTGCCCAGGACAAAACAACTGTCTTGATTGGCACTGCATTCTCGCACCGCAATCGCTCAGTATCTGCTGTGTGTACCACCTACAAGATGCACTGCAGGAATTTGCCAAAGATCTTCAGATATTACCTTCCAAACCCATAGCCACGTCCATCAAGAAGGTCAAGGGGAGCTGATCCACGGGAACACCACCACCTGCACGTTCCCCTCCAAGCCGCTCACCATCCTGACTAGGAATGTCACTATTCCTTCACTGTCATTGGGTTAAAATCCTGGAATTCCCTTCCTAAAGGCATAGTGAGTCCATGTGCAACAAATGAACTGCAGTGGTTCAAGAAGGCAGCTCATCACCACCTTCTCAAGGGAATCTTGGGATATGCAATAAATGCTGGTCAGCCCATGTCCCATGAATGAAAAAAACAATGTAACTCCTGCCGTATGATCCTTTATATTGCGTATTTTTCAATCCTGCACTGAAATAAATCCGTCTTGAAATCTTGTGTCATGTGTGACAAAGCTGCTCCTTTAACAAGGTTATGCAGTCCTTGTTTTTTTTTTCAGAGAGGTTGTAAATGACACAGGTTCCAAAAAGTCTAAGTTTGGATGGATTTCAGGGTCAATTTGTTTACAGCTAATAGATATTGCCTCAAGCGGAAGGCTTTCAAGTTTACAAGCAACACTTGTATAATGAAAGGGGAGCGGCCGATTCTCCCAGCTCAGCGTTCCTCTGGTTTGTTTTTTTTGTAGCAGTAGTGTGAAAGCTGCTGGAATTAATTAGCAAGCTTAGGATGGTTCTCCATCTCTGACTTCAATCCTGTAAGAAGTTGTTTGATTTTACCTTTTGTACCAAGGAAACATTTATGGGGACTGTTGCAAGTATTTTGGAACAGCATCATTAAGTTGGGATGATCTGTTGGGTTTTCAGATAGGACAGGTTATTTGGTTTTCTGTTCTTTGTGCTTCATTCAGTAATCTCGTAAATAAATTCTGTTTTAGAACATTGAACATAGAAAAGTACAGCCCATGATGTTGTGCTGAAGATTAATCCTAACCTAAAATAAGATAAACTAACCTATGCTTCCCTCAATTCACTGCATGTCCAGCAGTCGCTTAAATGTCCCCAATGACTCTGCTTCCACCATCACCGCTGGCAACACATTCCATTGGAAAAAGTCTCTGGCTGTTGAATCTATCCATCCCTCTCATTACCTTGTACACTTTGATCAGGTCACCTCTCTTCCTCCTTCTCTCCAGAGAGAAAGGTCCAAGCTCAGTCAACCCTCGCCTTATAAGACAAGCGCTCCAGTCCAGGCAGCAGCCTGGTAAACTTCCTTTTCAAAGCAACTGGACACAATATTCCAAGTGTGGTCTCACCAGGGTTTTGTAGAGCTGCTCTGAAACTCGATCCCCCTGTTAATGAAAGCCAAAACACCATATACATTCTTAACAACCCGATCCACTTGAGTGGCAATTTTGAGAGATCTATGCACTTGAAAATCAAATCCCTCTGTTCCTCCACAATGTCAAGAATCCTCTCTTGAATCCTATATTCAGCATTCCAGTTCGACCTTCCAAAATACATCACTTCGCATTTATCCAGTTTGAACTCCATCTGCCATTTCTCAGACCAGTTCTGTATCCTGTCTATGTCGCGCTGCAGCCTGCAATAGCCCTCGATAATATCAATGGCACCTCCAACCTTCGTGTCATCTGCAAATTTTTTAACCCCAACCCCCCTCAACCAAATCATTTATAAAAACTACAAAGAACAAAGGGCCAAGAACAAAGCCCTGCGGGACACCACTCACCACTGACCTCCAGGCAGAATACTTTCCAACTACAATCACTCTCTGCCTTCTGTCAGCCAGGCAATTCTGAAAGCAGATAGCCAAATCTCCCTGTATCCCATACCTCTGACTATGAATGAGCCTACCATGGGGAACCTTATCAAATGCCTTGCTGAAGTCCATATACACCACATCCATTGCTTGACCTTCATCAACCTGTCTCATCAACTCCTCAAAGAACTCAATAAGATTTGTGAGGCATAACCTACCCCTCACATAGCTATGCTGACTGCCTTTAATCACGCTATGTTTTTACAAATAGTAATAAATCCTATCCCTCGGAATTCTTTCCAAACCCTTGCTGACTACAGATATAACACTGCCTATTCCCCTTCTTGAAAAGAGGAGCAACATTTGCCTCCCTCCAATCCTTCGGTACGACTCCCATGGAGAGTGAGGAGGCAAAGGTCTTCGCTAGCTGCTTAGCAACCTCCTTTCTCGCTTCCCGGAGCAGCCTAGGATAAATCTGGTCTGGCCTTGGGGACTTATCAAATTTAATGTTTTCCAAAATTTCCAGCACATCAACTTCATCAATCTCGATCTGTTCAAGCATGTTTCCCTGCTCCTCAAAGTTCTCATTCGCAACAAGGTCCCTTTCCTTAGTGAAAACCAAAGCAAAAAATTCATTTAGGGCTTCGCCTAACTGCTCACACTCCACACACAAGTTCCTATGCTATCCCCGATCAGCTGTACCTTCACCTTGATCATTCTCTTATTCCTCACGTATGAGTAAAATGCCTTTGGGTTCTCCTTAACCCTTCCCGCCAAGCCTTTCTTGTGCCTCCTCCCGTCTCTCCTCAGTCCATTTCTGAGCTCCTCACTAACAAGCCCGTAATCCTCTAAAGCTGTGCTAGATCCTTGCTTCTGCCATCTTACATTGGCTGCCTTCTTTCTTTTGATAAGAAGCTCCTCTGTTCTTGTTATCCAAGGCTCCTTAATGTTACCTCTGCTTACCTGTCTCAAAGGAACAAGTTCATGCATCACTCGCAACTACTGCTCCTTAAACAGTCTCCGTATGTCTGCTGTGCCTGTTCTGTGGAACAATTGCTCCCAATCTGTACTTCCCAACTCCTGTCTGATAGGCTCATAAATTTCTTTGAGGAGAAAGTGAGGTCTGCAGATGCTGGAGATCAGAGATGGAAATGTGTTGCTGGAAAAGCGCAGCAGATCAGGCAGCATCTAGGGAACAGGAGACCTGCTGCGCTTTTCCAGCAACACATTTCCATCATAAATTTCTTTTCCTCAATTAAATATTTTCCCATGGTAACTGCTCCTTTCCCTCTCCATGGCTATGGTAAATGTGAGGCAGTTGTGGTCACTGTCACAATGTGTTCTCCCACTGCGAGATCTGACATCTATCCTGGCTCATTGCCAAGCACCAAATCCAAAATGGCCTCTCATTTTGTCGGCCTGTCTACATACTGAGTAAGGAAACCCCCCTGAACACACCTGACAAAAATACTTCTATCCAAACCATCTGCACTAAGAAGGTTCCAGTCAGTATTGGAAAAGTTGAAGTCACCCATAACAACAACCTTGCTATGTCTGCACTTTTCCAAAATCTGCTGGCCTATGAGTTCTTCAATCACCCTACTGCTATGAAGGGGTGTGCAGAAAACCCCCAATGTGGTGGCTGTTCCCTTGCTGTTCCTAACTTCCATCCATACCGACTCAGTAGACAAACCTTCCTCAACAACCTTCGTTTCTGTAGCTGTGATGCACTCTCTGATGAGCAATGCTACACCCCCTCCTCTTTTCACTCCCACTCTGTTCTTTTTATATGTTCTAAACTCTGGAACATCTAGCAACCATTCCTGCCCCCGTGAAACCCATGTCTCCATTATGGCCACAACATCATAGCCCCATGAACTGACCCATCCTCTAATTTAATCACTCTTATTTCTGTCACTCCTTGCATTAAAGCAGACACACTTTAAC
>NC_057721.1:72579672-72595221 GCF_004010195.1 Chiloscyllium plagiosum | reverse complement strand
TGCTCTTGTTCCCCCGCCAAACTAATTTAAACCCTCCCGAACCACACGAGCAAATCTCCCACCCAGGACATTTGTGCCTCTCCAGTTCAAGTGCAACCCATCTTTCATGTACAGGCCCCACCTTCCCCAGAAGGTATCCCAAAGGTCTAAGTATCTGAGGCCCTCCCTCCTGCACCAGCCTCGCAGCCACATGTTAAGCTGCACTCGTTGACTGTTCCTCATCTCACTATCTCATGGCACCGGTAGCAAACCTGAGATCACTACTCTACTCGTCCTGTTCTTCAGCTTCCAACCTAACTCTCTGTGGTCACTTTTCAGATCCTGAATCCCTTTCCTGGCTATATCATTGATGCCATTATGTGCTACGATTTCTGGCTGCTCACCCTCCCTCTTCAGAATCCTGTAAACCTGAACGGCGACATCCCGGACCCTCGCACCTGGGAGGCAACATACCTTCGGGGACTCCTGTTCCTGACCACAAAATCTCTTGTCAATCTGCCTAACTATTGAGTCTCCTGCCACTAGCGCTTTTCTATTTTCCCCAATTCCTTTCTGAGCCACAGTGCCAGGCTCAGTGCCGGAGACCTGATAACTATGGCTTTCCC
The DNA here is from genome assembly GCF_004010195.1 of Chiloscyllium plagiosum. NCBI lineage: Eukaryota > Metazoa > Chordata > Chondrichthyes > Orectolobiformes > Hemiscylliidae > Chiloscyllium > Chiloscyllium plagiosum. The sequence goes on along the minus strand of NC_057721.1, from coordinate 72,594,616 downwards.
CTGGTAGGCCGTCCCCACAAGCAGCATCCAAGGTATACTTATTGCTGAGGGGAACGGCCACAGGAGATCCCTGCTCCCACCCGCTTAAAAAAACAATCACAAAATTTCCCAACAGGCTCCACTTCTTCCGCTCTCTGCTCCCTCTGCCCAAACTCCAAAAGGCCGCTGTCACTCGAAGGTAGATCCCTTTATCGAAATCCTTACCTTCCCAGCAGGCTCGGCTTCTTCTGCTCTCTACTCCTGTTGCCCAAATTCGAAAAGTTTAAAACTAAGTAGTTTGACCCAGCTGATTTTCTCCTCGAATATTCACTTTGCACCTGCTTATAACAATGAACAAAGTTAGGGTCTGGGCTACCTTCTTGAAAGGTTTTGAGAGATCAGGCCTGGTCCATAACACATGCGATGAGATGGCCTCCTCAAGTTACCAATGAATTGTGGGAGAACGGTCTCCATGGCACAGACAGACGAACTGTATTGAGCTATCAGCTTCTTAGTTTTGAACAGTGCACTGCTCAAAACTCTGCCAGGATAATTAAAAAGGCATGTATCCATTTTCCACTGTTCTCTTATTTAATTTATATTAGTTTAAAGTATTTACACTACATGTTAATAAATTGTGTCTGTAAGCAACGTGAGGACATTGAATAAAATACTACAGCTGAAAAATAATATTTTTGTAATGTTTGCGGTCAACTGTTTTTTGATTCACAGCAGTCTGCTGGTCTCAACAGGTAACACACGTAGCCATTGCTGGATTTTTAGAAAATTAAACATTCTTAGCAAGTGCAGACTTTGTGCTTGGATATCAATCTATATCAGCCATTGACCTCAGAGAAGTCATGACCTTGCAGTGTCATTGCTAGACTAGGAAGCTGCAAGTCTGTGTTCTGTAACTGAAGTTCAAATCCTACCATAACCATTCAATATAAAATTTGGAATTAAGCATCTAATTACTAACTTGAAATCATCATTGAAAAACTTGTCTGATTTACTAATATCCTTTATGGAAGGAAACTTCCATCCTCACCTAGTCTGGCTTACATGTGACTCCAGGCTCACGTGATTGACTCTTAACAGGAATTAGAGATGGACAATAAATGCTGGCCATAGCCAGTGATGCTCACATCCTGTGAGAAAATTTAAAAAGAGGCTTAATCTCTTAGTGCTTTGCAATGACCCGTTTGACATTGTGACTCAATTTATTTTTGTGTCTTCAAGAATTGGAAGCAGTGCCGCACATCTGCTCTGTACGATCATGACTGATCTGATTATAGACAGTCCACACTCCCACTTATCCTCAATAATATTTCACTCTTGCTTAACTAGGACCTGACTCCCTCAAAATTCAAAGCTACCTCTTTTCAAGGAAGTGAGTTCCAAAAACTCACCATTGTCTGTGTGAGAGAAAAAAAATCTCTGAACCTCTGCATTAAATGGGCCACAACTAGTTTTAAGACGGTGTTCCTTAGTTCTAGATCCTCCCACAAATAGAAGCATTCTTTCCACATCTGCTCTGTCAAAGCCCTACAGGATCTTAGATATTTCTATCAGGTCACCTCTTCACATCATTCTAGTGGATACGTGAGAACCTTGTCCAGCCTTAACTCAGCTTCTTCAAATAAGTTGATCAATACTGCACAAAACATTTCAATGAGGAACATCCCTCACATAAGTAAAGCATACCCTCCCTACTTTTGTGCTCTAATTCCTTTCATAATAAACTATTCACTCTATTTGCTTTCCTAGTTACTTGCTGTACCTGGAAACAAATCTGTTGTGATTTGTGTACCAGGGCAACCAAATTTCCCTGCACCTCAGAGTTCTGCAAGTTCTCAGCATTTTGGTTATATAATTATTTTTATTTTTCCTGCCAAATAGACAATTTCGCATTTTCCCACATTATATTCCATTTGCCAAATCATCACCTGCTTCCAAGAGTATGTACAACCCTGTTTTAACTTCCTTATCTCCTTTTCACTAGCTATCTTTGTGTCATCAACGAATTTAATAACCATTTCTTTTGGTTCCTTCATCCAAGTCATTTATGTGATTTGTACAAAGGTGATGCCCAGCACTAATCCCTGTGTTAACATACCACTTTAGATTAGATTCCCTGCAGCATGGAAACAGGCCCCTTGGCCCAACCAGTCCACACTGACCCTCTGAAGAATAACCCACCCAGACCCATTGCTCTACCCTATATTTACCCCTGACTAATGACCTAACACTATGGACAACTTAGCATGGCCAATTCACCTGGCCAGCACATCTTTGGATTGTGGGCGCATACTGGAGCAACCGGACATAAAGACACAGGAAGAACATGCAAACTCCACACAGACAGTTGCCCAAGGTGGGAATCAAACTGTCTCAATGCTGTGAGGTAGCAGTGCTTACCACTGAGCCAACATGCCTCCCTGCTTGTTACATCTTGTCAGTCAGAAAATGACCCATTATTGTTAGCTGGCTAATATTCTATCCAAGCCATTGGTAACTTGTCTATGGAGAACACCAACCAAAATATCTATGTAGCTCATCTGTCATCTCTTTACATTGAATTACTAATTCTCCAGATTCACTTCTTTTCAGACCAGCATTAAGTTCATTCACTCTTGTCCATTTTAACAATAATACAATCTCTTATTATTCGTTTTTATATTTCTATTTCTCATTTTCTTCTAATATACTTTCTGTATCAATATTTTATTCAATCTTTGTCTTATTTTCTATTCTGTCAGATCTTCTGACCTACCATGCATCATTCCACGATTACATACCTTATCTTTACGTTTGATGCAATTTTTTTAAATTTGATTTGTTTTGATTTGAGTTATTATTCACTTGTACCTAGGTACAGTGAAAAGTTTTGTTTTGCGTGCAGTACAGGCAGATCATACGATACAAAGTGCATTATCGTAATAGAATGGAGTGAGGAATCCAGTGTTACCACTGCAGAGAATGTGCACAAGGGGTAAGATCAACATAGAACATAGAACGTTACAGTGCAGTACAGGCCCTTCGGCCCTCGATGTTATGCCGAACTGTGAAAATAATCTGATGCCCATCTAACCTACACTATTCCATTATTATCCGTATGTATGTCCAATGCCCATTTAAATGCCCTTAGTGTCGGCGAGTCTACTACTGTTGCTGGCAGGCCGTTCTATGCCCCTACTACTCTCTGAGTGACAAAACTACCCTTAACATCTGTCCTAAATCTATCACCCCTCAATTTAAAACCATGTCCCCTCATGTTAGCCTTCACCATCTAAGGAAAAAGGCTCTTACTGTCCACCCTATCTAAACCTCTGATCATCTTGTATGTCTCAATTAAGTCACCTCTAAACCTTCTTCTCTCGAATGAAAACACCCTCAGGTCCCTCAGCCTTTCCTTGTAAGGCATTCCTTCCATACCAGGTAACATCCTAGTAAATCTCTGAATCCTTTCCAAAGATTCCACATCCTTCCTATAATGCGATGACCAGAACTGCACGCAATACTCCCGGTGCAGCCTTACCAGTGTCTGATACAGCTGAAGCATGACCTCGTGGCTCCGAAACTCATTCCCCCTACCAATAAATGCCAACACACCACATGCTTTCTTAACTACCCTATTAACCTGAGTGAATACTTTCAGGGATTTATGCACCTGGATGCTGAGATCTTTCAGATCATCAACACTAAGAATTTTACCATTAGCCCAGTACTCTGCAGTCCTGAAGTGAGCTACCTCACACTTTTCCGCATTAAACTCCATTTGCCATTTCTCAGCCCAGCTCTGAATCTTACCTATGTCCCTTTGTAACCCACAACATCCTTCGTCACTATCCACAAGTCTGCACACCTTAGTATCATCCACAAATTTACTCACCCATCCTTCTACGCCCACACCCAGATCATTTATAAAAATGACAAACAGCAGTGGCCCCAAAACAGATCCTTGCGGCACACCACTGGTAACTGAGCTCCACGATGACCATTTCCAATCAACCAGCACCCTCTAACCTCTTTCAGCTAGCCAATTTCAGATTCAAACCACTAAATCACCTTCAATCCTGAAAGATCATATTTTGTGCAATAGCCTATGATGTGGAACCTTATCAAACGCCTTACTGAAGTCCATATACACAACATCAACCACTTTACCAGGCCTGTTGGTCTGACTACACACAGTATCAGAAAACCCTCCTGCACACATTGAACAAAAACTCAAACATCCAAACTACTTGAACTATCGTATTCCCAGTCAACATTGAGGAAGTGAAAGTCCCCCATAACAACTACTCTGTTACTCTCTCTCTTGTTGAGAATCATCTTTGCTATAATTTCCTCTACATCCTGGAACAATTCAGAGGCCTTTGGAAAACTCCCAACAGGGTGGCCTCTTCTTTCCTGTTTCTAACCTCAGCCCAAATTACCTCAATAGATGAGTCCTCAAACATTCGCTCAGCTGCTGTAACAATGCCACTCCCACCTTTTAGCATCATGTCTTTTCTTGCTGAAACATCTAAATGCCAGAATCTCAACAATCATTCCTGTCCCTCCTCTAGCCATGTCTCTGAAATGGCCACAACATCGAGATCCCCGGTACCATCCCAAGCTGCAAGTTTGCCCGCCTTATTCCGGATGCTCCTGGCATTGAGGGACACACATTTCAAACAAACATCCTGATTGCTGGTGCCCTCTCGCAATCTTGTAAACCTCTCCCTGACCTCACTACCCTCAATCTCTTGTACACTGGAACAACAATTCAGGCTCCCATCCCCCTGCTGCATTAGTTTAAAGCTCCCTGAAGAGCATTAGCAAATTTCACCCCCCCAGGATATTGATACCCCTCTGGTTCAGGTGAAGACCATCCTGTTTGTAGAGGTCCCACCTTCCCCAGAAAGAGCTCCAATTATGCAAAAATCTAAAACCTTCCCTCCTACACCATCCCTGCAGCCATGTGTTCAGCTCCGCTTTCTCCCTGTTCCTTGCTTCACTAGCGTGTATCATGGGCAACAAACCAGAGACAACACCTCTGTTTATTCTAGCTCTAAGCTTCCACCCTAGCTCCCTGAATTTCTGCCTTAGGTCCCCACCTTTCTTCCTACTCATGTCATTGGTGCCTATGTGGACCGTGACTTGGGGTTGCTCCCCCTCCCCTCAAGGATCCCAAAAATACGATCATAAACATCATGAACCCTGGGACCTGGGATGCAACACACCAATTGTGAGTCTCTCTCGTTCCCACAAAACCTCCTATCTGCCCCTCTAACTATGGAGTCTCCAATGACTAAATCTCTGTTCCTCTTCCCCCTTCCCCTCCGAGCAACAGGGACAGACACTGCACCAGAAGCCTCTAGCCTATTGCTTACCCCTGGTAAGTTGTCACCCCCAACTGTATCCAAAACTGTATACTTGTTGTTGAGGGAACCACCACAGAAGATCCCTGCACTGCCTGCCGATTCCCTTTCCTACTCCTGACTGTAACCCATCTACTTTCTTCACGTGGCTGTGGAGTAACTACCTTCCTGTAACTCCTCTCAATAACCCTCTACGCTCTCGAATGATGCGAAGTTTATCCAGCTCCAGCTCCAGTTCCCTAACACTGTTCCCGAGGAGGTGGAGTTGGGTGCATTTGCACAAATTAAGTCAGCAGGGGCACTAGCGGTGATTCGTACCTCCCACATACTGCAGGAGGAACATTCAACTGCCCTAACCTCCAATTCTCACTATTCGAAATTTCCAAATCGACCACTGAAAAAAGAATATTCTTACCACCTTACCAACTGGTGCAGAGAACATTTCTTTTGGTTCAAGGAGGAGGATGGGTGGGAGTCACTACCCGAGTAGATTTTGCATAAAACAACTGCCCAAATATGTAACCTCGTGACCTCTCCGACAGCCTGCTGCTCGACGCTCCTGCACTTCCTGCTGCTTGAACAACAATGGCAAACCCCGATGCTAGAAGTGAGTTTTTAAACTTTTTGCCTCATCTTCCCGACAGCCTCCTGCGCGACGCTCACACATTTCCTGCTGCTGGAACAGCATTGAATTTAAAATTTGAGAAGTGCATTCAGAAGAGGTCAGAAGAGATTATTACGGGGGTGGGAGGGGTCTTTGATGATGTTGGCTGCTTTCCCAAGGAGAGAGAAGTAAAGATGGAGTCAATGGATGGAAGGCTGGCTTGCATCTTTAACCTTCTAGTTAACCACAGATCGCAGGTACCCGCCCTCTCATATTTTCCTTACTTCTTGGAATGTATCTTTTCTAAAATATCGGCTTAACTGTCTGTAACTGTATTTCCATTTACCCTATTGCTAAATCTTATTTGCCAGTTCACTTTAGCTGTGCTTTCATGTCCTCAGTCGAGGCCTTATTTATGTTTGGATACTCTCTCTGTTGAAATGAATGTAAAATTTAATCTTGTGCTTACATGCTAAATTTAACTGAAATAAAAACAGAAACTCGGTAGGTCTGGCATCATCTGTGGAAAGAGAAACAGAAATTACATTTTGAGTCCAGTGTAACTCTTCTTTGGAACTCAAATTTAGCTGCTTTTTTTAATGTCAAAAGACTTCTATTCTTGACCTGTTATCACATTTCTTTTGTCTTAGAATGTACTAGTGCATCACTAACCAAGATATACTTCAGCATCTGCGTGTCAGTCTGCCTTTTTTTTAATGAATCCCAACAATGTGGAAACAGGCCATTCAGCCCAATACGTCCACACCGACTCTCTGAACAACATCCCAACCCCCATCTACCCTGTCCCTGCATTCCCCATGGCTAATCCACCCAAACTACACTTCCCTGGACACGATGGGAAATTTAGCATGGCCAATTCACCTAACTTGGCACATCTTTGAACTATGGGAGGAAACTCACACAGACACAGAGAGAACATGCAAACTCCAGACGGACAGCCACCTGAGGCTGGAATTGAACCTTGGCTCTTGGTACTTTGACATAGTAGTGCTAACCACTGAGCCACCATGCCTTCCAACTTTCTGCATCATACCTGACATCTCTGAGCTCCTTCTAATTATGTTTGCGTAAACATTAGTGATTGTATTTTCAGCTGCCTTCGCTTCAGTCCCCATTCTAAACCTCTTTGCCTCTTTACATCTCCCTGCTCTCTTTGGACACTGTGTAAAAACTATGTCTTTGATTTAATTTTTGGCTACTCATTTTGTCAAATTTTAGCTAACAGTTTCTAAGCCCTGTGGCGAATGGGCTTGTGGATGGAATGATTGGTGTGGAATAGGTGGCAGGTTAGCCATCTGTGTCAGTGCCCATTGGAGCCGCATATGTTACAAATTAATGGTCTCATAGAGATGTACAACACGGAAACACGCCATTTGGTCCAACTCGTCCATGCTGACTAGATATTCGAAATTAATCTAGTCCTATTTCCCTCTAAAGTCCGCATTTTAAATGTTGTAATTATACCAGCCTCCATTGCTTCATCTGGCAGCTCATTCCATACATGCATCATTCTTTGCATGAGATAATTACCCTTGCCCCTTAGGTCCCTTTCAATTCTTTCCCCCTCACCCTTAATCTAGGCCCTCTCATTCTGGCCTCTCCCACTCCAGGAAAAAGACCTTGCCTATTTACCCCATCTATGCCCCTCATGATTTTATAAACCTCTCTTGTCCCCATTGGATGTTTGCACGCACATTACTGCATGGGGAGATCATCAGGTAAACTCTGGTCACCCTCCAACAGTCTCCATGGACTAGTGTCTTCCTTTTAAACACACTTTGAACCAGAGAAGGGAAACCACAGAAATAATGGTTGCCCTCACAGTGATAGCAACTACTGCCCAATGGGGATGCTTGCCTCCACCTAGTACTCCCAGACCATATCTAATTGACGTTGAGGGAGTTTAACCTTCAATGAGCCCACATCCTGCAAGAGTATTGTCAAAAATTACCACACTTCATGGAGGCACTCCTGAGCTTTTGACTCATTGGTTGGGCTGGAGTTGTTAGTGTTGGCCTTAACAGGATGGTTTGGTATATGAAAATAGTTCTGAAAGAGTTAATGTTCATGTTTACATCTTACATTCAGTGGATGGAGACAGGAAGTTCTATTCTGTCTTTCAGAGAGAGCAGAAGCATCTGGAGCAGCTTCTTAAGTTGGTAATAATTATGCCTGACTAAGTGAATTGTGCAATAAAGTTCCTCGTTATCTAGGAACAGTACATTTTCTGTTGATTCTATTCTGCTGCTAGTAACTAAACAGACCCAAGGTAGTGGTTAGCACTGCTGCCTCACACCGCCAGGGACACAGCTTCAATTCCACCCTCGTTTGATTGTCTGTTGGAGTTTGCGCATTTTCTCCGTGTCTGCGTGGGTTTCCTTCGGGCGCTCCGGTTTCCTCCCACAGTCCAAAGACGCGCAGGTTAGGTGGATTGGCCATGCAACAACGCCTGTAATATCCAGGGAAGTGTAGGCTAAGTGGGTTAGCTATGGGAAATGCGGGGCTACAGGAATAGGGTGGGGTGGGTCTGGGTGGGATGATATTCTGAGGGTCTGTTTTGACTCGATGGGCTGAATGGCTTGTTTACACACGGTAGAGGTTCTATAACAATACAAAGACAAAGGAGGATTAGTGAGAGTGAATTAGTCAAGCAACTCTTACCAAGTATCAATTACTGATGGAAGTGGTAAATACCATAATCTATCATGGCAGCCCCAGTAACAGCCAACTAATTAACTGCTGCTGGTAAAGTGTAACCCCTGGTTCTCAAAACCCGCCAAGCAGGGCCTCCCTTTAATTTATTATTGACTGTGCAACGTCTGCTCTCTATCCTAAACCTCGGTATTTGTATGTTAATAGTCCGGTGAAGCACCGTGATGCAGTAAAGTTATGTATGGTTGCCAATGTGCCTTTTTTCTGCTTGCAAACCAGTTGCCTGGCATTAAAGCAAGTTTGGAGGTAATTTAGACAAGCAACTACAATGCACCCAAACTTTCACATTCTTCAACAATCATCTGTCTGAGTGAGAGCACTTTTGAATTTCTCAGCCTGTTATCATGAGTGTTGGCACTCGGTCAAATCCCTAACACATCCTATTTCATGATAAACATTTTCACTGTCAGCACAGCGACTGGAGGTAGTCCAGGATTTTGCGAGCTCTTAGCTGACAGTAAGACTGCATAGAACAAATTAGATCAGGCAACGTGATTTGGAAACAGTTAGGTAAGTAAGGATTAAATTTAATGTTAAGCTTTGGCTTCTTCATATCTTATCCACTGCTGTCTGTGCATCCAGGCCTAAGCAATGAGAACCAGCCTTGAGTGGGAGGTATGACTGGGAGTTACCTCTGGATTTGTCTCCATCTCAGTCGGATGGGCTGCAAGTTTCATCTCTGAAAGACTACAAGGATCCTACATAAAAAATGAGCTTGGTGTTGCCAAAATCCTATTTCAATGAGGCAAAAGTCAATAGTGAATTCCTGTCAAAATAATCAGACAGCAATTGGAGTAAGGTTGTGAGTCTCAAGAAAGATGCTCTGGGTGATATATGGGAAACAGGAGTGACACTGGTCTATGTCTATCAGCAGCTGGACCAGTATTTATTGCCCACCAGCTTCTGTGAGAGGCTGGATAGACTCAGGTTGTCTTCTTTAGAGCACAGAATGTTGAGGATGACCTGATTATCATAGAATCCCTGGTGTGGAAACAAGCCATTTGGCCCAACAAGCCCACACCAACACTCTGAGGGATAACCCACCAAGACTTATTCCCCTACCCTATTACTCCATATTTCCCCTAGCGTACTAGGCACCTAGCCTACACACCCCTGAACACTATCTGCAATTTAGCATGGCCAATCCACTTAACCTGCACACCTTTGGACTGTGGGAGGAAAATGGAGCACCCGGAGGTAACCCATGCAGACACAGAGAGAACCTGCAAACTCCACACAAACAGCTGAAATAGAACCCAAGTCCCTGGTGCTGTGAGGCAGCAGTGCTAACCACTGAGCCACCAAGCTGCCCAGGTGAATGAGGTGTGTAAGATTATAACGGGCAAGGACAGGGTCGAGAGAAAACAGCTGGTTCCCTTAGCTGAAGGATCAATACTGAACAGGCATAATTTTACAAAGAAAGGCAGAAGGTTCAAAGGGGATTTGAGGAAAAGGAATTTCACCTTGTGGGCTCTTCGAATCCCTACAATACAGATAATGGCCATTCATCCCATGAAGTCTGCACTGACCTCCAAAGAGCATCCCACCCATACCCATCTGATCCTACAACCATTGCTAATCCACCCAGCTTGCACACTTTGGGCAATTTAGCATGACCAATCCACCTAACTGATACATCTTTAGACTGTGGGGGGAAACCAGGCCACCTGGTGAAAACCCACGCAGATACAGAGTGAACGTAGAAACTCCACAAAGTCACCCAAGGCTGGAATCTAACCACTGAGCCACCATGCTGACCAAGCTGGTAGCAATCTGGGATAATGCCTGGGAAAATGCAGGAAGCTTCACAATCTTCAAAATTTATTTGGATGCACAATTGTAATGTCATAACACTATAGACCAGGAACTGGAAAGGAGGACTAGTGTAGATTTAGAGTAGTTTTGTTGGTGCAGACTTGGAAGGCTAAAGGTCCTCTTTCTGTATGATTCTATCATTCTCCGACTGTCTCTAACTGCAACTAGTGATGGGCAATAAACGCTGGTCCAGCCAGTGGTGCCCACGTCCCATAGGAACATTGGAACAGGATTAGGCCATTCAGCCCCTAGAGCCTGTTCCACCATTCAGTGAGATCATGGCTGATTTGTGGCCTAACTCCACATAGCTGCCTTTGGCCTGTATCTCCTAACACCATTACTGCATGAAAATTTGTTCATCTCAGATTTAAAATTAACAACTGATCTAACATCAGTTGACATTTGTGGAAGAGAGTTCCAAATATCTACCACCCTCTATGTGCAGAAGTGCTTCCTAATTTCTCTTCTGAATGGTCTGGCCCTAATGTTTAGACTATGCCTCCCGAGTTCTAGAATCCCTAACCAATGGAAATAGTTTATCCTTACATTGTCTTTTCCTGTTAGCACTTTCAAGACTTTGATCTGAACACCCCTCAACCTTCCAAATTCCAGAGAAAATGGGCCTAATTTATATATTTCCTTCTGATAAGTTAACCCCTGATGTGTCTCTTGTAAACTATATTACTCTGTCTCCAAAGCCCCTTCCTCCAAAGCCAACATATTCCCCCGAAGGTGTGCTGTGCAGATTTGCTCACAACACTAAATGGAGTCTATCCAGGGTTTTTTATAACTACAGCACAACTTCTGTGTCCTTACACTCCAATCCTCTAGATCTAAAAGCAAGCATTCCATTAGCTTCCTTAATGAGTGAGTGGAAAAAATGAACAAATGAACAAATAATTAAAGAAAATGTATCTCATTGCTGGCACCCACATCTCCAAGTCCCTGAGCTTTGACTTCAGGTCCCACACTAGAGACCAGAGGACAAAATCCAGCCTCATAATTTGTTGCAGCTCTGAATGAGGCATCAGGGCTGCCATCTTTTGGATGATACATTGAACCAAAATTCCAACTGCCCCCTTAAGTGAATTAAAGGGACCCTCACCACTATATTATGCAAAAGTTTTTGCATGTGTTATGGTTGATATTTATCCCTTTATCAATGTTACGGAACAGATTATGTGGTCACTTTCACCATGCTCCCTGTGAGGTTAAGGAGGTTGTCTCTGCATTTAGGATTGAGAAGAACAATGGATGATCTTATTTAAAAATAGAAGATCCTGAGGGATGCTAGTGAGGAGATACTGAGAGGCTGTTTCTCCTTTTGGGAGACAGGAACTAAGGGGTACAGTATAAAGGTGAGGTGGAGATGAGGAGAACATTTTTCTCTCGGAGGGACGTAAGTCTGAGGATCTCCCTTACCCAGGCTGAATCATTGAATCATTTTAAGGTTGAGTTAGATTGATTCTTGATGAGAAAGGAAGTCAAAACATCTCAGATGTAAGCATGAGCAGTTGTTTTCATGTTAGAGCAGCCATGATTTGATTGAATAGTGGGCGAGGTTTGAGGAGCTGAATGATAAAGTACTGTTCCCGATTCCTTCCTGTACATTAGCTGTTCAAATCATCTGTCATTTTATTATATTTCATTAGAAAATTCCCAGACTCAATGTCTAGGGGAGCAACATTCATTTTTTTTAAACTCATTTCCATTTTATTACCTGTTTTTATAATTCCAGCTAACTTTTCACACACGCAGTACATTGATTATATAAAGAAAACATTGAATTGAACAACGCAGGAGTTCATAGGTTAGATGATCAAAAGATTGCTGAAAGAGATAGAATTGAAGGAACATGTTAAGGGAAAGAGCCAGATGAAGAGGTCTAAAGCAGATTATCTCAGAGTTTACAGTTAAGGTAACTAAAGACTGTCACTGGTGGTGGAGCGATTAAAGTTGTGGATACTCTGGAGGGTAGAATTCGAAAACTACAGATAACTCAGGTAAACAAAACAAAGATCTGTTGATGCTGGAAATCTGAAACAAAAGCAGAGACTGCTAGAGAAACTCAGCAGGTCTGACAGCATCTATGTAGAGAAAGCAGAGTTAACATTTCAAGTCTGTGTTCTGAAGAAGGGTGACTGGACTCGAGATATTAACACTGCTTTCGCTCCACAAAGGCTCCCAGGACTGCTAAATTTCACCAGCACTTTCTGTTTTTGTTTCAGATAACTCGGAATTGTGGAGCTGAATGGGATTAGGGAGATAAAGACGGATAAGACAATGGAGGGATTTGAAAACATGTGACTCCAATTCCACAGCAATGTGGTTTAACCTTAACTGGCCTCTGGGCAATTAAGGATTGGCACTAAATGCTGGCCTAGCCAGCAACACACTCATCCCGTGAATGAATAAAGGAACAAAAAATACTGGTTGGTCCTTATGAAAGTCATGAGCCATTATATCAGAGGAGAAAGTGAGGTCTGCAGATGCTGGAGATCAAAGTTGAAACTTTATTGCTGGAACAGCACAGCAGGTCAGGCAGCATCCAGGGAACAGGAGATTCGACGTTTCGGGCACAGGCCCTTCTTCAGGCCATTATATCAGAGGGCATCATTTGTCATCTGGTAGTCAGTCATGCCCATTGCTCAGGTGTTCATTGACCTGTGGCACTACCTCAGTATCAATGTATCATGGCAGCCTCATGGAGGCCAGGCATAGCCCTCAACTTACAAGTCACGGATCAATTAGTTGACTCCCTTCTTGTTTCCTGAAGATGATCTTATATCAACAAATTAACAGTTCTGTTAACAATGGGGACTCCATATTCCTGGATTACTGGGAAGGCAATGGTATCTGATAATGTTACTGAGCTAATAATTCAGAACCGTAGGCCAATGTTCTGGAGGCTTGAGTTCAAATCTCAACATGGCAGCTGGTGAAATTTGAATTAAATTAAACCAAATGTTGGAATTAAAAAAGAAGCTTGTCTAATGGCCACCATGTAACCACAGTCAATTTCCGTAAAAGCCCATCTGGTTTATTCATGCACTTTAGGCATTTCTTTTAGGAGAAGGAAATCTGCCATCCCTACCTTGTCTAGCCAACACCCAGGTACGTGAGGGAATCAGATCAAAGACTAACTTCAGTTCACAGTGCCAGGGGCTGGACACATGAACCCACATTACCTACCGTTCTGTGGGGTGTTTTACCCAGGACCTAGTAATTGCTTTAACACGAGGGAATCAGACAAGGGATCAATGTAGGACACAGAGACCTTGTTGAACCTGGTTACACCTGAAAGAAACAGCAACCTTCAGAACAAGAATCTACATCTCAAGGAAAAATAAATTCTTAATTTGATATAAGTTGCTAAAAATATTTAATGCACATGCTGTTTCAATTTAAATCGAGTTGTTTTTGGTAATTACACATATTTCCATACATTTTACCTGCCAAGAGCTTATCTGGTGCAAAAACAAAACATACAATGCTATATATAGTAACTTTTCTTCATAAAACGTCCTTTTGAAAGTACATTCCTGTTCAGAAATCAGGCGATATTTAACAAGCTATTAAAACAAAATACTGCAGATGCTGTGAGTCAGAAATAAAACAGAAAATGCTGGAGAAAGTCAGTGGGTTTGACAATAGTTGTGGACAGAGAAAACCAGTTAACACATTGAGTCTAAAGACTCTTATTCAGAACTGGAGAAATCATATTAGACTCTAAATGTTTTCTCTCTCTCCTTCTCTCTCTCTGTTCACAGATGCTACCATACCTCCTTAGTATTTTTTCAGCACTTTCTATTTATATTAGACATTTAACTATTTCCCTGTCCTTTGCCTTACAGCTCAAAAGCTTCAGAAATTATTTCTGTGGACCATTCTGTTGCATGTAAGGATGCACTAACATGTCACATTTCAACATTCATTATCCACATGTTGAATTCCAGGAGTTAAATTGGCTAATCCTTAAAGATGAAAGCAAAGTTCTCACTTTCTGCCAGTTAGTCAATGTCACCCAAACATTCATTGAAAGGCTTGATTATCTCTTTCAGTATGAGTTGGCACACAAGGTGAAGGTGATAGTGAGGACTGCAGATACTGGAGATCAGTTGTGGTGCGGCAAAAGTGCAGCAGGTCAGGCAGCATCCGAGGAGCAGGAGAGTCGATGTTTCGAGCAGAGGCCCTTCATCAGGAAATGGGGGGCCCAAAGGGGCTGAGAGATAAATGGGACAAGGGTGGGACTGGGGGAAAGGTAGTTGGGAACGCAATAGGTGGAGGTGTGGGGTGGGGTTGATGGTGATAGGTTGGAAAGAAGGATGGAGCGGATAGGTGGGAAGGAAGGTGGAAGGGTGGATCTGGGATAAAGTGGGGGGAGGGGAAATGAAGAAACTGGTGAAATCTACATTGATCCCGCTTGGTTGGAGGGTACCAAGGCGGA
>NC_057721.1:72568936-72579248 GCF_004010195.1 Chiloscyllium plagiosum | reverse complement strand
TACCTGTCAGATTCCTAGTGATCTTCCCCCCGCCTACACCCCTTCCCATGTATCTCTCAGCCCTCTTGGGCCACCCCCTCATTCCTGATCTAGAGCTTATTCTCAAAACATTGATTATCCTGCTCCTTGGATGCTGCCTGACCTGTTTGCACTTTTCCAGCTCCATATTCTTCGACTCTGTAGGCAGAAGGAGCTAACTTCAGAGTCTAAGTGCATGACCTATACTCCCTACTCTTCAGACAGCAGTATGGCCAGAGTGGAGTCTTTAATGAGGAGAAAGTGAGGACTGCAGATGCTGGAGATCAGAGTCGAGAGTGTGTTACTGGGAAAGCACATTCCTGATAAAAGACAATACACAATAGACAATAGGTGCAGGAGTAGGCCATTCCGCCCTTTGAGCCTGCACCAGCATTCATTATGATCATGGCTGATCATCCTCAATCAGTATCCTGTTCCTGCCTTATCTCCATAACCCTTGATTCCACTATTCTTGAGAGCTCTATCCAACTCTTTCTTAACCGAAGCCAGAGACTGGGCCTCCACTGCCTTATGGGGCAGAGCATTCGACACACCCACCACACTCTGGGTGAAGAAGTTTCTTCTCATCTCTGTCCTAAATGGTCTACCCCTTATTTTTAAGCTGTGTCCTCTGGTTCGGGACTCACCCATCAGTGGAAACATGTTTCCTGCCTCCAGAGTGTCCAATCCTTTAATAATCTTATACATCCCAATCAGATCCCCTCTCAGTCTTCTAAACTCAAGGATATACAAGCCCAGTTGCTCCAATATTTCCACATAAGATAGTCCCACCATTCCAGGAATTGACCTCGTGAACCTATGCTGCACTCCCTCAATCGCCAGAATGTCTTTCCTCAAATTTGGAGACCAGAACTACACACAATATTCCAGGTGTGGTCTCACCAGGGCCCTGTACAGCTGCAGGAGAAACTGTTTGCTTCTATACTCAATCCCTCTTGTTATGAAGGCAAGCATGCTATTAGCCTTCTTCACTACCTGCTGTACCTGCATGCTTGCCTTCATTGACTGGTGTACAAGAACATCCAGATCTCTTTGCACTGCTCCTTTACTAACTTGACTCCATGCAGGTAGTAATCTGCTTTCCTGTTCTTGCCACCAAAGTGGATAACCATACATTTATCCACATGAAGGGCATATGCCTGAAACGTTGATTCTCCTGTTCTTCGGATGCTGCCTGACCTGCTGTGCTTTCCCAGCAACACACTCTCGACTGGAGTCTTTAATGAGTGTGTCTAACAAAGCCACCTGCAAGACATGTGTGCCTCAAGGTCGAGGTTCCATGACTACAGCAGACCATGATAAACATTTGTACATGATTGAATTTCAATCAAAGCATCCCCCTTTTTATATGAAAAAAAACTGTATGCACTAGCATGTGCATTTGAATTACCAAAGTAACCTAATTTATTCATGACTCATTGAACATGAGCGGTATGTTGGCTCAGTGGTTAGCATTGCTATCCCAGCCTTGTCTGTGTTGAGCTTGCACGTTGTCCCTGCATCTGCATAGGTTTCCTCTAGATGCTTTGGTTTCCTCCTACATTCTAAAGATGTGCAGGCTAGGTAGATTACCATGGAAAATGTGGAATTACAGGAATAGGGTGTGAGTGTGGGTCTTGGTGGGATGCTCTTTGGCAGGTCAGTGTGGACTTGCTGGGCTGAATGGCCTGCTTCCACATTAGCAGACTGGCATATTTAAGAGTTGCTGACATTGTATTTAAATTTAGCCGCTTTCTTAAAGGTATGCACTTTAATGATTGGAAGTATGGTCAGGTGGATCTCATTGACTATGAGATCCTTGACTGGGATTGTTAACGTGGGCCAATCAGGGAGCACTGGCTGACAGATATAAACAGGAGATTCAGAAAAGTTCCTCAGCCTTGGGACTGGTTTTGAGTTGGCTGGACACAGCCCATCTATGGGGCACATGTAAATAAAGGGTAACTTAGTGCTGGGATATCGACTTCTCGACAGTTATTTCACCCATGCTTGTTGTTTTAGCTGTAAATTTTGGTGATGTTCCTTCACCGGAATGTGTCATTCCCATATAATTTATTGTTGCTATCGTAAGTGTTGTTGTTCCTCTTCTGTTGATGAATTTCTGTGGTCTTCTGAGTCAGAAGGTTGATGGGTAGTCTATATAGATAGTGAATTTATACATTTCTGATCAGCGCCCCCTGTCACTAAGAAACAGCTTCTCTAGTTGCATGTATATGCTTGTAGTTGTGATTATATATTATCTGTATTAGAACTAATGGAGGAGACAGAAAAATGCATTTGGTTGTGACGTCAAACTGGGAATAACAGAAATGCTGAAGGATGATCTATTTAATGCAGCGGGTGGTGGTGAGGAACACTCTGTCAGTCACAGATTGTTAATATTGACTCTACAGAACAACTTGTACACACTAACTCAAAGAGACATTCAATTTGCTGTGTTGTAAATCCTATCATAATGTAGCCAATGTTAGGTTGAAGAGAAGATACAGACAGGATTACACTCCTATAATAATGAAACCAGTACATTACAGCAACAGAAGGTGGATATGATTTTAGACTTTGCTCTGCAAATTATTTTGTGTTTTCAGACCATTACAGTCATAGCTTAAGAACCACGAGTTCCACTGGGAGATGGGTGGTCAATGCCAATGAAAACCTCTGAGCATTTCCAAAAGTTTGAACACCCTTGGGCATTTCTCATTTTGAAAACAGCTGGAATAACGACAACAGTGCATAAACACAACACAGTGAATCACTTGCAAATTGAAACCTTGACCATAAAAATTGCAGATATTTGATGAATGGTACAGAGTTCCAACTGAACTATTAACCTCTCTTGTTATCATCCGTAATGTGGCTGACCCAACGGGTGCATCTATCATTTTCTGGTTTTATTCATGATGAACATTTCTTAAGGCCATTCAGCTCCTTTATGTTTGAACTCGTACTTTGTGAGAGTTGTTGTCACTGTTGTCATTCCCCAGTCTTTACCTATTGCCCTGCAAACATTTTTGTCTTCAGATGATGATCTAATCCTTTTTTGCAAGCCACAATTGAATCTCAGGCAGTGCATCCTGAACCTAACCACTCAATACATAGAGCATTTTCCTCATGCCATCATTGTATCACTTACTAATTGTCTTCAAATGGTCACCTCTGGTTCACTATCCTTCCATCAGTGGAAGAAAATATCCACATTCTCCAGCATTCTTGTGAGTTTGGATATCTCTGTCAGATCTCTGTTAGTGGGCGGCACGGTGGCACAGTGGTTAGCACTGCTGCCTCACAGCGCCAGAGACCCGGTTTCAATTCCCGCCTCAGGCAACTGACTGTGTGGAGTTTGCATGTTCTCCCCGTGTCTGCGTGGGTTTCCTCCGGGTGCTCCGGTTTCCTCCCACTGTCCAAAGATGTGCAGGTCAGGCGAATTGGCCATGCTAAATTGCCCATAGTGTTAGGTAAGGGGTACATATAGGGGTATGGGTGGGTTGCGCTTCGGCAGGGCGGTGTGGACTTGTTGGGCCGAAGGGCCTGTTTCCACACTGTAAGTAATCTAATCTAATCTAATCTCCCAATCTTTTCTTTGTTACCAATGTTATATCTGGTGATGAGCTATCACTTTGACCCAGTGACAATTTGAGTGGTATTGAATTTCCATAGAATTACCAAATCCCTATGTGTGGAGTGATAATTTCTTTCTGAGAAAAAAGACTTTAAGGTGCCAGTTCCTGAAAACCTCAGCCAGGGAAAAGTTTCTTTAATTCTCCGAAGTTGAATCGAACAGAAAATTCTCGTGAAGTGTTTTCCTATTTAAATTAAACACTTTTTGAAATAAATTTTGAGGGGTCTTAAGACATAGACAGTGTTTCCATGGCGTCATGTAGGATTACATGGATGCGCATCAACTTGCAGAGACTTAAGTATTAAAATTTCACAACTTTTGAAAAACAATATTGTGGATGCTTCTGGAACATTTTATACCCGGTAAAGCTATGTTAGTATGCTGGCAGTTGGATTGGGTTGATGGAGACAGTAACCTAAAGCAGCTGCCTCATGCTAATCCTTTGTGGTAGGATTGCCATAGCAACATGGCAACTTGATTGTTGCTCTACAAATTCAGGAAAGCCTTGCGGTCTTTTCTCCTAATCTTTTTATTTTTCCCAACATACAAAATAAATTACTATCAAGAGTCATTTTCCCTCAGTCTAGACTCTTGAGGTTTCTTCGAGGGTTTGGCTGATGGTCTTCTGTCCTGTGGAATATTCAAACTGCTCATATCAGCATCCTCTGATTGAGGGACAGATCAGCAGGTCCCAAAACATGGAAAAAATCCCGAGGACATCAATACTGCAATGAAGTGGGCTGAAAAATATACCAGTTATTCATTGCACAATCAGTTTATATTATTAGGGATCAAATGCCAGGTGTTGTAAGGATGAGTTAAGACAACTGTCATGGGTAAAAGCTGGATCAACACATGAGGGATTGAAAGGAAATGGGATATGTTGACAGAGTTAGATGAAGAAGTGTGTAAGGATGCTGTTCATGGTCTAAAAACTGTTGGTGCAAAATGGCCATTTCTTTGTTGTAAATGCTATGTACAGTCCAAGTAACTAATGCAGTCACTATTTTCATAGAATCATCTAATCCCTACAATGTGGAAGCTGGCCATTTGGCCCATTGAGTCCACACCGACATTCTGAACAGCATCTGACCCAGACCCACCCCTCATACCCAATTCCTGTAAACGTACATTTCCCATGGCTAATCCACCTAACCTGCACATCCCTGGACACTATTAGTAATTTCGGATGGCCAATCCACCTAACCTGCACATCTTTAGACTGTGGGAGGAAATTGGAACACCTAGAAAAAACTCATGCAGACATGGCGAGAATGTGCAAACTCTACTCAGAGTCACCCAAGGGTGGAATTGAACCCAGGTCCCTGGTGCTGTGAGGCAGCAGTGCTAACCACTCTTTTCCAGTTGTATCTTTTGGGGATGGGATAAGCCTATTAAGCTAATTTCATGCCAATCAACTCAGGTGGATATTAAAAAAGAACTGTAAGAGGTTTCTGATTAACATTCTTTCCTCAAAATGATCCACATGTGAAGTAAAACCTGCAAAACAGCGTTCACTGCAAGAAAGATAATTCATTGCAATTTTGAGATGTTTCTGGAGGGACCATACAGTGCTTCATCAATACAAGAGGAAGGAGGTTAGCTCCATCTGAGGCATTCAGGGGTTTTTCTCCTCATTGAAAATCTGCAGTACTTCAGCATCAACATTCATGAAGGTCCACTGTATCCTGAAAACTTCACCATTATGAAACAACTACTCCCTGAACAACACCCTGTTTCACTGTGCAGTCACCCATAACACTGCCTCAACATTACATGGAAGCTTCCCATGCAAGCTGAAGAGTTGTAACATAATGTTTTATAATACCATAAGAAATAGGAACAGGAGGAGGCTATTTGACCCCTTGGACCTGCTCGGCCATTCAATATCATTTATGATCTAATGTTCCTCATATCCACTTGCCTGCATTTTCCCCATTACCCTTGATTCCCTTGCTGATCAAGAATATATCTATCTTAGCCTATACACAAAGGCACAAATCAGACAGCTCTCTGTGCAAGGAGTTCCAAAAACTTACTGCCCTCTGACAGAAGAAATTCTTCCTCACCTCAGTGTTAAATTGATGCCCCTTTATTCTGAGACTACGTTATCTAGTCTGACACTCTCCCAAGAGGGGAAACATCCTCTCAGCATTTATCCTGTCAGGCCTCTTAACAATCCCTTATGTTTCAATGCAATCACTTCTCATTTTTCTGAAATCCAGTGAGCAGAGTACCAAGACTCTAAGACAATTACCTCCTCCCCCAAAACCCCTGTATCAGGAATCACCCCAGTAAACCTTGCCTGAACTGCCTCCAATGCAATTGTATCTTTCCTTAAATAAGGGGAACCAATACCTCTCACACTCCTGCTGACATGGTCTCGCCAGCACCTTATAGAGTTGCAGTAAGGCTTCCCTACTCTTATAGTCCAAACTCCTTGAAATACGACCCAACATTCCATTAGCCTTCCTGATGACCCGGTGCACCTGCATGCTAGCTTTCTGTGTTTTATGTACCAGTACCCGAAGATCAAAGTATAGCAGCTCTCTGCAGTTTTTCTCCATTTAAATAATATTCCACCTTTTGCTCTCCCTTCCAAAATGAACAGCTTCATATTTCCCTACATTATGCACCATTTCCTAACACTTTGCCCCAATTTCTTTAATCTCTCAATATCTCTCTGTAGACTGTATCCCTCTCACAACCTGCCTTTCGGTCAATTGTTGTGTCATCTGCAAATGTGGCTACAGTGCATTCACTTCCTTGTTCCAAGTCATTAATATATATGATAATCAGTTATAGTCCCAGCATTGATCCCTGTGGAACCCCATTGGTCACAAGTTATTAACCTGAAAAATAACTCCTTATCCCCATTTAATATTTCCTGCCCATTAGCCAATTCAAGATTCAATATTTTTCCAATGATAGGCGTTAGGCTAATTGGCTTATAATTACCCACATTCCTCCCTCCCTTTTTGAATAGGGGAGTCATGTTAGCATTTTCTAATCCTCTGACTCTTCTCCAGAATCCAAGGATCTTGGAAAATTATAATCAATGTATTCATTGTCTCTGTAGCTACCTCATTTAAGATCCCAGGATGTAAGTCTCCAGGGCCATGGAACTTATCTGCCTTTAACCTCATTAGTTTGTCTAATATTACTTTTCTAGTATTGGTTATGGTACTTTATTTCTTCCCTGCATTCTTAAATATTAATGAGATGTACGAAGTATCTTCCACTACAAAGATATCTATTTAACCCCTCTGTCATTTCCTTGTTCCCCAAGCTGTCTACCAAGATTCATTTTCTAAGTGGGTGGGGGTGAGGAGGTTCTGTTCACTTTGACCTCTCTTCCTTTTTATTTATTTAAAGAAACTCTCATTGTCAGTTTTTATATTCCTTGTTAGTTTTGCCCTTGTAGTTTACTTTCTCTGCCTTTGTTATCTTTTTATTTTCCCTTCACTGGATTCTGAATTTATTCAGGTTATCACTAACTTGGCCTCCTTATACACTATTTCTTTCAGACTTAATACACTACTTCCTCGGTTAGCCATGGTTGGTTTATCCCTCTTTTAGAATCTTTCCTCCTTACTGGGATGCATTTTTGCTGAGAGTCATGAATTACCCCCTCAAATGTCTGCAATGCTTGCGTTCTGTCATTCTGTCCATTCACTTTAGCTAACCTTACCGTATTTTAATCATAATTACCTTTACTTAAGTTAAACACAATTGTTTCTGACAGCAAATTTCTCTTTCTTGAACTGAATATTAAATTCGATCATGTAATGATCACTGCTTCCCAGGTGATCTTTTACTCTTTGGTAATTTATTAAACTTGTCTCATCACCCATTACCAAATTTAAGATAGTCTGTTGCCCCAATTGAGTCCATGGGATATTGCTCTCGGAAACTATCCCTAATGCATTTTATGAATTTGTTGTCATGGTTACCCTTTCTGATTTGATTAACTCAACCAATATGAAAATTAAAGTCATTCAAAATTATGTCTCAATTCTTTTTAAGTGCTTCTATTATTTGTTGCTGTTTGAATGTGTGTGCATTATTCCTACCAATTGTCTGCTTTCTCTTGCTGTACTTTTCCTCCTCCAAATGGACTTTACATCATACAAGCTTACATTGTCTCTCACAACTGTCCCCATTTTAGTTCTTACTAACAATGCTGCCTCATTACATTTTCCACTCCCCTGTCTCTTCAAAAGGTCAAATATTCCTAAATATTAAGTTCCCAGTTTTGATCTCATTCACAGTGATTTACATCCAGCAAACTTACTCCTTTGCATTAAATCTTTAAGTCTAATGTAACTGATTGTACCCAGTTCTTTCCAGTAAACTGTGAAATCTTTAATGGTGAATACTCACAAAACCAAGAGCTTAGACCTTCTCAGATTTTTAATAAGCTGCAGATTTCAAACCAAACACTTCTGGTCCAGAGGTTGCATAAACTAAGCTTTATGACTGTCCTTTCCCTGAACATTTCCATTCTCCTTTTTGTAGGAGGCAAAGTACATCTTTTTCTGATCCTGCTCTCCACTGAGGTTCCCCAAAACTTTGAACGTCTGGATTTTTTAAACAAAAGATCAACTGTTGATTATCCTGGATCACAAAGAAAATGAATGATCTTCAATGTTTTACACTCCCTGTTCTAAACCAGCTCAGTATAACCAATCTTCCATGAACAGCCAACATGTTCCCTGATCTCTGACCCATACTGGATTAAGTCACTGCTGTGGAAGGACAGTTTGACCTAAATATTTTTTAATCTTTTCAGAAAAGTAACTGACCATTATTTTAAAATCCAAACTCTGAAATTGATATTTGTATATAAATAAATATGACCCCTTTTATCACATTTCTGATTTCCAAAACCCAGAATTTATGTGCTAGTGCAGGAAGGCTGCAGTTGGCTTATATACCCAATAGACCAGCGTTTATGGAATACTGTGAATATCTTGTTCTGAACCACCATTCAGTGAGACATTCATTCCTGCTTCTGTCAAGTAAAATAGAATCTGGTTGGAATGTGAAACCTCCTCTGGTTAAATAATAAAGGATTTACACTTATGTAGCACCTTTCATGATCTCAGGATGTCCAAAAGCATGCAGCAGTGGCATGGTGGCATTCTAACTGGATTAGTAAAGCCTGAACTATTATTCTAGAAACATGAGTTCCAGTCCCACCATAGAAGCTGGTGGAATTTCAGTTTGATTAATGTATGAAAATTGGATGAAAAGGTAGTTTCAGTAATCATTTCTATATGAAACAATGGAATTGTCGTAAAGGCCATTTCATTCCCTATTGTCCGTTGATGAGGGAAACCTACTGTTCTCACCCATTGATGTGATGGCAGACTGACAGAAATGTGAAGGTAATGATGGTGATGATTCCTGATGAAGAGCTTTTGCCCAAAATGTTGATTTTTCCTGCTTCTCGGACGCTGCCTGACAAAGAACAAAGAAAGTTTACAGCCCAGGAACGGGCCCTTCAGCCCTCCAAGCCTGAGCCGATCTAAATGTACTGTCTAAACCTGTCGGTCAATTCCTAAGCATCTGTATCCCTCTGCTCTCCACCGACTCGTGCGTCTGTCCAGACGCATCTTAACTGAATCTACCGTGCCTGCCTCGACCACCTCTGCTGGCAACGCATTCCAAACGCCCACCACCCTCTGTGTGAAGTACTTGCCGCGTGTATATAAACTTTCCATCTCTCACCTTGAAAGCGTGACCTCTCGTTATTGAATCATTCACCCTGGGAAAAGGTATATCTCTATCCACCCTGTCTATGCCCTTCATGATTTCAAAAACCTCAATCAGGTCCCACTCAATCTCCTTTTTTCTAATGAAAATAAACCTAACCTACTCAACCTTTCGTCATAGCTAGTACCTTTAATACCAGGCAACATCCTCGCAAACCTTCTCTGCACTCTCTCCAAAGCATCCACATCCTTTTAGTAATGTGGCAACCAGAACTGTACACTATTCAAAATGCGGCCAAACCAATGTCTTGTACAATGTTAACATGACTTGCCAGCTGTCATACTCAATACCCCGTCCAAAGAAGGCAAGTATACTATATGCCTTCTTGACCACTCTATGCACCTATGCAGCAACCTTCAGGGTACAATGGTCTTGCACTCCCAGATCTCTCTGCCGGTCAACTTTTCCCAAGTCTCTTCCGTTCATTGTATAATTCACTCAAGAATTAGTCTTGCCTAAATGTATCACCTCACATTTGAAGGCTCTGGATTCCACGTTCTGCTTTGCTTTAGAAAGGAGACTGAATTGAGTAGTGGGTGTTTCTCATGCATTTCAGCTCTCCAGCAAATCAGTGGGAGAGGTGATATTTTTCCCCGGAGCACATGTGCTTTGGATGTTTTATATTTGCTCTTTCAGAAACTATTAGACTTGATGCCACATGACAGCTTAGTTTGCAAATTAGAAATGTTGGGGGGGACTTGATGAGTCCTATGCAGATGGATTAGATCTTGGTTCAAAGCTTGGAAGCAAAAGGTAGGTACAGATGAGCAGTTCTCAGATGGGAGACGATTTGACAATAGAGTTCCCCAGGGATCTGTGGTGGGAGCCCTTGCTTTTTCTGATTTCTATAAATTATTTGGAGATGAGTATCGAGGG
>NC_057721.1:72560282-72566501 GCF_004010195.1 Chiloscyllium plagiosum | reverse complement strand
TCCTGTATTCTCTGACAGTCCCTTATGCTTTCTGCTACTCCACCAATCTTTGTGTCATCTTCAAACTTGCTGATCATACCAACAGTGCCCTCTTCTAGATCATTTATGTATATTACAAACAACAGTGGCCCCAACACTGATCCCTGTGGTACACCACTGGTCACCTTTCTCCATTTCAAGAAACTCCCTTCAACTACTACTCTTTGTCTCCTGTTGCTCAACCAGTTCTTTATCCACCTAACTGGAACACCCTGCACACTTCACTTTCTCTACAATGGGGAACGTTATCAAACGCCTTATTAAAGTCCATGCATATGACATCAACATCCCTTCCTTCATCTAACAACTTGGCCACTTCCTTGAAGAGCTCCATTAAGTGGGTACTGCTGTGCTTTTCCAACACCACTCTAATCTTGACTGTAATCTCCAGCATCTGCAGTACCCACTTCTGCCTGCCTGACAGAAATGTGAAGGTGATGGCCTGGTGGTATTAAGGCTGGACTGTTAAAGCAAAGACCCAGGTAATGTTCCGTGGATGGAGGTTCAAAACTTGCCATGGCAGATGGTGGAATGTGAATTCAACAAAAATCTGGAATTAGGAATCTAATGATGATTGTGAATCCATTGTCAATTGTTGGGAAACCCCACCTGGTTCACTAATGTCCTTTAGGGAAGGAAACTGTCATCCTTACATTGTCTGATCTACATGTGGCTCTAAACCCATGGCAATGTAGTTGACTCTTAACTGCTGTTTGAGCATTTTGGGACGGGGAATAAATGCTGGTGTAACTAATGATACCCTCGTGCCGTGAATGAACTTTTAAAAAAATGTGGTTATCTTTAAATTGACCTCTAAAGTGATCTAGGAAGTCATTCAGTTGTGTCACACTTGGAATACTGCAAGTGTACCTACATCACATGTATATCTCAAAGGCCAATTAGGGATGTGCAATAGATTTGGGCAAAACCAATGACGTCTTCTTTTTCTTTATTCATCACAAAATGAGAGCCTCACTGTCTAGGCCAATGTTCAGTGTTCTATACAGGAGTAATTTTCCTTAAGAAAGACAAAGCAAAAAAGAATCTGAAAAAAGAAATGGGTGAGCGAGAAAGGAAAAAAAGAAAACAAATTTTTTTTGGTGCCTTTAATGTGTAACAGTTCAAAATGACTTCACATCAGCCTTGAGAATGTTGAAATATTAGCATTCCAATAATACCTTGTGCAGGGAATAAGGCGCTCCATAAAGAGTATAGTTGCAAGGTAAAGTTTGTAAAACACACCAGTGCCAAAGAGCAAAAACAAATCCTGCGAAGGAAATTCCACCCTTTCTCTGCCACACTGTTTAACTGGGATTTCCTATTCCTTCCCTATACACCTTTGAAGTTACCTAAAATGTAACATAATCAATGAGCAAGCTGGCAACCAATACAGAACTGACTTTTAAGACACGAGTTGAGGTTTAAAAGCAAAAACCTGCCCAATTTCCTTTCAAGCTTTTCAATCCATGCAGCTACAATAAAAGAGGTCTTTTATTTTTCCAAAATTAATCCCATGAACTATGTAATTGCGATTTATATGTTCCATGGACATGCCATTCGGGGGGAATTCTTGCCAACTGTTCAGAATTTCAATGCACTTATGTCACCAGGGTCTCAGCTTTGCATCTCTGTGGAATGAAGGCATCCCCGTGCAGGTCTGACAGTGTGTTTACCGTAGGAGATGCCTTTTCAAGCTGTAGCATTGCTAATGAAATTTTATTAATCTCTAGTGAGTTTTGGGAAGATTTGTAGCTCAGGTTGAGGCTTTGGATGTAGGTTTGCTCGCTGAGCTGGAAGGTTCATTTCCATATGCTTTGTTACCCTACTAGGTAACATCATCAGTGGGCCTCAGGCAAAGCAATGCTGAAAATTCCTGCTTTCTATTTAGATGTTTGGGTTTCTTTGGGTTGGTGATGTCATTTCCTGTGGTGAGGTCACTTCCTGTACCTTTTCTCAGGGGGTAGTAGATGGGGTCCTCTCTGAGAAAAGGAACAGAAAGTGACTTCAACACAGGAAATAACATCACCACAGGAAATGGCATCATCAACCCAAAGAAACCAAAACATATAAATAGAAAGCAGGAATTTTCCGCATTGCTTTACCTGAGGCCCACTGAAGATGTTACCTAGTATGGCAATGAAATGTCTGGAAATGAACCTTCCAGTTCAGCGAGCAAACCTACATGTATTAATCTCTGGTTCAATCTCAACTGGAGAATGGTGTCAAAAACTGGGCACCACACTCTAGAAGGATATAACAGTTTCAGAAAAGATGGGTGAAAATGATTCCAGGGATTAGGGACTTCAGTTACATGGATAGATTGGAAGAACTCGGATTTCTCTCCTTTGTGATTGTGAGATTTAATAGAAGTAGTTAAAAACTTGATCGGGCTTCTGTGATGCAGTGGTAGTGTCTCTACCTCTGAGCCAAGAGGCCCAGGTTGAAGTCCCACCTACGCCAGAATGTATCATATTATCTCTGAACAGGCCCATTAGGAAAATGACTTTCAAAATCTTGATGGCTTAAAACAATTGTTTACAGAGAAACTGCTCTCATTGATAGAGGAAACAAGATGCAGAGGACACCAGTTTATGCTGGTTGGCAACAGAACCAATATCAATGTGAGGAAAGCTTTGTTATGAAATAATTAGTTCAGATCTGGAACACAGTACTTATGAGTGTGATTGAGGAATGTAGGGGGATTGGTGAAGCACTTACAGAGAAAAGAATCCACAGGTCACCAGGGAAAACTTGAAGTGAGACTAGGTAAGTTTTTCTTGCAAAACACTGGTGACTACATGACGGGATGAATGCTCTCGTTCTATGCTGCAACCGTTCTATGACTGAAATAAAGCATTAAATGTTTTGGGTATTATCCAGTCAGATCCAGGTGCTGGAGCGAGTGGTGCGGGCCTTGCGAGACCATATTGACGACCTCGAAAATCAAGGTCGGAGGATAAATCTCCGAATTGTCGGGCTCCCTGAAGGTGAGGAAGGTGAGCAGCCAGTCAGCTTCTTTGAAAGCTGGCTGCCTAAGTTTTTTGGCCTTCACATCGAGTCCAGCAGGCTGCAGATTGAAAGGGCTTATCAGCTTACAGTGCACAGGTCAGGGCGGGTGCAGCGCCCCTGCACTTCCACTCTTAAAAGGACAAGCAAGAAGTCATAGAAGCTTCCAGATCACTGGGAAAAGATTTGCAGGCACTGCTGTAAAAGGGGTCAAAAATCATGTTTCCCCAGGATTTCTCTGCATCTGTAATTCGAAAGAGGAAGTCCTTCAATGAAGTTAAAAAGAGGCTGAGGAACCTGGGCATCCAGTACTCCATGAGGTACCCCGCAGTGCTCCACTTCAGCCACGAGGATTCAGTTTATACATTTGAAGCAGCGGATAAAGATAAAAACTTTGCGGACACTTTAAAATAGATGGATTGGCCTGAAGAATACGGTTAATGTTTGTTCTCTTTTCTATCTTTCCCCATGTTTACCCTTCCTTTTTTTTATTTCTTTCTTTCTCCCTAATAATTTCCTTTTTGGAAAGGTGGGAAAAGACCTTGGAATAAGTTGTTCCTTTTTTTGTATTAACTGGATTTTCTGATGGGATGTTTTGTGGATGTTCTTTGTTGTCTCTCCCCTTTTTTTTGTTTGTTCGGTTTCTCTTTTGGTCACAAATAGGGGTGACATGAAGCCAGGGATGGGTGGAGTGCTCATTCTGACTTTGTCTTTTTTCTGTTGATTTTAGGATCATCTCCTTGTATTTCTTTTCTGGCCTAAGGCAGGGGGAAAATTTTGGGTTTGAAGGAGCTGTGAAGGATGTGATGGGTAGGGTGAGTGCCCCCTATGGGCAGGGGGAAGAGTCTTCCATTCAAGGTTTTATAGTTGGTTTTCTTTGTAGTTTTTTGGTAGTAATAGTTGTTTATAGTTATGATAGAGTAGTTTTTGTACATATAGCTCTTTGACTCTATGAGTCTTTATTTACTTATGCTTGGTGCTTTGTAAGCAGGGTTCTCCCTCTGGTGGGTTCAAGGGTCTCTGAAAGGGGATATGGCAAAGTGTCTTATTAAATGGTGCACCTGGAACATTAAGGGAAGTCATTCATCTGTTAAAAGGAAAGAAGTGCTTTCTAGCCTTAAGAGGGAAAGGGTTTGTATTGCTTTGTTGCAGGAAAGCCATCTTGATGATGGAGAACATCTTAAATTACAACAGGGGGGTTATGACCGGAAATTCTTTTCATCTTTTATGACTAAAAGTAGGGGAGTGGCGGTACTTATCCAGAAAAATCTTCCGTTCACATTATTAGAGCAGGTGAAAGATGAGCAGGGACAGTTTGTGATACTTAAAGCCCTGATACATGGGGAGGAATATGGCATTTTAAATGTCTACTGTCCTCTGACGCATCCCCTCACATGTTTGATTGTCCTGTCTCGAAGTTGAGTGCTTTTGGAAAACGGCATATTATTATGGGGGGGGGGGAATTTTAATTGTCCTTTGGATCTGACAGTGGACAGGATGCCTTGTGGGCCCCCAACTATATCTTCGCAAGCCAAACAGGTGGTTGACTTATGCAAGAAGTTGAGGCTGATGGATATTTGGAGATGTCTTCACCCTACCGGCAGGGACTTCACCTCTTTCTCAAACCCACGTAAATGTCACATTAGAATTGACCTCTTTCTGGGTCCCTCGACCCTTCTGGATTCGATTATGGGCTGTAAAATTGGGAATATAGCCATCTCTGATCACGCGGCAGTATATTTGGAGTTTAAGGCCAAGAATGAACAGCTAGGTTTGCAGCACTGGCGTTTAGACCCTTTTCTCCTTAAGGATTCCAAATTTGTGGAATACTTTATGAAGGAGTTTCAGGAATTCTTGACTATCAACTCAGACACTGCTAGTAGTCTGTCTCTGCTATGGGAGACCGCTAAAGCCTTTGCTTAGGGGATTAGCTATTTCCTATTTGGCTAGCTGGAAACGACAGAAGGAGGAACAGCAGCGTCTACTTGAGACGCAGTTGAAAACCGCTGAGGCAGCACATTTTGCGCAGCCTTCGGTGACTAAGCTACCATGGATCACGGCCCTCCGGGTTGCCTTGAATTCAATACTGACACAAAACACAAAGAAAGAACTTGCTTTTGCTAGACAAAGGCTGTTTGAATATGGGGATAGGCCAGGGAAATATTTAGAGTACCTGACTCGGAAAAAGCATCTCCCCAATCCATTACCGCAATAAGAGACAGCACAGGGGTCCTTACATATGATGCTAAAAAGATTAATGAGGCTTTTCGGAGCTTTTACTCTGAATTGTATCGGTCTGAAGGGTGTGAGTATGGGAGGGCTAAAATGGAGACCTTTTTTAAGAACCTGGACCTTCCAGGGGTAACCTTGGAACAGGCCTCTCTCCTTAATTCCCCCTTGACAGTTCAGGAAATACAGGAGGCAGCTAAGCAACTTCAGAGTGGGAAAGTGTCTGGCCCTGATGGTCTCCCGGGTGAGTTTTATAAGGAGTTCATAGGGATTCAGTCAGGGCCAATGTTGGAGATGTACAATCACTCTTATCTGCATGAATGCCTACCACCATCTTTGAGAGAAGTTAATATTCCCTTAATTCTTAAGAAAGGGAAGGTTCCTGAGGCTTGTGCCTCATACAGGCCCATTTATGTGTTAAATTCAGATTTCAAGATTCTGTCCAAGATTCTGGCGCTGAGATTGGAAAGGGTGTTGCCCCATATTGTTAAAGAGGACCAGACAGGCTTTATAAGGGGTCGTATGTCCTCTAATGATATTTGAAGGCTGCTGAACATGGTCCAAGTTTGTCAGCAACGATCGATTCAGGGGTTGGTGATTTCCTTAGAGGCAGAGAAAGCAGTTGACCGGGTGGAATGACCACCAGGGATATATTTCCCTCCCCTCCCCTATCAGCGTTCCAAAAAGACCACTCCCTCCGTGACTCCCTCGTCAGGTCCACACCCCACACCAACCCAACCTCCACTCCCGGCACCTTCCCCTGCAACCGCAAGAAATGCAAAACTTGCGCCCACACCTCCCCCCCTACTTCCCTCCAAGGCCCCAAGGGACACTTCCATATCCGCCACAAATTCACCTGCACCTCCACAAACATCATCGATTGCATCCACTGCACCCGATGTGGCCTCCTCTATATTGGGGAGACAGGCCGCCTACTTGCGGAAC
>NC_057721.1:72558709-72560199 GCF_004010195.1 Chiloscyllium plagiosum | reverse complement strand
CCCCTCCCCCCACCTTGTCTCAGTCAAATCCGTCGAACTCAGCACCGCCTTCCTAACCTGCAATCTTCTTCCTGACCTCTCCGCCCCCATCCCACTCCGGCCTATCACCCTCACCTTGACTTCCCTCCATCTATCGCAATTCCAACGCCCCTCCCCCAAGTCCATCCTCCCTACCTTTTATCTTAGCATGTTGGACACACTTTCCTCATTCCTGAAGAAGGGCTTATGCCCGAAACATCGATTCTCCTGATCCTTGGATGCTGCCTGACCTGCTGCGCTTTTCCAGCAACACATTTTCAGCTCTGATCTCCAGCATCTGCAGTCCTCACTTTCTCCTTGTATCTTTTTTATGTCTTAGAACAGTTTGGGTTGGGTGGAGCTTTTGCTAGGTGGGTGGAGGTTTTATATCGCCACCCTCTGGCCGCGGTCATCACCAACGGGGTGAAGTCTGGGAATTTTGGGATTGGTAGGGGTAGTCGGCAAGGCTGCCCCCTCTCACCGTTGTTTACGTTGGCGATAGAGCCGCTGGCAGAGGCCATTCGTCAGAATGTCCACATAACCGCTCCGGAAGTGGGATCGAGGGCACACAAGATGACACTGTATGTGGATGATGTCCTTCTGTTTTTATCGAACCCGATGACCTCTGTACCCCATTTGATACAATGTATCAATACATTTGGGGCTATTTCAGGATATAAGATTAACTTTGCAAAATCAGAGGCTATGCCTTTGGGGAATCTTAAGGATGTGCCAGAAGTTGAAGGTGGCTCTAAGTTCCCTTTTAAGTGGTCACAGGCAGGGTTACGATACCTAAGCATTTTTATTACCCTCAAGATTGATCTATTATTTCAGACTAACTTTGCTCACTTGCTCGACATTATTAGGCGAGATCTTCAGAGATGGAAGGCTTGTCCAGTTTCATGACTGGGCTGAATATCTCTCATTAAGATGAATGTTCTTCCTCGTTTGCTTTATCCCATGCGTATGCTCCCTGTAATATTTCCCAGGTCAGTGCTGCGGAAGCTTATGGGATGGTTTGGTTCTTTTGTCTGGCATCGTGGGCGGCCCCTCATCAAACTTACTAAATTGCAGTTGCCTCATGGAGAGGGAGGAGTTGATTTCCCAGACATCAGGAGGTATCAATTGAGTTCCCTGCTGTCCTTTGTCTGTGATTGGGTCGGTAACGATTCAAACTCAATATGGCTGGATATTGAGGCCTCTCAGGCAAAGTGGCCTCTTATTAACCTGTTGTTCATGGATAAGATGAGGACAGTTATGGACCACTGCCGGAACCCCATTGTCATTAGTACAGTCAAGGCATGGAGGACGATGCATCTGAGTGAGGGTCTCCACTTACACCTATAGTTGGCATGCCAGGGTTCTAACCAGGGATGATGGACTCAGGGTTCAAACTATGGGCAGCGAGAGGAGTTTCTAGTTTGGGAGACTTGTTTGAGGGGGAGGTTATGATGTCTTTTGAGCAACTGAGC
>NC_057721.1:72548335-72558630 GCF_004010195.1 Chiloscyllium plagiosum | reverse complement strand
TCTGCACAGGGCTCATCTGGCACCAGACCGTCTGGCGAAGTTTAAAAAAAGGGGCATCTTCAGTGTGCCCCAAATATAAAATAAGTGTAGGTACTCTTACCCATTGCTTCTGGACATGCCACAGGCTCCGTGTTTATTGGAGCACTGTGGCGGGAGAGATAGGGAGGGTATTGAGGACTGAAGTCAAAGTAGACCTGATATCTCTCCTCTTAGGTCTACCGAATTTACCCTCTTCAGACAGGCATGGGAAGAAACTATTTAATATTCTTGCATACTGTGCACGGAAGAATATTCTGATGAATCGGGTGTCTGAGAACCCGCGGGGCTTGCTGGGATGGCAGAAATTAATTATGGAGCACATTCCCTTGGACTTTTTCACAAACATGGAGCACCACAAAACAGACCATTTTTATAAGACATAGCAGCCCTAATTGAGTTATTTGGATATAGATTTGTTAGTTATCTTAACCAGGGAATTTGTTTAATCAGGATGGTTAGATTTGTCAAGCTCTGGGCCCTGGAGGGGGTCTCCTGAGTTAATACGGGTACATATACAATGCTCCTGTTCCTTTGTTTGGGAGCTTTGCCAACTGTTCTGTATTTTGTGGGTTTTTTTTGGTTTTTTTGCTTTTCTTTCTTTTTTTGGTATTGTTTTGCACAGTGTTAGGGTTTGTTTTGTATTATAGGATAGGTTAGTAGTTAGTGGACAGTAGTTGTATTGTGTTTTTTTTCTTTTTATTATACTGATATTTGATATTGATGGTATTTTTCAATGATTTTATAATTTTGGGCCATCAGAGTATAAGATCAGTAGTTGAATTAAAAGAAAGCCTGGCTTAATATATTCAGAGTAGTAACGCTTTGGACCCATCTTAAAATAGAACCTTTGAAGCTATTATTATCTAAACTCAGACTGGAGGTATGGCATGCTTTAAGAGTTAAAATGGGATGTGCTGAATTTAGTTTAGGCTTGATTTTTTTGTCAATGTTACTACCTAGTCAAACTATTTTTATGGCTTACTTGTCATGGTTTCTTGTTCTTATTTTAGGGAAGTGTTTTGACAATTCCACTGAATCACATGAACAGGTCAGAACAAGCTTCAGAAGATGATTTTAGTGTTTGAGCTGAATAATGCAAGAACAATGAGGACTTTGTTTTCTGAAGTAGAAAGATTTTCTGTTTACCGGACATTAAATGAAAAATATCACACGGGAAGTAATAGACCTGGAACTGACAGCAGGGCAATCATGTATAATGTTCCCCAGCAAGTTTATTCACATGTTCTGACATCTACCTGAGGCAGTGCTGATGATGGCTATGATGTTCCATACAGGTGAAATACGATAACTTCATCATCGCAGCATCCTTGAAAGTTGACATAAAGAGAGATATTTGCATGACATATCTGGAATGTTACCCTTTGCCTATTAAAGGAAAAGTAGTCCCGGCAGACTATAGGGCCATTCTTTCATTAGAGCGAGAAAGAGAGGCGTGGTGGAGGTTTAACCTTAGGGACATCTCAGAAATTGAGACGGAGAGTCCTTCAGCTGGTGCAAGAATTGAACCCATGCTGTAGGCATTGATTTGCATTGCAAACAGCAAACTGAACTAACTGACCGCATGCATATGGCAGATGTGTCTAAGACCACGGGGCATAAGTTTAATGTGAGGAGTAAGTGATTTAAAGGAAATCTGACAAGTTTCTTTTCCAGTCAAAGGATGGTAAGAAATATGAAACGTGCTGTTTGTGAGGGTAGTGGAGGCAACATATAAGAAGCATCTGAATGAGCACTTAAAATGCTGAGCATAGGAGGCTATGGACCAAGTTCAGGTAAATGGGATTAGTGTGGCTTGATATTTGTTGGTTGGCATAGACATGGTGGGCTAAAGGGACTGTTGATATGCAGGATGACTCTGACTGTATTTATGGAGCACTGCATTGGTGAAGACACTGTGGTTTGGATCGGTTAGTATAGTGAGGATCTATTTGTTCCCTCAGGTGAATACAAAACAGATTCTGTGACTGAATTTAAAGAAGAACAGAATGTGTTTTCTCCAGTGTCCTGGCAATATTTACTGAATAACATCAATAAAGCAAATTATCACATTGCTATCTATGGGATCTTGTCATGTGGAAATTAGTTATTGTTATTTGAAGTTTACAGCAGAAACTTCAGTTCCATTTTGGACATTCTAGGTCATGATATCTGCTGTATCAATACTTTCTATATGTCGCATCTTGTCCCACTTCAAAGTTTTATACAATTTGAATTACATTTTGAAATGCAGTGGATCATCCAGCATTGATTGAGCAGGAATTTCCTCCAACTGAGTATCGGGAAGACACGATTTTCTGTCTCTGTTTCACTGTATTCACTAATAACCAATGCCATCCCTTTCATAAGCGCAATCTGAGTTTAGTCAGACCTTCTGACTATACTTGCATGCCATCGGCTTTGTTCCAGCTGTTCCTGCACCAGCTTCTCAGCTTATTTGTTCCTAAAACCCACAAGAACACCTCTATTACCCCTACTACTCCATACTCCACTTGCCATAAACTTGGAGTCATCCAATGCTTTTCTTTTTTTCTGATAACCCGCACCAACCCAATGGGGCTAACTGATCTACAATCGATCCTGAACAGGCAAGGCCTTGCTGTTTAAATTCTCAGCCTTGTTTTCAAGTCTTTCCGTGCCTTTTCCTCACCCAATCCTTCTCCAGCCTCAGAATCCACTCAGATAACTCTGAGTTATTTGGCCTCGAATGAGTTCCCATTTGTAATTGCTTCACCATTAGTAACTGTGCCTTCAGGTGACTAGGCCCAAGGCTCTGAAGTTCCCTCCCTACACTTCTCCTCTTTACTGTTGCTTCCTCCTTTGAGACACTCCATAAAATTTACCTTTAGGGTCAAGATTTTGGTTATCTGATCTGAGTCTCTGATATAGGAGGCTTTATATTGGGAACGTAGAAACACAGGATTAATCAGCGACTTCAATGAAATATTCTGGTGCCATCTCCATATCCAATAATGCTATTATAATAGCTAGAAATCTATCCATTTTTGTCTTGAGCATAATCAACGAATAACCTTCCACAGTCCTTTGGGGTCGCGAATTCTAAGCATTTATCACCCTCTTTGTGAAGAAGCTCTTCTTCATTACAATCTGCAATGACCAACATTTTATTCTGAGTCTATCTCCATTGGCTCTAGAGCGCACAGGCAGGGGAAACATCCTTTCTGCATTTCCTCTGTCCTGGCTTTTAGGAATTTGGGACGGTCCTTTGAGATTGTCTCTCACTCTTCTAAACTATAGATAATGAAGGTTCTAGGTCACAAAGGCTTGGTATCATCATTGATTCCTAAGTGGGTGATGGTGGGTGTGGAATCTGAGGTGGGGGTTCTGGGGAAGTGGGGAGGAAGGAGTTCAGTAACAAGGTGAAGATGGTTCTCTGGAAGCCTCCACTCACTTTTGCCGATGTCAGGTCCTTGAATCAGGGACTTGGTGCCTTTGGATAGCTTTGCTTCTTATGCTTCCCATGCCTGCTGCCCTTCACTTGAAATCTGATTGGTCAGCAACCCTTGGTAGGCAGGACCTTGGCCCCTGACCATCTTGATCTAGAGAAAGACCATCACAGCCCATTTCAATTCCTGAATGACATAGCAAGTTCCTGTATCACCCCCTCACCAGGAAAAGAAAACCACAGGAGACATTAAGATGCAAGTGATTTTTAAAAAGTCTCTTTGTAATTCTTTTGCATATAAGTTATAAAAATATCAAGTACAGGGTGAAAAGACTTTTCAATCATTTAATCAGCTAAGGTAGTCTGAAGAACTTCTGTGTTCTGATGAAGGGTCACTGGACCCGAAATATTAACTTTGATTTCTCTCCATAGGTGCTGCCTGACTTCCTGAGTTTTTCTAGCGATTTCTGTTTTTGGTTCTGATTTCCAGCATCCGCAGTTATTTAGGTTTTAGCCTGTTTGTTTTGCAGTTTGCTGTGAACAGTCAGTTAGTCAAAGACAGAGTGGGGGGTGTGGGGGGAGGTGCAGGGGGTTTGGTGACAGTAGATGTGGGTGGGAGAGATCAAACGATGATACCCTCAACAATACACCCACACCAAAGCTGACAATTCAACCAGCCCATATACATTGGGAATTGGTGGGCCAGAGTGGCTAGAAAATTCCAGTCTACCCATGTGAAAATTTGCAATTTTTTTCTCATTGTCATTCAGAGGGTTCTGACTTCTCAGGCTGGACCTGCATTTATTGCTCATCCCCTATCCTTTCTGGCTGGCCAAATCCAAAGGAAGCCTTTCAAACAGATCACGTGAACACCAACTTAATATCATGGCATAGGATGGCATATCATTAAGATTCTATCGGTGCCAGGACTCATACTTGTGCAGAATGAGTTCAGAAAATGCACTGCTCTTCAAGAATTAGGCAGGTTAACTTTTATTAGTTGCAAAAATACATTTTATTCATTTTTTAAAAATTATCTACCTTCACAGGTGGTAAAGCAGCCCTAGACATTCTTTGCATATCAAGAAAGAAACTTGATATTCACTGCAGTTGCAAAAACCAAAGGCAATTCTTACTCAAACAGGATGCTCTTTACATACCCTCAGGCAATGAAAGAGTCTGATAATGGAACACAACTTTTTAAAGATTGGCAGGAAGACCTTAGATGGTGGTCTTTCCCAAATGTGCCATGGAGCAGCTGCCCCAAGTTTTAGTGACCCTCTGAGTGTACTTCTTAAATGTTAAGTTTAATGCTGATTTTGCTCTCTGTGCAACTTCTTTTTGCAGCCTTGTTCTACTACCTTGTGTACTTTGTAATGTATGATCGACCTGTACTGCACACAAAACAAGACTTTTCACTGTACCTTGTTACATGTGACAATAATAAATCAAACCAAATTATATCACACAGGCTCAAAACCCGCTCTGGCAGATGCTGGAATTTATACAAACCTAGTCTTGGTAACGGTGAGCATGAAACTGTCATTGATTGTTGCTGTAAAAACCCATCTTTCTCACTATTTCCCTCCTGCTATCATAGAACATAGGACAGTACAGCACAGTATGGGTCCTTTAGCCCTTGATGTTGTGCCAACCTTTTATTCCACTCTAAGATCAAACTAACCTACATACCCTTCATTTTACTATCATCCATGTGCCTATCCAAGAGTCACATAAATGTCCCTAATGTATCTGACTCTACTACCACTCTCTGTGTAAAGAACAGATCTCTGACATCTCCCCTCAACCTTCCTCCAATCACCTTAAAATTATGTCCCTTCCTGATAGCCATTTCTGCCTTTGGAAAAAGTTTCAGACTATTCATTCTGTCTATGCCACTCATCATCTTGTACATCTCTATCAAGTCGCCTCTTACACTTCTTTGTTTCAATGAGAAAAGCCTTAGCTCCCTCAACATTTCTTCAAGTCTTTATGAGTCAGACCCAAAGTAATGGAGGTAACTTTTAGCTGTCCTTTGAATTGGCTCAAGTGAGGCGAATGGGGATGGGCAGCAAAACAGGCCTTGCCTGTGACGCCAACATCCTATTTAAAAAAAGGTGTACTTCACCCAGTCCAATGTTGAATGGCAGATATATTTGTGGTGAAATCTAATGCTGTAGTCATTAACACAGATTATGAGTATTCCAAACAATATGATTTAATACATAACAACACTGCAACATTTGCCCTGCTCAGGGAGTTACAGGCTCCCTGAAGTTGCCCATTGTATTTTTTTAATTTCAGTTCGTGAAATATAATGCTAAATCAAAATTTAAATTCTTTTGGATTCTTCTTACTTCTTCTACAGATCTTTCTGTCATTATCAATTGTCCTTCCAATTTAAAATGTTCCTGACAGAAACTTGCATTGTACAGACTAGACATTTGGTCTGTTTATATGGTAGACTTTGGCAGCTCCAATACTTTTCTTGTATCTTTTATTTCAGCAACTTGCCTTTTTACAATTCTGTCTGACTGACATCTCACCTTGTGTATTCTCGAAAGGATCACCAAAGGACAACTTACCCTCAATTTCAACTTGCACTGAAACCTTCAATAGTCATCTCATCTCAGTTCCCTCCATTTTCTGAGCCTCGTTAGTCTCATCTTTCACACAAGCCTTCCCGAGTATGCCCAGGACCACACCCTCAATTTCACCATTGCTCATTTCATCACCAATTCTGACATCATTATCACTGAGAAAGCTGCTCTGTTCCTTTCCTCGTTTCATAGATTCATAGAATCCCTACAGTGTGGAAACAGACGACTTAGCCCATCAAGTCCACACTGACCCTTTGAAGAGTAACCCACTCAGATCCATTCCCCTACCCTCTATTTCCCCTGACTAATCCACTACACATCCCCGAACACTATGGGCAATTTAGAATGGCCAATTCACCCTAACCTGCACATCTTTGGACTGTGGGAGGAAACCGGAGCACCTGGAGGAAACCCATGCAGACACGGGGAGAATGTGCATACTCCACACAGACAGTCATCTGAGGTTGGAATCGATCCCCTGTCACTGGTGTTGTGAGGCAGCAGTGCTAACCACTGTGCCGCCCTCTCAACATTTTTCTCAATCACATTGCCTTCAAGAAAATACATAAATTCCTGGAAAAACCCCAGGGTCGTTGGACTTGAAATGTTAACTCTGTTTCTCTTTACACAGATGCTACCAGTCCAGCTGAGATTCTCCAGCAATTTCTGCTAGCATTTGTTTCAGATCTCCAGCATCCACATTTCTTTATTTTAATTTTCTTTCTACCCTCATGATTTGCCTTAGAAAACGCTTCCCCAGCTCCCTCACTCATTCAGTTTCAGAGTCATATGATAGGTATTATGCAGTAACTTCCATTCTGACCGCATAAAACACCCTGAACGTCCAATTGCCTGTCACTTTAACCCCCCCCCCCCCCCCCTGTTCCCTGGCCAACACCGCTGTCTCAGGTTTACTGCAGTGCTCCAGCAAAGCTAACTGCAAACTGGAAGAATAGAACATCATTTTCCACTTGGGAACGCAATAGCCTTTTTGATTTAACATCAAGTTCAATAACTTAAGGGCTTGATCACCTTCTCCCATGTCCTTACCACAACCCCCACACACCAGGCTGTGTTATCACATGGATTGCTACCACACATAACCTACTATCAGCTACTAATAAACCACACTAACAGCTATCCATTCCTCCAGACTGTCCTTTACCCAGTCCATTGTCTGTCCAACTGTGTTTCTCTCTCTTTGAGCTCTCTCTCCACCAATTATTTACTCTCCCCTCTCCACCCACCCTACCAGCTGCAAAATATCTCTGTTTTCTGAGCGAACATCTGGTCTGAAGAATGGTTCCTGGACCTGAAATATTAACTCTTGATTTCTATCCACAGATGCTGTCAGAGCTGCTGCGTTTTCCCAACAATTTGTGTTTTTGTTTCTGATTTCAAGCAGCTGCAGTTCTTTTGGTGTTTGGTTAAATAAATCTTCCTGCCTTGAGACCCACTGGCAATGGAGCAATAAGCTCAGCCTGATATCCCCGCTATTGTTCTTCCTGCTCTGACTTGAAATTCGTCTTCACAACCTTACCTCTCCACAATGCTTTTGGTCACTTCTTCCATCATAACTGGAGAGGATGTAGAGGAGAGTCACCAGGATGTTGCCTGGGATGGGCCATTTCAGCTATGAAGAGAGGCTCAGGTTATAAGCTCAGCCATCTTCTTTGGAGGAGAGAGGTTTGAGAGGGAACCTGATGGAGCTGTACAAGACTTTGAGGGGCATGGACAGGGGGGTTACAAATTTGGAATGTCAATAACAGGGGCATACTTTCAAGGTGGAAAGCAGAAAGTTCAGATAATTCTGGATAGGAGCGAGAGTAAGAGGGTAGTTATTATAGGGGCCTTTAACTTTCCAAATATTGACTGCAATTACTGTAGTCCGAGTACTTTAGATGGGTCAATTTTTGTCCAATGGGTGCAAGAGGGTTTCCTGATACAATATGTAGAGAGGCCAACAAAGGGTGAGGCCACCTAAGATTTGGTACTGGGTAATGAACCAGGCCAGGTGTTAGATTTAAAGGTAGGTCAGCACTTTGGTGATAGTGGCCACAATTAGGTTATGTTTACTTTTGCAATGGAAAAGGATAGGTATAAACCGCAGGAAAGAGTTATCTGGGGGACAGGCAATTGTTATGTGATTAGGCAAGATTTAGGTTGCATAGGATGGAGAAGGAAACTGCAGGGATGGGCACAGTTGAAATGTGGAGCTTATTCAAGGACCAACTACTGTGGGTCCTTGATAAGTGTGTGCCTGTCAGGCAGGGAGGAATTGTGGTCGAGTAAGGGGGCTGTGATTTATGAGAAAAGTTGAATCTCTTGTCAAGAGGAAGAAGGCTTATGTAAAGTTGAGACGTGAAGTTAGGGTGCTTGAGATTTACAAGTTAGCCAGGAAGGACCTAAAGAGAGAGCTAAGAAGAGCCAGGAGGGGACATGAGAAGTCATTGGTGCATAGGATCAAGGAAAACGCTTAAATCTTTCGAGAGGTATTTCAAGAATAAAAGAATGACTAGAGTAAGATTAGGGCTAATCAAGGACAGTAGTGGGAAGTTGTGCTTGGAGTCCCAGGAGATAGGAGAAGTGCTAAATGAATATTTTTCATCAGTATTCACACTAGAAAAAGACAATGTTGTTGAGGAGAATGCTGAGATACAGGCTACTAGACTAAGTAGGCTTAAGGTTCGCAAGAGGGAGGCCTAAGCAATCCTGGAAATTGTGAAAATTGATAAATCCCTTGGATTGGATGGGATTTATCCTCAGATTCTATAGGAAGCTAGGGAGGAGATTGCAGAGCCTTTGGCTTTGATCTTTACCTCGTCATTGTCTGCAGGAATAGTGCCAGAAGACTGGAGGTTAGCAAATTCTGGATTAATGGTGCTGGAAGAGCACAGCAGTTCAGGCAGCATCCTCCCACCATCATACCCACTCCAGTTACTGGCTCCGCCCCCACTCCCAGCTCCACACCCACACCAGATCCCAGCTCCCAGCCCTGCCGAGTTTTCACCATCCCTCCAGACCTCCCCCTCACTGCCAATGAACGATCAGTCCTCAAGCAAAGGACTCACCTTCATCCCCTTCCGTCGATGCATCAATGAATTTAATACACGCCGTGACATCCAACACTTCTTCCACCGCCTCCGAGGTTACTTTCACAATCAGGACACCCACCCACCTTATGAGGACCCCTTCGCCCACCTCCAACACACTGCATCCACCTGGACACCCCGCACTGGCCTATTACCTGCCCTCGACCCAGCGGATAAAGGGGGCGCAGTGGTAGTCTGGCGCACTGACCTCGACACCGCAGAAGCCAAACGCCAGCTCGAGGACACCTCTTCCTACTGCCTCCTTGACCATTACCCCACCCCCCATCACCAAACCAACAACTCCCAGACCATACAGAACCTCATCACCTCAGGAGATCTCCCACCCACAGCTTCCAACCTCATAGTCCGGAACCCCGCACTGTCCGGTTCTACCTCCTTCCCAAGATCCACAAGCCTGACCACCCTGGCCGATCCATTGTCTCAGCATGCTCCTGCCCCACTGAACTCATTTCTACCTACCTTGATACTGT
The DNA here is from genome assembly GCF_004010195.1 of Chiloscyllium plagiosum. Taxonomy (NCBI): domain Eukaryota; kingdom Metazoa; phylum Chordata; class Chondrichthyes; order Orectolobiformes; family Hemiscylliidae; genus Chiloscyllium; species Chiloscyllium plagiosum. The sequence goes on along the minus strand of NC_057721.1, from coordinate 72,548,984 downwards.
CCTATCTCCCCTAGTCCAAGAACTCCCCACATATGTTTGAGACACCACCCATGCCCTCCACCTCCTCCAAGACTTCCGTTTCCCCGGCCGCCAACGCTTCATCTTCACCATGGATATCCAATCCCTCTACACCTCCATCCGCCATGACCAGGGCCTCCAAGCCCTCCGTTTTTTCCTCTCCCGACGTCCCCAACAATACCCTTCTACCGACACTCTCATTCGTTTGGCCGAACTGGTCCTCACCCTTAACAATTTCTCCTTCGAATCTCCCACTTCCTCCAGACCAAAGGGGTAGCCATGGGCACCCGTATGGGCCCCAGCTATGCCTGTCTCTTTGTTGGCTAGATAGAGCAGTTGATCTTCCGTAATTACACCGGCACCACTCCCCACCTCTTCCTCCGCTACATTGTTGGCGCCACCTTGTGCTCCCGCGAGGAGGTTGAGCAATTCATCAACTTCACCAACATATTCCACCCCAACATTAAATTTACCTGGACCATCTCTGACACCTCCCTCCCCTTCCTGGACCTCTCCATCTCCATTAATGACGACCGACTTGACACTGACATTTTTTACAAACCCACCGACTCCCACAGCTACCTGGATTACACCTCTTCCCACCCTACCTCTTGCAAAAATGCCACCCCGT
>NC_057721.1:72537763-72547933 GCF_004010195.1 Chiloscyllium plagiosum | reverse complement strand
GACATTCATCCACAAACTCCATCAACAAACACATCGACCTGGACACAATATACCAACCATTACAGCGGACAGCTGAAACTGACAACTGGAAGCGGCAGGGACAGACCACTATAAACACCGGAGGAAACATCAAAGAAGCGCTTCGCAGGAGGCTCCCAAGCACTGATGATGTCGCCTAGCCAGGGGATGAAACGTTTGCAACAAAAACTTCCAGCTCGGCGAACAGAACCACAACAACGAGCACCCGAGCTACAAATCTTCGCACAAACTTTGAAGACCATTAACTGCCCTCTGAAATGTCCAATGAAGCCACTCAGTGCAAGGACTGTTAGGGGTGGGCAGTAAAGGCTGATCTTCCAGTAACACACTCACTCCATGCAGGAATGAAAATCTTAATTCTAACCTGTATGGCATCCATGAGTTAACTCACTGGCTGTCACACTTCCTCTCACTGCATTCAGTCCATCTCTCTGCTTCTTTCCTGAATTCACTTATCCCAGATATCCATTTGCTCAACAGTTAATGTACAGGTTTTGAGAATTGTTGTCCTCCAGATTTGACTTGTGACCCATCCAATATTGTTTATTTTTAGATGTCAGTTGTTGACTGTGTTGTTTCCTCTGGTTTTTAGCAGTATCAAAGATTGTATTTTGTATATTTGTGGAGCGGCAAACCACTTTTGGTTACACAGGATCTGAGTGTAAAATTGGTGGGCCGTTTGAAAATAGGAAGTTCAGAGGTTGGAGATTCACAGCTCTGTAACACAAAGTATTCAACAGCAAGAATAATAAATACTTGGGAGTATGAGATTCTGCATGAGATTGAAGAGAGTTGAAATGCCTCTGTGACCTTCAAATAGGTGATTTTGAAAACATAGTGGTGCACACTCCAATGCCTGACCACCAGGGGGCATTGCCTGACCATGTTTCAGGCTCACTGCCTTTATTCCTGATTAAGGGCTTTTGCCCGAAACGTCGATTTCGCTGCTCCTTGGATGCTGCCTGAACTGCTGTGCTCTTCCAGTACCACTAATCCAGAATCTGGTTTCCAGCATCTGCAGTCATTGTTTTTACCTGGAGGTTAGCAAATGTTGTCCCCTTGTTCAAGAAGTGAAGTAGAGACAACCCTGGTAATTGTAGACCAGTGAGCCTTACTTCAGTTTTGGGTAAAGTGTTGGAAAAGGTTATAAGAGATAGCATTTATAATCATCTAGAAAGGAATAAATTGATTAGGGATAGTCAATGCAATTTTGTGAAGGGTAGGTCTCACAAACCTTTTTGAGTTCTTTCAAAGTGTAAAGTGGTTGATATGGTGTATATGGATTCAGCAAGACATTTGATAAGGTTCCCCACGGTAGGCTATTGCACAAAATATGGAGAAATGGGGTTGAGGGTGATTTAATGGTTTGGATCAGAAATTAGCAAGTTGAAAGAAGACAGAGGGTGATCGTTGATGGGAAATGTTCATCCTGGAGTTCAGTTACTAGTGGGGTATTGCAAGGATCTGTTTGGGGTCCACTGCTGTTTATCATTTTTATAAATGACCTGGATGAGGGCATAGAAGGATGGGTTAGTAAATTTGCAGATGACACTAAGGTCAGTGGAGTTGTGGTTAGTGCTGAAGGATGTCACTGGTTGCAGAGGGATATAGGTAAGCTGCAGAGCTGGGCTGAGAGGTGGCAAATTGAGTATAATGCGAAAAAATGTGAGGTGGTTTACTTTGGAAGGAGCAACAGGAATAAGAGTACTGGGCTAATAGTAAGATACTTGGTCGGGTAAATGAGCAGAGAGATCTCAGTGTCCATGTACGTAGATCCCTGAAAGTTACCACTCAGGTTGATAGTGCTGTTAAGAAGGCATATGGTGTGTTAGCTTTTATTGGTAGAAGGATTGAGTTTCGGAGCCATGAGGCAGCTGCACTTGGAGTATTGCATACAGTTCTGGTCACTGCATTATAAGAAGGATGTGGAAACTTTTGGAAAGGGTTCAGAGGAGATTTACTCCAATGTTGCCTGGTATGGAGAAAAGGTCTTATGAGGAAAGACTGAGGGACTTGAGGCTGTTTTCGTTAGAGAGAAGGCGGTTGAGAGGTGACTTAATTGAGACATATAAAATAATCAGAGGGTTTGATAGGGTGGACAGTGAGAGCCTTTTTCCTCGAATGGTGATGGCTAGCACGAGGAGACATAGCTTTAAACTGAGGGGTGCTAGATATAGGATAGATGTCAGAGGAAGTTTATTTACTCAGAGATTGGCAGGGGCATGGAACTCACTGCCTGCAACAGTAGTAGACTCACCAATCTTAAGGGCATTTAAATGGTCATTGGATAAACATATGGGTGAAAATGGAATAGTGTAGGTTAGATAGACTTCAGATTGGTTCCACAGATCGGGGCAACATCGGTTCCACAGGTCGGTTCCGCAGCCACAGGGCCTGGACTGCGCTGTAATGTTCTATGTTCTATGTGAAGACGGAATTTGAGGAAAACATTTCTTCACCCAGAGGGTGGTGGGGTCTGGAATGCACTGCCTGGGAGGGTGTAGAAGCAGAATGCCTCACAAATGTACATGGATGAGCCCTTGAAGTATCGTAACATTCAAGGCAATGGGCTTTTTGTAGCATAAACGGCTTGGTGGCTCATTGGTTAGCTCTGCTGCCTCACAGTGCTATGGTTCAATTCTACCCTTGGGTAACTATCTGTGTGGACATTCTCCCCATGCCTATGTGGGTTTCCTCTGAGTACTATGGTTTCCTCCCACAGCTAAATGGTGTGCAGATTTGGCCATGCTATATGCCCATAGTGCCTTAGGATGTGCAAGGCTCTGGGGGGTTAGCCATGGCATATGTGGAGTAGGGGGTGGGTCTGAATGAGATACTCAATTGGCCAAATGGCCTGCTTCAACACTGCTGGGATTCTAGGATTCTAAGTGGCGCTAGTGTTGATTTAGCATAGTTTTAGTGGTACAGACTCAATGGGATGAAAGGACTTTCTGTACTGTATGATTCTGAGTCTGAGTTAATGTTCTTTTATCTCAATTTGTCCTTTTACTTAATATAGAATCTTGTGTTTTTGTTATCTATATTAAGCTGCTACTTCAACACATCACATTGCTGGTGCACAATGGTCTTGTTTGAAATCTGTTTAATGCTTGAACACATAGCTCATTTATGACGTAGCACAATGGTGTGTATATATTGACATTATAGGATGATGAGCTCAGTTAGGCCAATTAGCATTCCCCATCTTATGATTACTATCATAAAATTACTCCTTTGTCACAAGTATCCTCATTATTGCTCTTTTGATCGTGTATAACTGAAAACAACATAAATTGAAATGTTTTATATGCATATGCCTTTAATTATCAACCAACCGATATTCATTTTCTGATCAAACTCTGTGGGTGAATGAACAAGAGAGTAGAACCTGGAAATAAAAACTGCATCAATTATAGCTAGATGTTAGGGAGAAATTGTGGCACAGTGGGACTGAACTAGTAATCCAGAGACTTCAGTTATTCAGGGCACTGGTAAGGTCATATCTCAAACACTGTGTGCAGCTTTTGTCTCCTTACCTAAGAAAGGATGTAAATGCATTGGAGGCAGTGTGCTAGACTCTTAACTGCTTTCTGAAAAAGTCGAGCAAACCATTTGAGTCCAGGGGAGTTAGGGATTGCACATTGCATAGAAGAAACCTGCAAATAAAGTGGGACTGTGAAATAAGCTGCCCCTTCAGTCTTTCAAAGCAGAACTTAAGGAAGAGTCTAAAAATAAAGAGCCTTTTATTTTGGAACTAGATGGCTTTCCTCTGTGAGAGACCTGGAAGTCATGCTGTATTGTGGTAGAGAACACAATGATAATGCCATCTCTATCGGGGAGGTTATTATAAACTGACATCTCATATCTGGTTCATCAATTTCCTTCAGAGAGAGAAATCTGTTGCACTTACCTGGTCCGGCCAACTTGTTATTCACAGCAATGCGACTGACTCTTAACTGCTCTCTGGGCAATTAGGGACTGGTAATAAATGCTGATATAGCCTGCAATGCTCACATCCCATGAATAGAGTTTTAAAAAGTCCACTCATTGGGTAAGTGGTAAATCTGGCACTGGCCCATTCAGTAAGTAATTTTTTTTACTTCAATTATTTCCCAAAACGCTTCCTTAGGCCCCAGTAAATAGGCAGTATTCAGACTGTAATAACTCAGGAACCCCAATTGGGAAGGTTCATCATTTATTGTTAAGCGCCAAAATGGAGTCTTTATTCCTGGCCTACATAGGCCTGGAATGAAACTGTTCTGCAGACCTGGGTCAGCTTTATTGTTTCTTTTAATTTCTTTTTTTCTTTTGAGTTAAGTGTTGTCTTTTTTTATCTTTATGTTATATCCACACAACCGAACATTTTATCCCTACCCTGACTTTTGCTATTTACCGCCACCTGTAAAACACCTGCATAGGCGATTGGATATTGACACGCAAAGCCCAGTACAGGCAATACAAACCATCAAAGGTAAGGGAGGGATAGCAAGAATGTGAAGGAGTTCATCAAAATGGAGTTGGAGGGGGAAATGAAGCCCTGTATCCTCTGTGGAGCCCAACTCTCTCTGAAGGCATCGAGAGTATTAACGGACAGCGACAGGCATGAACCTAACCATGGCACTGGGTCTGCTTTATAAAAGGGCTCAGGTGATGAGTCCCAGCTCAGCAGATGATGAGATTCAGCTGCCTGTTACTAAAGGAACTCAGACTCAACAAATTCCATAGGAGGATTAATTAATTATTCCCCCGGGCCTTATAGGACCTATCACTCAGTGATAGTTGTCCAGTGATCTGAAGTTTGTCACTTAGTGCCTGACACAGAACCATAGAAGTTAAGAACAGGAATAAACCATTCACCACTTAAGCCTGCTCTGCCATTCATTGTGATCATGGCTGATCATTGAGCACCATACTCTAATCACATCCTCCGCTAATATCTCTTGTAGCTGCGAACTTACTTTCAGTGACTGGTACATGAGGACACCCATGTCTAGTTGAACATTTATCTCTCTCAATTTACAGCCATTCAAATATTAATCTGCCTTCTTACTTTTGCTACCAAAGTGGATAATCTCACTTTTATCCACATTTACTGCATCGCCATGCATTTGTCCACTCACTCAGCCTTTCTAAATCACACGACAACATCTTTGCATCCTCCTCATAGTTCACCTTTCCACCCAGCTTTGTGTCATCTGCAAATGTTGAGATATTACATTTAGTTCCCTCATCTGGATCATTATCATTGAAGGAAATAGTGTACTAGAAGAGTTAACAATTCACATTTAACTGAGGGATCTCACACATGGAGTGGCACCATTCCCTCTTACTGACTGAGGATGACTGTTAAATACCACACAACCAGATCATTGCATCAGACTAAGATACCAGCAAAAACTCAAGTTACTTATTTATCTAAAATTATACTGAAGTAAAAGAAAACAAGGGGATTTATTAGACCAAAACAACAAATGACAACATTTCAACCATGACAATCCTTTCATGGTTTTCATAGGTTTTGGTTTTCTGAATGAACTATCCTACTCGTCTGATTTAACAACAGAGAATCTGTACAATTATCACCAAAGTGACTCATGCTATTTCATAGTGTAGGACAGTAGGCCATTTATCCTATCGTGTCTAAACTGGTCCTTTTAACAATTATTCCTCCTGCTGCAATTTACTCATTGTCCTGAAACTATTTCCTTTTCAAGTACAAATCTAATTGTTTTTTAAGTTTACGACTTAATCTACTTCTACCAATCTTCTCCATAGTGTCTGTGGAACTTCTATCAATGCACTGGAGACAATGAAGCAAATCTCAATGAAAATATCTGAAAGCTGTAAATTCACATGCTATTCACATCAAATACATGAGTTAATTTCTGATGAACTGAATAGAACAGCTTCTCTGGGAATCTGTATGCTTAGAATGCTTACATACAAATGTAAAATTCCCTAAAGATCATTTGCAAGTGATCTTTTCTTCTTCAAAGAAGAAAATTCCTGAAACGAGTGTGATGGCAGATCTCCAATGAGGAGGACTACCCATCTGTTCCATAGCTTGCATTCTGGCCCTGGAGTTTAATTTGAGTAAATATGAGGTATTGCATTTTGCAATGCAAACAAGGACAGGAGTTATACAATTAAAAGTAAGGCCCTGGGTAGTGTTGCAGAACAGAGAGTCTGAGGGGTTCAGGTACTTAATTTATTGATATTTGTGTCACGGGTCGACAGTCTGGGTAAGAAGGCATTTAGCACACTTGACTTTGTTGAGCAGACCTTTGAGTATGGGAATTGGGATGTCATGTTGCAGTTATACAGGACATTGGTAAGATTTTTTCTGAGTGACTGTGTGCAGTTCTGGCTGCCCTGCTGTAGGAACGATGTTACTAACCTGGAGAGGGTTCACATAAGATTCATCTGGATGTTGCCAGGAATGGAGGGTTTGAGATATAAAAATAGATTAGAAAGGCTGGAACTTTTTTCACTGGAGTAGAGGAGGTTAATGGGTGGCCTTATTGAGAGTTATAAAATCATGAAGGGCGTAGATAAGGTGAATGACAAGGGTCTTTTCCTGAGAGTGGGGGAGTTCAAAACTAGAGGGTGCATTTTTAAGGTGAGAGAAGAGCGATTTTAAAAGGACATGAGGGGCAATTTCCTTTCACAGATATGGTTCCCATGTGCAATGATCTTCCAGAGGAAGTGGTAGATGTGGATACATTTAAAAGACATTTGAATAAGTAAATGGATAGGAAAGGCTTGGAATGATATGGCCCAGGAACAAGCAGGTGGAACTAGTTTCATTTGCGATGATGTTTGGTTGGACGAAGAGTCTGTTTCCATGCTGTATGACTCTATGACTGTCTGGTCACAGCACAACCCCCAGTTCTGGAGCAGTTAAATGTTTCAGGTGAGTCCTATAAATTAAATAATTGCTTTTCAGCCTTCAAACCAACCTTTTCTGATGTGTTTAGTTGTGCTTGGTGTGGTGTGGTAAAGCTGTTAAAATGTTAATCCTATGGCATATTACCTTTGTTTGTATGGCATTGTGATGCTAACTTTCTGCCCAGTGTTAGAGAGTCTGGAGGTCCTCAACAATGCAATAACTAAAGAGTCAAAGTTTGGTACGTTTAAACTTTCACTTTGGTAAGAAACATGTTGGAGGTTTTACAAGTCTCCTCTACGGGACGAGTAACAAGGGTTAATGAGAAAGAAGGAGGAATGAAAAAATTACAACTGCCATCCATAACTGTAAGGTGGGACAGGCTGAATGGGTGAATAGATTTAAGGGCAACCCAACTGCTGCTTCTGACCTCCCTCTCATTGCCACAACTCTCAACTCTATTCCATGAGACAGTAAGTGTTTTATTATTGTTAATCCGGGAATGCATTTTGCCTCAGCTCAATGTGAAGTAGGAATGGCAGTGCCTCAATGTCCTCAGTGCTCCTTGGCATTAACAAGGAAATCTTCAGCAAAGGTTCAGGGAGTTAGATAGGTTACCACTCACAGGAGCAAGTAGGTGAAAGTGAGGACTACAAATGCTGCAGATTATGTCATTTATTGTATCCGTTGCTCCCAGTTGTCTCCTCTACACTGGGAGACAGGATACCTACTCGCAGAGCGCTTCAGAGAACATCTCTGGGACACTCACACCAACCAACCCCACTGCCCCATGGTCGAACACCTCAACTCCCCCTCCCACTCTGCCAAAGATATGCAGGTCCTGGGCCTCCTCCATCACCAAACCCTAACCATCTGACGCCTGGAGGAAGAATGTGTCATCTTCCGCCTCGGGACCCTCCAACCCCAGGGCATCAATGTGGATTTCACCAGTTTCCTTATTTCCCCTCCCCCAACCTTATCCCAGTTCCAACCTTCCAGCTCAGCACTGCCCTCATGACCTGATACTACCTGACCTGCTGTGCTTTTCCAGCACCACACTCTTGAATCGGAGAAGCAGGCAGACAGTGCAGGAGTCCCCTGTGGCTATCCCCTTCTCAAACTGGTATACCATGTTGGATACTGTTGATGATATGGCCTCTTAGGAGAAAGTAGCCACCAGATCAGTGGCAGCATGACTGTTTGTGTTGCAGGGAGACTGTTTGTGTTGTAGGTAAGCAGTAGATAGGGGACTGTACAGACGGGGCATAGATAAAGGTTTCTGTGGCTGCGAGCGAGACTCCAGTATGATGTGTTGCCTCTTTGGTGTCAGGGACAAGTATGTCTCTGAGTGGGTGTAGGATTTTCAGAAAAGGGAGAGTGAGCAACGTATTGGTACTAACAACATAGGCAGGATGCGAGTTGAAGTCCTGCAAAAGGAATTTATGGAGTTAAGTAGAAAGTTGAAAAGGAGAACCTCTTGGGATATAATCTTAGGATTATTCCATGTGTCAGGTGCTAGTGAGGTAAGAAACAGGAAGGTAGTACAGTTAAATGGGTGTCTCGAGTTGGAATAGGAGGGAGGGATTCAGATATTGAGATCATTGGGTTCTCTCCCACAGCAGGAGGGATCTGCATAAGAAGGACAGGTTGTACCTAACCTGCAGGGGCACTAATATCCTGGCAGGAAAGTTTGGAAGTGCCACTCAGGAGAGTTTAAACTCGCATAGAAGGAGGGTGGAATTAAAGGAGTGGGTCGGCATGTTAAGTGATTGAGGAGAAGGTAGAAGTTAAGACAAGAAAATCTAATAGGAAGAACAGGCAGTGCCAAGTTAATGAGCACAGCGGGTCTGGTGATCTGAAGTGCATTTATTTTAATGCAAGGAATACAAGAGGTGAGACAGATGATCTTAGAGCCTGGATTAGTACATGAGATGATAATATTGTAGTTATTACAGAAACCTGGCTGAGGGAAGGGAAGACTGAAAGCTCATTATTTCAGGGTTTAGATGTTTCAGGCCAGATAGTGAGAGATGTAAAAGGTGTAGAGGAGTTGTACTACTGATAAAGGAGAATGTCACAGCTGTATTAAGAGAGGACATCTTGGAGGTCCATCCATATGAGTAAAGCTCAAGAACAAGAAAGACATAATCACTATGATGGGTTATTCTCAATAACCAGTGGGAGATAAAGCAACAGCTACCTAAACAGGTCATGGGAAGATGTAGGATACAATAGGGTTATTATAATGGGTGATTTTAACTTTGTCAATATTGACCAGGTCTCCCTTACTGCCAGGGGCTTAGGTGAGACAGAATTTGTTCTTTGCATCCTAGAGGGTTTCATGAAACATTACCTAGATCATCAAATTAGGGAAGGGGCAGTACTCGGCAAAAGTGAGGACTGCAGATGCTGGAAACCAGAGTCTAGATTAGAGTGGTGCTGGAAAAGCACAGCAGGTCAGGCAGCATCCGAGGAGCAGGAAAATCAACATTTCAGGCAAAAGCCCTTCATCAGGAATGAAAGGGGCAGTACCAGACCTTATACTGGGGAATGAACCCGGCCAGGTGATTAAAGTTGAAGTGCAGAGAATTTTGGGAACAGTGATCATAATTCTGAAAGTTTTAATAGAGTGATAGATAAGAATAAGACTGGCCTTTGGATGAAAGCACTGAATTGGAGGAAGGCTGGTTACAACAGTACTAGGCAGGAATTCTGGATACAAGGGATATTGAAAACTTAGTCAAAAAGGAAAAGGAAGCATGTGAAACTTTTAGGCCATTGACATCTGACAAGGCCCTTGAGGAATATGAAGGAAGCAGGAAAGAACTTAAACAAAGGATTATGAGGGCTAAAATGGGCCTTATAATGAATCAAAAAGAGGGACTGCCCAAACCAGCTTTCCAACCATGTACATAGTGTACCTCACCCATATCACTGACAGAATGTCTGGCAGAAATCAATGGATAGCCACCAGTTCTATCTCAGGCGACCGAATCAACACGGACATCTACTACAAACCGACCGACTCCCACAGCTACCTGGACTACACCTCCTCCCATCCTGCCCCCTGTAAAAACGCCATCCCATTCTCCCAATTCCTTCGACTCCGCCGCATCTGCTCCCAGGAGGACCAGTTCCAAAAAATCACATCCCAGATGGCCTCCTTCTTCAAGGACCGCAATTTCCCCCCCCCCCCCGACGTGGTCGACGATGCCCCCCACCGCATCTCTTCCACTCCCCGCTCC
>NC_057721.1:72520665-72537328 GCF_004010195.1 Chiloscyllium plagiosum | reverse complement strand
TCTAACCACAAGGGATGAACTCGGATTTCCCAATGTTTCCTCATTTCCCCTCTCCCCACCTTGTCTCAGTCAAATCCATCGAACTCAGCACTGCCTTCCTAACCTGCAATCTTCTTCCTGACCTCTCCGCCCCCACCCCAGTCTGACCTTTCACCCTCACCTTGACCTCTTTCCACTATCACATTTCCGACGCCCCTCCCCCAAGTCCCTCCTCCCTACCTTTTATCTTAGCCTGCTGGACAAACTTTCCTCATTCCTGAAGAAGGGCTTATGCCCGAAACGTCGATTCTCCTGTTCCCTGGATGCTGCCTGACCTGCTGCGCTTTTCCAGCAACACATTTCCAGCTCTGATCTCCAGCATCTGCAGACCTCACTTTCTCCACCAGTTATGGGTACCCTAGTTAAACATAGAGCATAGAATGGTACAGCACGGGAACAGGCCCTTCATCCCACCATCTCTTTGCCGATCATGATGCCATTCTCAGCTAATTGCATTTGCCTTCACATGATCTGCATCCCTCTATTCCCTGTTCCTGCCACCTCCCCTGGCAGTGGGGTTCCAGGTACCTACTACCCTCGAAGTAAGAAATCTGCCTCACACATCACTTTTAAACTTTTCCCCACACCATAGGCAGGACGTGGAGACCTTTGCGAGCGTGTAAAGAGTTTACAAGGATGTTGGCTGGATTGGAGTGTATTACTTCTGACAAAAGGTTGAATAAGCTTGTTTTGTTTTCGTGAGAGTGCTGAAGGTTGAGGGACAGCCTGATAGAAGCATATAAAATTATGAGAGGTGTAGGTTTGTTACTTGCTGCCTTTTGCCTAGTGTGGAATTATCAAGTACTATAGAGCATAGGTTTAAGGTGAGAGGGGGAAAGTTTAAAGGTGATGTATGAAGCAAATTTCTTCCTTCGAGGGTAGTAGGTACCTGGAACCTACTGCCAGGGGAAGTGGCAGAAACAGTTACAATAGCAATATTTAAGAGGCTTAGACAGATACATGAATAGACAGGGAATAGAGGGATACAGATCATGAGCAGGCAGATGGGATTAGTTTAGAATGGCATCGTATTCAAAGAGATGGTGGGTTGAAGGTCCTGTTCCCGTGCTGTACCATTCTATGCTCTATGTTTAACTAGGGTACCCATAACTGATGGCCATCCATTCATTCCATTAAATTTTGTCAGTGCTGATATTGGGTGAGTACACTATGTACATGGTTGGAAACCTGGTTTGAGCACTCCCTCTCTATGATCCCAGATAGTGGATGATCAGCTTTGTACGGTTATGTAAGACCATGACAAGGGACAAGAAAGCAACATAAGGAACGAGAAAGTTTGTCACTTCTGGATAGAGAAGGGACGAAAGAGAATTTAACCAAAATTGATGAGGAGCTGCACTGAATTCTTGAAAACTAAGGTTGCTGAACTGATTGGCATTTGTGCCGAGGCCAGATAGTTTAAAGAAAGCATAACTGTCATAGTTGGTCTCAAACCTAGAGAACACTGTGGGTAAAATGAATATCATGGCCAATGAGTCAAGTAAACGGAATTTGGGAAGCAGATACTGACAACCTAAGCTATGCTAAAGATTCAATACTGAACAATACTAGTCAATAAATGAAATAAAAGCAAAACATATTTGAAAATATGATGAATGTGATGTACTAGTATGCAGTTTGGGATGTTAATGTGACCTAAGTACTTAAACTAGAAAATGATACTCAACAATTACAACTTACTTATTTGAATGGCACCTTTGACATGATGTCTTAAGACACTTGACAGAGAGTTATTGAACAAACTTTGACACTGATAGCTTGAACAAAGGCATAAGTTTAAAGTGGAATCTTAAAGAAGGAGAGTGAAACTGGGTGACAGGGAAATTTAGGGAGGGAATTCAAGAGTTTACCTCTCCTTGGAGAGCTGAAGGTACTGATGATAATTTGGAATATGCAACTAGACAGAATTGCAGGCCGGTAGAGATGTCAGGATTTGAGGTGATTCCAGAAACAGAGAGGGTGAAGCCACAATGAAGTTCATAAACAAAGAATTTTAATTTTGAGGTACTGCTGGACTGCAAGCCAATAAAAATCAGGACACTCAGTAATAAGGATAGTGCAAGTTGAACTGTGTTCAAAAGTATTTTAGTTGAGCTGCAGGTTCTGCAGGGTTTAAGAACAATGTGCCATGCATATCTAAAAGCTCTAAAATTTGTGTAAGGGCATTAATTTGGCCACACATGTCGTTACATAGTTGAAGTTTAGAACAAAATCATTGGGGAGAGCAAATGAAATGTGTAGCGTGTGCCTGATTTATGAATGGTCGAATTCTGAATGCTTCTACTCACAAACACAATCCCATATATGGTTATAATTTTAAAAACCTGACATGCGATCATCTTCCATACTTCCCGAACAGCTGTTTGGCATTGTCCTGTGTTGTGTTCTGACTTGTGTAAAATTTGATAGTGAATTGATTCCAGAATGGAACCTATTTGCAAGCTGGAGAATGCCTGTAAATGATACTGAGTGGAAGGTGGGATTGAAGAGGGAACAGGAAACACTGAAGGGAATGAATACATAATATACAGGTATGTATCCACAGGTGAGTGGCAGAGCAGCTCAGCACTGCTAGCTTCTGAATTGTACATAGAGTAGACAGATTAGTAGTGCTAGTTTGGACTCACAAGGATACACAGAACTCATGATCAGTGTCATGGAATTTCCTAGGTGGACAATTACATTTGTTAGTGAGTGATTGATAATGACGACATCATGCTGAGCTCAAACTGCAGAGGATTAGTTTGCCAGTTTGCAGAATTGATTGAAGAGGCGTTAGTCTATCACGTTTGGGAAATGGATTATAAATCAATGTCAGAGAGGTAGGATAGAAATCTTCATTGTGAGGATGATATAATTTGGATTAGAAAGATTCCAACTAGTACAGAGTACAGGACGAACTAACGTGGTTTGGCAGTCAGACAGGATGCAGGGTGCTGCTTGATGAGTGAAATGAAGACTTGTCACACTGCAGCAGCAGTGAAATGGAGTGTCATTTTAGCACAGTACTGGTCTGCTCTTGGCAGTGACTGTGGGTTATTATGATCTCAAACCAAACCAAATTTATGTTATGATCTGACTTGAGAACAGTACCATTTTTTAAAAGTAGACAAATTGTGAAATCCAGATATGAGGATAATAAAGCTGCAAGATCCCTCAACTTTGAACTAATAACAATAAAGTTTACCATATCAAGTTAACATGGTAATACAACTTGCATTTCCACACATATATATATATATATATATATAAACACAACTTATGCTAGTCATTCCAGAATCATTCTGAGATAAACACAGGCACTTGGCTGAGCCTAATGTTTTTCCACCTGTGGCTGCTTTGTTGAGCTTCATGAAGGATTTAGATTAGATTAGATTAGATTACTTACAATGTGGAAACAGGCCCTTCGGCCCAACAAGTCCACACCGCCCTGCCGAAGCGCAACCCACCCATACCCTTACATTTTCCCCTTTACCTAACACTACGGGCAATTAAGCATGGCCAATTCACCTGACCTGCACATCTTTGGACTGTGGGAGGAAACCGGAGCACCCGAAGGAAACCCACGCAGACACGGGGAGAACGTGCAAACTCCACACAGTCAGTCGCCTGAGGCGGGTATTGAACCCGGGTCTCTGGCGCTGTGAGGCAGCAGTGCTAACCACTGTGCCACCGTGCCGCCCACCGCGATTTAGCTCGACAAGATTTAATGGCTGTGTCATACCAACTCATCCATTAACTACCCACCACACACCTATGACATTCATCTCACCTGGTACTTGCCCCACTCTACCACTCATGGTACCCGGAACAACTCGCCAATAGGGGGATAACGCAGAATGGGCTGGTATCCCTGATGTCAGCTCCACATTTAAACGTTGCTATGCAGTCAGACAAACACACTGGAGCTCTACTGCTTGATAGCTTGGGTAGGGGGTGGGGAGGCACAGTGGCTCAGTGGTTAGCACTGCTGCCTGACCACGCTAGGGACCTTGGTTCGATTCTTGCCTCGGGCAACTGTCTGTGTGGGGTTTGCACATTTGCCCCATGTTTGCGTGGGTTTGCTCTGATTTCCTCCCACAATCCAAAGATAACCAGCCTAGGTGGATTGGCCATGCCAAATTGCCCATAGTGTTCCCAGATGTGTAGGTTAGGTGCATTAGTCAGGGGTAAACATAGGATAATAGGGTAGGGGAATGGGCCTGGGTGGGTTACTCCTTGGAGGGTCTGTTTGGACTTGTTGGGCCGAAGGGCCTGTTTCCACACTGTAGGGATCCTATGATTCTACTGGAGATAGCAGAGAAAAGAAAATTTGCATGTGTGGTTGAGACTGCACTTCTCAGGATTCTACTCACAAGCGTACCATCAGCTTTTCACAGATCTTCAGCAAGTTCCTATTGCCTGGATTTTTCCAAACTCGAATCTTCCTCAGCATCATGAAGAAAAATACGCTTTTGGGCTTCCTACACACATGGCTATGGTGAACTATTAATACCGCCCAATTCTGGCCACCTGTTACAGGAAAGATAATGTTAAGCTGGAGTGTCTTCAGAAACAATTTACCGGGACAGGAGAGTTTGAGTTACAAGGAAAGGTTGGATGGGCTGCAGCTTCTTTGACTGGAGCACAGAAAGTTGAGGGGTGATCTTATAGAGGTTTATAAAATCATGAGGAGTATAGATCAGGTGAATGGCAGGTGTCTTTTCCCTAGGGTGGGGACTTTAAAAACTAGAGGCATTTTGTAAGATTTTAAACATATATGAAGGAGAACCTTTTTATACAGAGAACAGTTCCTACGTGGAATGAACTTCCAGAGGAAGTGTTGGATGCAAGTCAGTTAAAGGATCTTTACATAAGCACATGAATAGGAAAGGATTGGTCTGTGGGATTAGTTTAGTTTGGGATTATGGTCAGCATGGACTCGTTGGATCGAAGGGTCTGTTTCCATGCTGCATGACTCTATTATTCATTCACTCCTTTCAAGCCTTCAGAGCTGCCAATGATTTATCTGAGCCCTAACACCATGGATTCCTCCTGAAAACTAACGGGTGAGAGCCTGCAACTGCATTCCTTTTGGGATGGAGCGTCCTCCCCTTGCTTCTGAATACTGACTTAGGAAGAGTTTGGAAGACTCGAACATAGTAACCCATTCAAACTACTTTTTCCCTGAATATCACAGTACAGATTGCTAACATACAAATTTCCCACAAGAAAGATTGTTTTCATCGCAGTGTACATCCAGCTTAAGAGGCTGGATAGCTGGTTTACAGTGCAAAGTGACATGATCAGCGTGGTCTCAATTCCTGAATCAGCTGAGGTCTCCATGAGGTCCCACCTTCTTGCCCTTTGCCTGAGGCATGGAGACCCTCAGGTTAAACCACCACCAGTCGGCTCTCTCTCTCTCTCTCTCTCTTTAATGAGAGAGCAGGGGAGGTTTAGAGAAGATCACTGGAAAAGCTTTTGCACCCA
Source organism: Chiloscyllium plagiosum (assembly GCF_004010195.1). Taxonomy (NCBI): domain Eukaryota; kingdom Metazoa; phylum Chordata; class Chondrichthyes; order Orectolobiformes; family Hemiscylliidae; genus Chiloscyllium; species Chiloscyllium plagiosum. Next base: position 72,531,799 of record NC_057721.1, on the reverse strand, counting down.
GAGGGCATTAGGTGTCTGGAATGCCTGGGAGGATAGTTGGGGTAGGAAACCTCAACCTCTAAAAAGTCCTATGGACCTAGTGCTGGAAAGTGGAATGGGCATGGAGAGTACCATTTTGTTGGCAGTACAGACTAGACAAGCGAAAGAGCATCTTCTGTACGATATGACACAATATTCTATGAGTACAGTGACTTTGCCTTATACATCAGATTCAGCAAGCTAAACTTGTAGTTAGTTGAGATAGCATGTGATTATCTGTATTGGTTAGTGTGGTGATAATCCAGAGCTTTATTCGGTTAATTTTGGATTGGGATTGTAAAAAGGTTACATAAAGTCATAGGGTCACAGAGATATAGAGCACGGAAACAGACCCTTTGGTCCAACTCATCCATGCTGACCAGATATCCTAAATTAATGTAGTCCCATTTTCCAGCATTTGATCCCTATCCCTTTAAACCCTTCCTATTCATATACCCATCCAGATGTCTTTTAAATGTTGTAATCGTACCAGCCTCCACCATTTCCTCTGGCAGCTCATTCCATACACACACCACCCTTTGCATGAAACATTGTCCGTTAGGTCCCTTTTAAATCTTTCTGCTCTCACCTTAAACCTATGCCCTCTAGTTCTGAACCCCCCCACTCCAGGATAAAAGACCCTGTCTATTTACCCTGTCCATGCTCCTCATGATTTTATAAACCTCTATAAGGTCACCCCTCAGCCTCCGACACACCAGGGAATATAGCCCAACAATATTCAGCCTCTCCCTGTAGCTCAAACCCTCCACCCATGGCAACATCTTTATAAATCTTCTCTGAACTCTTTCAAGTTTTGCAACATCCTTTCTATAGTAGGAAGACCAGAATTGCATGCAATATTCCACAAGTGGCTAAATCAATGTCCTGTACAGTCACAACACAACCCCCCAAATCCTATTCTCGATGCTCTGTCCATAAAGGCAAGCATACCAAATGTCTTCTTCACTATCCTATCTACCTGAAACTCTACTCTATGAACCTGCACTCCAAGGTCTCTTTGTTCAGCAACACTCCCTAGGTGTTACCATTAATTGGATGAGTCCTGCTCTGATTTGCATGTGGAATGTAATACTTGTGCTGCATCCAAGCCTTTAGTAGCACAGGCTCCCTGAAAAGGAAATTGTTTCATTCCATAGCTTTTATTTCTATCCCATCATGGGGTTCAAAAAAAGCACCATCAAATGGTTAGCATTGCTGCCTCACAAAGCCAGGGACCTTCAGCATGATCTGGACAGTTTGGGTGTGTGGTAAAGTTAATGGCGGATTTAGTATATTTGGATAAATGCGAGGTTCTTCACTTTGGAAGCAAAAGCAATAACGCAGATGACTACCTGAACAGCTGTAAATTGGGAGAGGGGAGTGTACAACGGGACTTGGATGTCCCACTGAAGGTAAGCATGCAAGTACAGCAGGAGGTAAAGAAGGCAAATGATATATTGGCCTTCATTGGAGAGTTTCGAGTGCAAGAGCAGAGATGTGTTGTTGCAGTTATACAGGGCCTTGGTGAGGCCACACTGAGAATACTGTGTGCAGTTTTGGTCTCCTTTTCTAAGGAAGGATGCTCTTGCTCTCGAAGGAGTGTAGTGAAGGTTTACCAGGACAATTCCAAAGATGACAGGACTGATGTATGAGCAGAGATCGACTAGGTTAGGATTGTTTTCAACAGAGTTCAGATGAGGGGGTGGCATCTCATAGAGACTTATAAAATTCTAACAGGACTAGACAGGGTAGATGTAGGGAGGATGTTCCTGATGGTGGGTATGTCCAGAACCAGGGGTCACACTATGAGCATTCGTGGTAGACCATTTAAGATGGAGATGAGGAGAAATTTTTTCACCCAAGGAGTGGTGACTCATGTGGAATCCATTACCACAGGAAGTAGCTGATGCCAAAACATTGAAATGTATTCAAGAGGCAGCTAGATATAGCACTTGGGAGGAATGGGATCAAAGGTTATGGGGAGAAAGCAGGATGAGGCTATTGAGTTGGATGACCAGCCATGATCATGTTGAATGGCAGAGCAAGCCCGAAAGGCTGAATGGCATCCTCTTGCTCCTATCTTCTATGTTTCTATGACTGGTAATGGTTTAGTCTGAGGGGCACCATGCCCCAGGTGAGGAAAAGGTTGAGAAGGAGAATCCTCTATGGTAATCTCAGCTAGTGTGGGAATTGAACCCATGTTGTTGCTACCACTCTGCAGCAGATACAAAGAAAATGTGCAATAATTTGGGAAAAACAAATCCCTCCTCACCTTCTGTTATTTATCTCAGGGAGGGTTCAGGGTTGGCGAACACTGTGCACTGAGTCGGTGAAGTGTGTCAGAAGGGGAATCACATAATTACATCATCCAAAAGAGCAGAAAAGAACAGAACACTTGTTGTCATGCTGGGAGGTCAAGTAAAACTCTGACAGCTGCTTGTTCTTCATGATGAATGCAGCTTTGCATGTTGCCATTAGGGAGCTGTGGGAATCAGAGATGGCATGAAAACAGAATGGAAGAGCACGTAGAATAACATGGATCAAGGTGGGTGAGCAGGTACGACCACCATGAGACAGGCTGTGGGAAGGAATTCAGCAACTGAGCACCCCAGGACAGGACAAACCACTCCCCAAGTTCAGTTTCAAGTGATCTTGCCAGAGAAAATGATGAGGCTCTGATGTCTGGCTAATTCCTTCTACACTGTTCAAAGCAAATTTGGGACTTAATATGATGTAAAAGGTACTACATAAATGCAAGATTTTGTTGTTGCTTAAGTCTGGAGACCTTCTTGGCTCCAACGGAGAAACCTGTCTTGCAAATATTTTACGATGCAAAATAGATCTCATACTTGGCCAGACTTAGACATAGAGTCATAAAGGTCCACAGTATGGAAACAAGCCCTTTGGCCCAACATCTCCATGCTGCTTAGTTTTCATAATTAATCCAGTACCATTTGCCTGCATTGAGTACCTATCCCTCCATACTTGTCCCATCCATGTGCCTGTCCAAATGTTTCTTAAATCACAAAATTGTACTCGCCTCCACCATACCTTTAGCAGCCCTTCCAGACACTCATCACTCTCTGTGTAAAAGGATTGTGTCTCTGGACTCTTTTATATCTTTCCCTTCTGACCTTAAAACCATGCCCTCGAGTTTTCAAATTCCCTACCATGGAGAAAAGCTGTTGGCTATCTACCTTATCTATGCCTCTCATGATTTTAATGATGTTTCTTACTTAATGCTTACCAAGTTGGGACTTAATACTTAGCAATGTAATGCTTGGTGAAATTACCAAGGAGTCATCACAAAGTTGGAATTAAAGACGGGAGATATCTAAGATTTAGATCATAAAATCATAAGACATTGGAGCAGAAATTAGGCCATTCTTCCCATCATGTCTGCTCCACCATTTAATTATGGCTGATAAGTTTCTCACCCCCAATCTCCCACTTTCTTCCTGTAACCCTTGATCTCCTTGATACTCAAGAACCTATCTATCTCAGTCTTAAATATATTCAATGACCTGGCCTCTACAGTCTTCTGTGGCAATGAATTTGATAGATTCACCACTCTCTGGTTGAAGACGTTTCTCCTTATTTCCATTCTAAAAGGTCTTCCTTTTAATCTAAGACTATACCCTCAGATCCTAGTCCCTCTTCCCAATGGAACCGTCTTTCCAACATTTACTCTGTCCAGGCCATTCAATTTTCAGTAAGTTTCAGTTAGAAGCTTGGCTGTCCCCCCCCCCCTCATCCTTCTAAACTCAATCAAGTATAAACCCAGAGTCCTCAAACGTTCTTCATATGTTAAGATTTTCCTTTCTGGGGCTATTCTTGTGAACCTCTTCTGAACACACTTCACGGCCAGTACATCCTCCGTGAGATATGGGGCCAAAAACCATGCACAATGCTCTGAATGTGGTCTGACCAGAGCCTTATAGAACCTCAGAAGTACATCCCTGCTTTTATATTCAAGTCCTCTCAAATTAAATGCCATCATTGCATTTGTCTTCCTAACTATGTCTCTGGCTGCCATTCTGAGAAAGATCTTTTTATCTCCACTCTCTGCTTTCTGCCAGACAGCCAAGATTCTATCCAGACTAGCACGTTGCTCTGACACCATGGACCCTTACCTTACTCAGTAGCCTCCTGTGCGGCACCTTGTCAAAGGCCTTCTTGAAGTCCAGGTAGATAACATCCATTGGCTCTCCTTGGTCTAACCTGCTCATTACTTCCTCAAATAATTCTAACAGAATTGTCAGACGTGACCACCCCTTGTTAAAACCGTGCTGATTTTGCTCTATTTTGCCACACACTTCCAAGTTTTCAGAAATCTCATCCTTCATAATAGATTTCAGGATCTTACCCAAAACAAGGTTAGGCTAATTGGTCTGTAATTTTCCAGTTAGTGCTCTTAGTGGAGAGTTTTGTGTGACAGGAACAAATATAAGGAATGGAGATACATGCATCATCAGTGACCTGTACAATCCTCTCTCTACTGATTTAACTAAACAAGAAAACTGCATGATTCAAACTAGGCTTCCTGTCAAATACCTGGCATGCTTGCTGACCATTTGAACCACTAAGTGCGCCCATATTTCGTTTCTAACCTGACTCTACAGCCTTTCGTCATCAATCACATTTGAGAGCTGAATTTCAGGGTTTCCTTGCCACTGCTAACGTACTAACTTGACTAACATCGACTTTATCACTGAACGCAACAAAATTAGTGGAATGTCAGCTCTTTAGCATGATACGCATCTCTGGTGATCCAAATGCCCTCAAATTGGCATCAGTCCAACTCCTCCAACAGGAGTCCAAAGATGTAATGTAATGGAATCCCAGCTATCTGGTTCATCTAACATCTGATCTTTCTTTGACCTGGAGAGATGATGTTTTTATTTGTTTGTGCTATAAAGGGTGATATTTAATGAAGCATTTGTCAGACATTTATAAGAGTCAAGAGAGGCTCATGTACAGTATGTAAAATAACAATTGCAAAATTGTTTCCAGTAGTAGCAGAAATGTTAACTAGAGCACACAGATTTACGGTGATTGGCAAAAGAACCCTAGGGCTGACAAGAGGAAACCCAATGAGTTATTACATGGAATGCACTGTGTAAACGGGTGGTGCAAGCAAATTTAAATGGTAGCACTTGCAAGAGAATTACATCAATACTTAAAAGGGAAATAATTACAGGGCTATTGGATTAACTGCATTGTTCTTACAGAGCCAGCACTGGTTCAAGGGACTGAATGGTCAATTTCTATGCTGTGCCATGTTTTCTTTTGGTATTGTTTTATAACTTTATGATTGTTTGTTTTCTAAACTTGTTGGAGCATCCTAAGGTACTATATAACTGTACTAACAAGGTGTTGAAATCCACACAGAGATGAATAGCTTTTCGAAAGAAATTTGAACTTACAGTGAAAGGCTGAAAGGATTCCATGAGAAGCTTTCAAGTTTTAAGACCTTTACTGTAGAAGTTTATAAAATAATGAGAGGTATCGGTAGACTTAATGGTAGTTAGCTTTTCCCTCAGATGAGGGATTTTAAGACTAGGGAGCATATTTTTAAGGTGAGAGGAGGGAGAGATTTAAAAAAGACAAACATTTTGCAGAGAGGGTCGTTCACGTCTGAAATGAACTTCCTGAAGGAGTGTGGAATGTGGGTGCAATCACAACATTTAAAAGACATTTGGATAAGTACATGAACAGGAAAGGCATGGAGGGATATGGACCAGGAGCAGGCAAGTGGGACTGGCTTGGTTTGAGATTATGTTTGGCATGGACTGGTTAGACTTGGGTGGGTGCTGTAAGACTCTGTAACACCAACTCTGTTGATCCTGGCGGAAGAGGATGGCAATTCTCTACACCACCCCATCCAGTAGGACCTCTTGCAAAGTGGCACACCAATTTGTCCTAATGTGCCATGTGTGTGGGCAGGGGGAGTGGTAGATGAACTGTACAGCAGCTCTGGACTGCCAGCATTGACCACCGGCCTTTTAAATATGAATCCTGCGTTGTCCTGGCAGTGCCAACGACGCCCATGCATAGCAAGTTGAAGAATCGGGCTGGCATTAGACAAAAGGAGTGAAATAGAGCCATAGGACCCAGTTAATGAGGTGAATTGGGATGAGTGAGAAAATGTGCTGAGCCACACAGAGTGAAACCCTCCACAAAACCAGATGAAAGTGACATGTAGGTGTTTTCTCATGGAATCTTAGGGGTCTACAGCACAGAAAAATGCCCTTTGGCCCATCATATCTTCACTGGTCAAAAGCAATCAGTGAATTATACTAATCCTATTTTCAAGCACTTGGCCCACAGCCTTGTATGCCTTGACGTCACTAGTTCAGGCCGACATATCTACATATCTTCTTTGCTAAGTCCCCTTGCAGTTTTAATGCTCATGAACCTCTGGCTGTCATAGAGAATTCACTTTTTATTTTTCTGCACATTTGATTCTGGATATGCAATGATTCCCTTAAGTGGTCATTTATTAACTAACTAAGGGTCTTTATAGGGGTAGATGAGGAGATGCTGCTGATGCCTTCTCCAGCCATCGGAATATGGGAGACAGGTCAAGAGTGGGCAATGAGAGGTACTGATGCCATATTTACTAAGACCCAAATTCAACCCCAAACCCTTCACTCAGTCTGAGCCTCTTGGAGGAGGTTTTATTGATAACAGGGAGACAGACAGCTGATCCAGTTCAGCATTTCACTCACGGTATTTGCAACATGGTAAAATTAAACCAGATAATCACTCCAATGGTTCCTAACCAGACTTTTGAAGAACCAGTCCTGGACTTTACGATTACAGAGCCGTAGAATCATACAGCATTGAATCAAGCCCGACAGCCCACCATGACTGTGCTGGTCAACAAACACTAAACTGCATGGCGTCATGTACGGCACAAAAGTACACGCTGAAGGGCCTATTCCTGTGCTATATTCTATGGTGGCACAGTGACTCAGTGGTTATCACTGTTACCTGATGAAGGGCTGACCTCGAAATGTTGACTCACCTGCTCCACAGATCCTGCCTGACCTGCTGTACGTTTCCAGTGCCACCCTTTTCGACTCTTACCTCACAGCGCCAAGGACCTGGGCTCGATGCCAGCCTTAGGTGACTGGAGTTTGCAAAATCCCCCCCCACTGTGTCTGCATGGATTTTCTCTGGGTGCTCTGATTTCCTCCCCCAGTCCAAAGATATGTAGTTTAGGTGCATTTGCCATGCTAAATTGCACATAGTGTCCCGCAATGTGCAGGCTCAGTGAATTAGCCTTGGGAAACGCAGGGTTCCGGGGGTGGGTCTGGCTGGGATGCTCTTCGGAGGGCCGGTGTGGACTTGATGGACCAAATGACCTGCTTCCACACTGTAGAGATTTTATAATTCTGCACACTAATCTCATTTACCTGCACTTATTCCACAGGCAGCAATGCCCTGGCATTTTAAGTGCTTGTCCAGATGCCTCCTAATTGTTGCAAGAATACCTGCCTCTACCACCATCTCAGGCAGCACATTCCATATTTCTACCATCTTCTAGTTGAAAAGGATTTTTCTTCAGCAGCAGCGAAGAACCATCTCTCAAAAACCATAGTTTTAAAATAAAACTTAAGTTCTGATCCTGGCCTGATAAACTAATCAACTCTACCCAAAGTCTCAATTACCAATCAACAACTGCCATCTGCTTGAACATAGAGTCTTTTCCAGACTTGCCAGAACCAATTCCCAGGTATTGATTTCGTTAATAGCCAACTTCTGCTATCTTGTTTAAACACAATGCTATTCTCAGGGTCAGTATCTGTTGGAATCCCCTTAATCAAGAAAAGGCCTAAAATTATCCTCCAGGCCTGACGCCACATACAAACGACCCTGACTCAACCCCAGAAGTTCCAAACCAGACTCTTTGAATAAACAGTCCCAGACTCTGTTTGGTCTACTCTTTTCCTTTGACCACAAGCTATCCCAAAGTTCCCAAATCATTTCCAGCTCACATCTAATCAATTCTAGACACCGGTTTGTAGTTTAAACAAGCGGTTTAATTTATTAACAATGAAGTAATTTTAGCAGAGCAAAATCAAACAACAAAGTAATCTAATTGATGGCTATGATTGAAAATAACTAACATTTGGTTTCAATCTCATTCATATGAAAACTAAAAGATTTAAAAACACAGTTAAAGGATAAGTAAAATACTGACCTTGTTAACGGCAAACATCTACTATCTGTTTAAACATATTGCTTTCCTTCCAGGCTCAAAGAATCTATGGAATCCTTTTGATCAAGAAGTAACTTGCAATTAACTTGCAGGCGATGCTTCACAGACAAACAACAGCTTAGTCATAGGATCACACAGGGTGGGAAAAGGCCCACTGGCCCCCCCATATCTATGCTGACCAATAAACACTAAACTGCACTGATCCTATTTATCTGCACTCGGTCGATAGCCTACCATGCCCTTGCATTTTACATACTCATCCAGATGCTTCTTAAATGTTGTGAGGGTACCTGCTTCCACTATCATCTCAGGCAGCTCATCTTGTATATCTACCACCCTGTGGGCAATCAACATTTTTCTCAGATCCTCTCCAAACTACTTGCTCCTCACTTGGTGAAGGCAGCATTCTCATTTGTTCTCTCTTCTTTTAACTTAAAACTCAACTAGTTCACAGTCCAAAGATCATCTTCAGCTCACTGGTTTCAATGAAATGAATAAAAGGATAAAACAAAAATGATGAAAAATCAGTGATGGTTCCTGTGAATGTACAAGTCTGAAGTGTGATGGAAGACTCTAATAATTATTTGGATGCGTACATTTCCTACAACGCTCAAGGAACTTGACACCATCCAGGACAAAGCAATCTGTTTGATTGGCACCATATCCGCAAACATCTACTCTCTCGAACACCGATGCTAAGTAACAGCAATGTGTACCAGTTCAAGATACACTGCAGAAATTCACCAAACTCTTTAGGCAGCACTTTCCAAACTCATAATCTACCAAAAAAAGGACAAGGGCAGCAGGAACATGGGAACACTACCACCTGCATGTTCCCCTCCAAGCCACTCACCGTGCTGACTTGGAAATAGTTAAAAATCACACAACACCAATTATAGCTGCTCCACAGCTACCTGATGATGGAGCAGTGCTTCAAAAACTAGTACTTCCAAATAAACCTGTTTGACTATAACCTGGTGTTGTATGATATTTGACTTTGTCCACCCCAGTCCAAAGCTGGCACCTCCACATCCTGACTTGGAAATATATTGCTGTTCCTTCACTGTCGCTGAGTCAAAATCCTGGAATTCCCTTCCTGACAGCTTTAAGATATATTCTCACCCAAACAGTCTGCAGCAGTTCAAGAAGGCAGCTAACCACTACTTTTGCAATGGGCAGCTGGGAGAAATTGGCAATAAATACTGGCCCAGCCAGCGCTGTCTATATCCCATAAATAAAATAAGAAGTTTAGCAGCGATGTGCATCCATGGCCGATACTTTCTCTGTTCCTAAGGGAACAGCCTCACAAATGAGGCAGAAATGATATTCAGTGCCTTTAACACTCGCACAAACCAACGAGGCATTGCCTTTCAGCAAGAATTAAAGATAATTGGAAGCAAAACTTGCAAGTGGGCTTCAAATTATATGCTGTCAACATCCAACTACTAATTAATGTGTGGAGAGCATAATATTTTATGATTTGGATTAGCAGGTTGTTAAACTGCTCCCTCCCTCTGGGATTACCTCAGAAAGTTGAATACTTGAATTGTGTGAGCATTACCATTTGCTAAAAGCTGGCTTTTTGGACCCATTGGAAGAAAGTGAAGAAGTTGTTCGTGGTTTAGAGCCTAATCCTTTCCAACCTTCCTTCTTTCACTTCAATGCCAACTATTAGAGCTGGGAGCCTGGGGGAGTTGGGTTGTGGGAGATGGTTTTACTCTGCACATTAGGGATGGAAAAGCCAGTAAGGTTGCAATTTGCAGGAACCTTAATGCCAGGCATTGGCTATTTCCATTCAGGATCCCCACAGCTTTGGTTCCATTGTGTTTATTAAGTAATGCTTTAATGTGTCATGTAATTCAATTGGCCAACCTGTTATTAAAATGAGTTATGTAGAGCTTGTAAATTGCAATGTAAAATACTACACATCATGGAAATATTTTCCTTTTGCATAAAATACTGGAAATTGTGAGGGAATGAAGAGGATTTGATGCCATTCCGGGAAGGCATGTTTTGCCTTTACCAGCAAAATACTGGTAAAGAAACAAAAAGGAATTCAGCAAAGTGAGGATTCCACAATATGCTGTTGACAATGTTATTCGCAAAAACAAAAATCCTATTCTGAATACATGGACAGATGTGGAAGTTTCAACATTAAATCAGGCCATTCAGCTCAATCAGTCTGTGCTGGTATTTACATTCCCCCTATGAATAGAAGAACATAAGAAGTAGAAACATCAAAAAATTATTCTACCCCTCATACGTGCCCTGCTATTCAATGAGCGAATCTTGGCTGATCTGCGCCAGGCCTTAAATCTTCTTTCTTGACAGCTCAACATCACCATCAAGTCCCTGATATTTCAAAAGTCTTCCTATCTTGTCTTTAAGTGCTTTCAGTGATTGAATGTCTACAGTTCTCTGGTGTAGACAATTGCACTACCCTCTGGGATCCACCAATGTTGCTCCAGAAAGACTGCTGCAGTTCCCGCAATGGCCACCACACCCTGTGGTGCTGTTGGAACTGGAAAGCTGATTGTCCAGTATCTGTGTGAGGCAAAACTCCTATCTTATGATGTTGAAAGCCAATGGACTGACTTAAAATCATGCCGTGACTTCACGAGTAGTCGGAAGAGAGTTCGTCCCAAACCTGTCAGCCTCCAAAGCAGCCTATGATTCGATTGTGTGTCAGGAAAAGGAGGATAAGGGTATGAAAGCATGCAGTTGAAACTTTATTGCTGGAACAGCACAGCAGGTCAGGCAGCATCCAGAGAACAGGAGATTCGACGTTTCGGGCACAGGCCCTTCTTCAGGAATGAGCAGAGAGTGTTCAGCAGGAGAACGTCGAATCTCCTGTGCCCTGGATGCTGCCTGACCTGCTGTGCTGTTCCA
>NC_057721.1:72505134-72518527 GCF_004010195.1 Chiloscyllium plagiosum | reverse complement strand
GATGCTGCCTGACCTGCTGTGCTGTTCCAGCAATAAAGTTTCAGCTTTGATCTCCAGCGTCTGCAGACCTCACTTTCTCCTCGAACAAAACTGAACACAATACTCCAACTGCAACCTTACCAACATCCTGCACAACTGCAACATAACGTCCCACCTTCTAACCTCAATGCCCTGATGCAGGCCAGTGTGCCAACAACCTTCTTCACTGTCCTGTGTATCTGTGACTCAAATTTTAGACAACCATGCACCTGATCTCTAATTTCCTTTGTTACACTACACTCCTTAAGACCCTCTCATTCATTATTAAACTCCTACCTGGATTTGGCTTTCCAAAATGCAAGACGTGACCCTTACTTATGTTAAACTCCACATGTTATTTCTCAGCCCACTTCTGCTGCCGATCAAGGTACTGCTGCAATTTCTGGTAATGTTCCTCATTGGAACCCTCCTATTTTAGTGTCATCTGCAAACTTACTATCCTTCCAGCCCGGCACCGCCTTCCTGGCCTGCAGTCTTCTTCTTGACCTCTCCGCCTCCATCCTACTCCGACCTATCACCCTCACCTTGACCTCTTTCCACCTATCACATTTCCAACGCCCCTCCTCCAAGTCCCTCCTCCCTACCTTTTATCTTCTCCTGCTGAACACTCTCTGCTCATTCCTGAAGAAGGGCCTGTGCCCGAAACGTCGAATCTCCTGTTCCCTGGATGCTGCCTGACCTGCTGTGCTGTTCCAGCAATAAAGTTTCAACTTTGATCTCCAGCATCTGCAGACCTCACTTTCTCCTATGAAAGCATGCAGAGCAGGGATGGATAAATGTTGGCCACGATCTCAATGAACGGCTGAACAGGCTCAAAGGACTAAATGGCCTCTTTCTCTTCCCATATTCCTTCCTAAAATATATTTTAAAATATAAAATGTACCTTTTCCCAGTGCTGCCAGCATACTTGAACCAAAGGAATAAAAGTTCAAATCCCATAGAGGAGAAGGGGAACAGCACATCTGAATGGAAGTATCATTTTGCCATTCTGCGGTTTCTTTCCTCAATCTCATTGAATCAGACAATCATTGATTGGGTTGTAACACAGAAAGAGGCCATTCGTCCCGCTTAGTTCACAGCAACTGTTTATAGCAGCAATCCAGCTTATCTGACTCCGATTGTCCAGCCTTTCCTTGTAAAATGATCACCTATTCCAGTTGTTCATTGGTTAGGCCACTTTTGGAATCTTGCATTCAATTCTGGTCTCCCTGCTATAGGAAAATTGTTGTTAGACTTGAAGGGGTGCAGAAAAGATTTATAAGGATGATGCCATTATAAGGGTTGGAGGGTTTGAGCTATAGGGAGAGGCTGAATAGGATTGCGCTATTTTTTTCCTGGAGCATCACAGAGGGATGACCTTATAGAGATTTATAAAATCATGAGGGTCGTGGGCTGGGTGAATAGACAAGGTCTTTTTCCCAGGGAAGGGGAGTCTAAAGCTAGAGGGCATAGGTTACAGGTGAAAGGGGAAAGATTCAAAAGGGACCTGAGGGGTAACCTTTTCATGCAGAGGGTGGTGCATGTATGGAACAAGCTGCCAGATGAAGCAATGGAGGCTGGTACAATTGTGACATTTACAAGGAATCTGGATGGGTATATAAATAGGAAGGGTTTAGAGGGATATGGGCTGAATGCTGGCAAATGAACTAGATTTATTTAGCAATCTGGACAGCATAGATGATTCGGACAAAGGGTCTGTTTCCGTGCTATAAATCTCTATGACTCTGACTCTAGTCTAGTAAACCTTCACTACACTTCCTGCAATGCATTTACATTCTGCCTTATATAAGGAGACCAATACGGTACACAATATTCCAGGTGTGCATTCACCAGGATTAGTGCCCTATTAAAGTAAAGCATAACCTCCCTACTTTTATAATCAATTCCCCTCACAATAAATAATGACATTCAACCAGATTTCCTAATTATCTCCTCTACCTGTTCACTGCCTTTTGCAATTCATGCACCAACACACCCCAAATCTCTCTGCATGTTAAAGTTCTGCAAACTGTCATCACTCAGATTATACGGCTCTTATTGTATCCTTCCTTCCAAGATGGACAATTTCACATTTTACCACATAAAATCGTTTCCTTCCTCGCTTAATTATGCCCATAATCAGCAAATTAGTAACCATATCTTGTATTCCTTCATCCTGAGGCACCAGCACATCTCTCACTAAATTTTGATAAGCAGAAAATGACCATTTCTACATTCTATTTGATTGTTAGCTGGCAAAATGTTACTCACTGCACCATGAGCACTGCACCAAAACCTTTAGCTTTGCACCTTTTCAAGTGCCTTCTGGAAATCTAGTACATCCATTGGTTCCCCTTTAACCAAGGTACTTGTTACTTCCTCAAACAGGTAATAAATTGTTTAAACATGACTCCCCTATCACAAAACCATGTTGTCTCTGCATGATTAACTTCAGGTTTTCTATGTGCTCTGTTTTAAATTCTTTCCCTCTGATACACATTAAGCTACTGGCCTGTGATTACCTGTTGACCTGTCCCTCCCTTTTTGAGTAAAGGATTTACATGCACTATTTTCTAATTAAATACAACCTTCCCCAAATCTAATGGATTTTGGTAAATTGAAAGCAACATATCAACTTTACTTGTGACACTAGGGTGACAGCAACAGGATCTAGGAATGAGCTGCCCAGAGCATCAACAATTTGTTTAATACCATTTCCTCAGTGATTGTTATTTTCTTGGATTCTTCCCTTCCTTCTTTTTATTTTTACAACTATTTCTGGGATTTTACTGTTATCTTCTACAACAAAGACTGATTCGATTCAACTTCCACCTTTTTTGCTTTTTACCATTAATTCTCTAGACTTACTTTCCAAATGCTAACCCTATTAACTCTTGCCTTTTTCAAATATCAGCCCTTAGGGAAGAGATGGCAAGTGGGAGAGATAGTTGCTTATTCAACATGTAATGATAATCGTAAATGGATAAATTTTAAAAAATTTCATTTGTAATATAATGATAAACTAGTTCTAAACGAATCATTTAAAATGCAATGGTATAACAAAACAGCCACAGAAAATCATAGCACATACATTCTCTATCCATTCTTGCACTAAAAGGACATCAAAGCATTTAGTCAAGCACCAGGTAATGAGGACATTTGACCCATCGAGTCTATTCTAGCTCTTTTCAAATTTATCGAATTTAGCCCCCCTCCCTTTCTTTTTTGTCCATCGCACTGTCTCGTTTTATTTCTTTCCTTTTGTTGATTCCATTCTGAATGTTGCTATAACATCTGCACCCCTGTACTTTCAAGTTGTACCTTACAGACCATAACGACTCACTGAGAGGAGATATTTTTGCTGACCTACCTCCTGACTTTTTTTGTCTGAAATCTGTGTTATCCGGTTATTGAACCTGTAGCCAGTAGAAACAGTTGCCCCTTTCCGGCCCCATGCACCCTCATAGCTAGGCCACATAGCTGCCTCTTGAGCTGATTTATATTGTCCACATCAATAACATTTCCCCCTTAACTTGATTCCAAAACTCAATTGGTTTTTAATCTGTATTCCTCGGTACTCAGTCCTTCACTTTATGCATTCCCCTTCATAATTTGAAAAAGCTTTTGATCAGGTTCACCTCAAAGACTCCAAAGAAAATCTGGCCAATTTCCTGAAGTCTTTCTCATCGTTTTCAATTACGTATTCCTCTGAATAAACATTTCTTGAGTGGTTTAAAGGTTCAAAAGACTTTGCTTAAGAATTCATTTGCAGCTTTGTGGATCAGTGGATTAGTGGATTAATGCTCAGTCCTTGAATGGTATGACAAACAATCACACCAAGAGGATCCCACGATCAGTATTGAGTCTGTGCCAAGCTAGTTAATCCCAGACAGGGCCAGAGCAGGCCAGAGAATTAACCTTAGTGCCAAAAGCCTAAAGAGGAGAAAAGCAGGCTGTTTTTCATTGATATCGAAAACATTTACTGTAAAGAGGAGAACAGCTTTAAGAGATGGAGTATTGTATTCAGTGGGGTGGTAGTAGGGGGGGGGGGGAATGTTTGCTATAGGAAGTTGCTGAGTGAGACTTTTCACCATCTTCTGGAGGGATGTCCCTAACGAGCAAAGAGACTGCTCAAGGTAAGTAGGCCCATCTCTAACTAATTGGACTACTCAATTCCATTCACCTCCCCTTGTTAACTGTGTTATGTCATGGGCATGGGGTCATTCAAAGCAAGGAGAAAGTGAGGACTGCAGATGCTGGAGATCAGAGCTGAAAGTGTGTTGCTGGAAAAGTGCAGCAGGTCAGGCAGCATCCAAGGAACAGGAGAATCAACGTTTCAGTCCTGAAGAAGGGCTCATGCCCGAAACGTCGATTCTCCTGCTCCTTGAATGCTGCCTGACCTGCTGCGCTTTTCCAGCAACACATTTTCAGCGTCATTCAAAGCAAGCTCATTTACCCTCCTATATTTAGATATGGTGGGCTGACTGCTGGTCAGGGTGAGCTCGAGATGAAATGGATGGTGGTCAGATCGCATCCCGACCTTTTACACATGCCCCATTTGCAAGTGGGAATCACGCCCAGCTTCTGACATGACCTGTCCAGTTCCAGGTTTTCACATCCTTGAACACAGAAGTTTGGAAGATGAACTTGAGGTACTTGAGACAAATGAAGGTTGGTAGAGTGAGAGAAGACAAATACTTCCTCTGGCGGGAAGGTTCAGAACAAGGGAGTGTTACCTTAAGATTAAAGCTAAGGCATTTTAGGAATTGTCAGAAAGAACCTCTTCAGACAAAGATGGTAGAACTCTCTTTTCAAACTTCTTTTTAAAGAATCCCGACAGTGTGGAAGTAAGCCATTTGGCCTATCAAGTCCACATCGACTGTGTGAAGAACGCCCCACCCCTACCCCATCCCTGCATTGCCCATGGCTACTCCACCTAGCCTGTGTATCCCTGTAATCTATGGGTAATTTAGCATGGCCATTCCACCTGACCTGCATATCTTTGGACTGTAGGAGGAAACCAGACTACCCGAGGACACCCACACAGAGAATGTGCAAACTCCTCACAGACAGTTGCCTGAGGTTGGAATCGAAGCCAGGGTCCGTGATCCTGTGAGGCAGACGTGCAAACTGTTGTGCTACCATGCCACCCATTGCTGCTGAGGTTTGAGATGGATCTTTTAAACAAAAAAGCAGTGAGTTCTCATTTTAGACAGAGATGGGCCCCATGGAAGTTGGAGTAAATTATCTCCCCAGCAACATTATTTTGATTAGGCTCCTTTTGTTTTCCATTTTAATTTGGCTTCTGATTTTTGGTTCTTTCTCATTGCATTTGGTGAACGGTGTTTGTATTTTGGTGATTTGGTAATTTTGTGATTGGGTTTACATTTCAATTATTTCCTTTTAACACAATGTGAACGGGTCTACAGGGAAGTTGAAGATTCCTTTGTGGACCCCCTGTTTCCTGGCCAGCCCTCTCCATCACAATATGGGTGGACATTGCGAGGGCTATGGCACATTATTTCCCCCTCCCGCAATATTTTACTTGAGGGCCCCTCAGTTTGTTTTGTTTGGATTTTTGCACTGTGAAATGTCTGGAGGAAAAGATAGAAACTGAAAGAAACTATGCCATAGATTCAGTTTGCTAACACAAATGTTGAGTGGAGTCAGGTGATATATGCATGCAATGTTTAATTCTGCAAATAAATCAATCTCAGGTTTTTTTAAAATTAATTCATGGGCTGTGAGCATCACTGGCCAGGCCAGCATTTATTGTCCATCCCTAACTGCAACAGCATCGTGGTGGGTCTAGAGTCACATGTAGGCCAGAACAAGTAAGGACGGCAGATTTCCTTCCTTAAAGGACATTAGTGAACCAAATGGGTTTTTCTGACAATTGACAATAGTTTCATGATCATCATAAAACTCTTAATTCTCGACTTTTATTGAACTCAAATTCCACTGTCTGCCATGGTGGGATTTGAGCCTGTGTCCCCATAACATTACCTGGGTCTCTGGATTAATAGCTCAGTGTTAATATAACTAGGACATCACCTCCATCAAACAAAGGGTGATTTTAGATTTATCTTTCATTATTTGGCTACTGGGAGTTAAACAAATTGTTTACTATTTATATTTTTGGTGCTATATAAGCATAAGAAGACAATTTTAAGATCATTGGAATGAACAGTTAGTGGGTGAAGACTTTTGGTGTTGACAAGCTTCTGCCAGTTTTAAATGAATGCGCAGAGTTCATGAACTGAGAACTGAAGGGAGAAAATACCAGACCCGTTCTAATGTGGGAAAAGCTGAGCCAGAGTTTTAAGGGTAGAAATCACAATGTCATCATAAGAATTACTGAGCAGACTCATACCAAATTCCTCTTCCTGCTCTTTTCAGGAATTAGTGACTTATCTTAAGTGTAGCTGGCAAAGTAGCAAGGACAGGCACTTTATGAGAGCATTAAACATTCATATGATATGATGCTGATGGTAATGACTAACTTTTCCCTTCCTTGAATGCTTCTTGAACCTTTATAATTATAATAATCAAATGGCAACTAGATGTTTTGGGAGCAAGAAAATGTGTCTTTTTAAATCACAAATCATATAGAATTTGTGCACCCCTTGAGCCTTCCTCTAAGAATAGAGCTTTCAAAAACAAATCTGTGCATTTATATGGCATCTCTAGTCTAGGGAGATATCTAAAACTGTTTTACAGTGTAGAGAAAGTACAGGGACATCTAATTTGAAAAAAAAATAGCTACCAGAGGTTGGGAGTAGCACACACAGCGTGAATACCACTGACATGTCGAGAGTCCTAACACGACTGACTACCCAAGCCTCCAGACTGGATAATTGCAACACCAAAGTCCTGTATCCCAGGGTGTGTCAACCAGAGCTTCCAAATCAAAAATTATGTAAGTTTTAGTACTTTCTATTAAAGCGTAGCCACTGTTATTACACACACACACTGTAATTTTGTACTTTGTGGTTTGTCTGTGGTTGTTTGATTCAAAATTTTCCTTAAGATTCAGGCTTCTGTCTCTGGTTATCTCTATATTTTCTTTTCATTCTGCAATCGTTGTGGTCAAGTATGGGAGAAATATTTTCCATTTCGAGCAGCAAACGTCGCTGTCAAGCACGATCGGGTCAAGGGTAATTGCAAGGTGAAAGCACTCTCAATTTCAGCAGTGTAACTTCCTTGTTAAGGGAAAATTCTTGTCAGACATTTTTGTGCCTGAACCATTGTTTGCCAGCATCTGGATTCAGACTGCCAAAACTAATATCAGAAATAACATCTTAGGATAAAGTTTATAATCCATTTGAAAGTCAGAGTTATATAGAATAAACAGCACTTAAGCAGGTATCCAGGCCAATATTTAAAACTAATATCCTTACATATAGATAAGGAAGGACACCACTTCAACTGGGGCAACATATCCATCCTAGGACAAGCCAAACAGAGACTACACGAGAATTCCTAGAAACATGGCATTCCAATCGGAACTGTATCAACAAACATATCGAGTTAGACCCCATCTACCAAGCCCTGAGAAAAAGAACAGGAAATGACAACACCACAGGAAATGACATCACCAACCCAAAGGAACCCAAACATATAAATAGAAAGCAGGAATCCTGTACAGTGCTTTGCTTGAGGCCCACTGAAGATGTTACCTAGTAGGGTGACGAAACGTCTGGAAATGCCCTCCCAGCTAAGCGAGCAAACCTGCATCCAGAACCTCAACCTGAGCTACAAATCTTCTCATTTAAAACTAAGTCAGATCACTGAAATGGATTACCTGATCATTATCACGTTGCTGTTTATAGGAGCTGACTGTCCCTAGATTGGTTGCTCTGTTTCCTGCATGACACATTACATAGAATAAATCACATAGAAATAGCCCACAGTGTCCAACCAATCCAAACTGACCTTCAGACTGCACTCAAACTCCCTCATACATTCATATATATTTATTTACTTTTCCTTTCTATGTATCTTTATTGTTAACTTCACCCACACCTTGTAGCGATGAGGTTGACGTTCTCACCACTTGATGGAATCATAAGATCATTGAATTCCTCCAGTACAGATACAGCACATTGAGTCAGCATTGACTATCCAAAGAGTATCCCATGCAGCCCCAGTTTCCTACCCTATCCCCCACAATCCAGTATTTCCAAAATGGTGGTGGAGTAAGACTCTTCAAAGTTGTCCTCTCTATCCGTTTCTTCTTTTTTTTTTTAGCCTTTTTCATCTCTTTTGTGTCTTTTCTCCCCTTCTTCCTTTTCAGTGATGTCCTGAACTTGGTCTCAGCGAGGACTTGATCTCCCGACCTCAGCGCAAACTCGGACTCTTAGCCTTAGCACCCACCTGACATGGTGATCTCTTGGCCCGGTGTGGCAGTGACTCAGTCTGGTATGGTGGTCTCTCAGCCCAATGTAGTGGTCTCTCGGCCTGGTATGGTGGTCTCGGCTTGGTGTGGTGGTCTTTCAGCCTGATGCGGTGGTCGCTTGGACCGGGAGAAAGTGAGGACTGCAGATGCTGGAGATCAGAGCTGAAAAATGTGTTGCTGGAAAAGCACAGCAAGTCAGGCAGCATCCAAGGAGGAGGCGAATCGACGTTTCGGGCATAAACCCTTCTTCTGGAAGCCCTTCTTGAAGAAGGGCTTATGCCCGAAACGTTGATTCTCTTGCTCCTTGGATGCTGCCTGACCTGCTGCGCTTTTCCAGCAACACATTTTTCAGTCTCTTGGACCGGTTTGGTGGTCTCTCGCCGAGTGCGGTGGTCTCTTGGCCCAGCGTTGCGGTCCCTCAGTCCAGTGTGGTTATCTCTCAGTAGCCCGGTATGGTGGTCTCTCGACCTGGTGTGGTGGTCTCTTGGCCCAGTATGATGGTCTGTCAGTGGCCCAATATGGGTGGTCTCTCGGCCCGTGTAGTAGTCTCTCGCCCTGGTGTGGTGATTCCTCGCCCTAGGTTGGTGGTCTCTTGGCCAAGTGTGGTGGTCTCTTGGCCCGTGTGGTGGTCTCTCGCCCTGGTGTGGTAGTCTCTTGGTCCGGTGTGGCGGTCCCTCAGTCTAGTGTGGTGATCTCTCAGTGGCCTGAAATAGTGGTCTCGCAATGGCGTATGGCTGTCTTTCAGTCTGACGTGTTCTCAGCGAGGACCTCCGGCCATGAGCTGATTCCAGAGTAATATCCAGCCTCAAGAGTCTTGCGATGTAAGCTGGCATGGTCAGGAGTCAGGGCCTGGCATGGACTAGAGGCTAGGTGCCATCGTGAACTGGGTTGGAAGGACAGTTATTTGGAACTTTTTATTTCCTTATTTCTTTAAATTAATCCTATGATATGTAATGATAAACTTTTAATTTCTTTGTTTTTCTAATTTGTTTTGCCCGAAGAATTTATACTTTAGAATCTGTACTTAAGTATCTTTGCACCTAAGACGGTGCTGTATGTGGCGACTTATACATTTCCACTGTACTCACTTGAGTACATGTGACAATAAAGCTAATTCTAATTCGAAATCCATTGGATAACCCACCCAGCTGCAAATCCCTGCACAGTCTAGAGAAGTTTTGCATGGCCAATTCGCCAAACCTACACCTCTTTGTGTCCTCTTTTCTCTCGGTAACTCATTTTTTATGGATGACCTCTAATTTTTACACTTCCCTGGAAATGGCTGCTCTTTATTCTGTGGTCACTCTATCAAAATCACTCACAGTTGCAAAGACCCTTCTCAGGTCACTCCTCTTTTCAAGACAAATGAGGTTAACCCTCAGTATTTTGTTGTCTATCAATCATTATGTCCTTGTTTCACTTCGGTCCCCTCAGAGAGTGTAGAATCAGGCATGGAATTATCCCAACCTCTGAATGACATGGACATTGATGAGGGTATTAGGAAAATATAGTGCGTTTGGAAGAAATGTGTTTCTCAATGTTGAGAAGAAGCAGTCCAATTCTCCATGAGAGATAACAAAATTATTTGGCTGCCTTTGCATGCTATTAGGAGCTGATCTTGCTTCATTGATAAACAGTATCCTATTCTCCCATGCACCAAATAGAAACTAAGTGGTGTTAATTCTTAATGTGAAAGTCAGCCTGATGACTCCAGCTCACAACTTGCTCCTTCAGCTCTCCGTCCCGGACAGAAGTAACCAATATCTTGGAGCAAGCTCCATGTGGAGCAACCACCCACAGCCTCCATCCATGAAAGTAAGAAGTATTTGGATATGTACTGCGATGTCAAGGCATACAGGATTAAGTGCTGGAAAATAGAATTGACTTATGAGGTGATTGTTTTGGACGCAATGGGCTGAAGGGCTTTTTTCTGTGCTATAGTTCTCTATGGCTCTAAAGTTGGCATCACCAATATATCAGCCTCACAGCATCATCATGGTACATCTCCAATCTATTGTCAATGCTGCTTTCCACTTTAACACTGCCTTTGGAGCACACTGACATCTTTCAATGCTATCTGTGTCCAGGACACTTGGCTCTCAGGAACAGGCACTCATCTCATGGCTTAGGCCAAAATGATATCTGTAAGCTCGTCATTTGCCCACTTTGTGTCCTCTCATTTTGCGTCCTAACTTGGATGCTCACAACACCCTGCCTTTCCTTTTCCATTTGCACTTTACTGTCTCAATCCATTAACCAAGTGGGATGCCCAGAGAAGATGTCAGTGAGCTGCAGCCTTTCTGACATTGCTCTGACTTTCATATCGACCATTGGCATGGTCTACCTGGTACCTGGGAGAAGAACAGCCTGCATGTAACTGAGGTCAGATTAACTAACAGTGAGATATTAATGCTACTGACTGGTGAGGTTCACATCCAACCTGAAGCTTTAAGAGGAAAGTCTGACCTATTTGTCCTTGATGTTAAGGATGGGGTATTTTAAAGGCAGACAGTGCTTCTGTCCTGCCATGAGGATTTCCCAGGACATGGTCACAGAGCAATTCCAAATCCTGTAGCGGGAGCCATGATCTGGAGGGATGGGAGGCCATCCTACCCCAATGGCTGTCAAGGTGAGGGGAAAACTAAACTTTTATGCAATTGTTTGCTTCCAAGGAACCGCTGGAGGTCTGTGTGGAACCTTGCAATCTTTAACCTACAAATGCATCAAGGCCGTTCCCAATTTGGACCCAGATCGCAATGCTTCATCTCGTTTCTCCATTCCAAGCTGTGTTGCAGGCCACACAGTAGACTTTGCCAACATCTCCCAGGGACAGGGTGTTATAGACTGGATCCATGTTACATTAATATCATAATGCAACTGAGTTCATTAACAGAAAAGACTTCCATTCCAACCAATGTGCAAGTCATCTCATTTATAAGTACCACAATTTAGAAGTCTGTGCCAGGAATCTTGGAAGCTGGTGCTGATAACCCTGAGAAATCTCAACTTTCTGCTTCACTTCAAGGGCTAGAAACCTTACAAAGGGAGTCAAGGTCTACTCTCTGCAGTCATGGCTGATGACTCTCTTACGCAGCCCCTGAGTGAGAAAGAGCATCCCATTCCTGCAACTACAGCAGAATATAGGCCTCCTGAAAAATCACAGAATCCCTACAATATGGAAGCAGACCATTCAGCCCATTGAGTACACACCAATCCACTAAAGAGTATCCGACACAGACCTACCCACCTTACCCTATCCCTATGTTTCCCTTGGTTAATCCACCTACCATGCATATCCCTGGAAATTATGGGCAATTTAGCGTGGCCAATCCACCTAACCTGCACATCCTTGGACTGTGGAAGGAAACCCATGCAGCCACAGGGAGAATGTGCAAACTTCACACAGTCACCTGAGGGTGGAATCCAACCCTGGTACTTGGTGCTGTGAGGCAACAGTGCTAACCACTGAGCCATCATGCTGCCTGAGGTTCTGAAAATGAGGTTCGGATGTATGGATTGGCCTGGGGATGCCTTGGGTTACAATCCAGAGAGAATGTGACATATAATCGCAGCGGTCTGGGTTCTGCATGGGTCGCAGAGAGGTTGTGATGGATGCTGGAGAGCGGCAGCTGTATTTCGATGAGGAAGTTGAGGACACTAAGCAGGATGATCATCACCTTCTCTGTGACAGAGTGATGCAGTGTCAGGCTCAACGTGATTTGGTGAGGTTGCTACTTTGCCAGTGCCAATGTCCATGGATGGAGGGTGCAGGCGGTCACTGCTCATGGAGCACACCCGAAGGTATTGAGGAAAGCCAACTAAGTGGGATGCCCGGCGAAGATGTCGGTGAGCTGCAGCCTTTCTGACATTGCTCCGACTTCCATATCGACCATTGGTATGGTCTACCTGGTACCTGGGAGAAGAACAACCTGCATGTAACTGAGATCAGATTAACTAACAGTGAGATGTTAATGCTACTGACTGGTGAGATTCACATCCAACCTGAAGCTGTAAGGGGAAAGTCTGACCTATTTTTCCTTGACGTTAAGGATGGCACATTTTAAAGGCACACAGTGCTTCTGTCCTGTCATGAGGATTTCCAGGGACATGGTCACAGACCAACTCCAAATCCTTTTTTTTTGTAGATTACTTACAGTGTGGAAACAGGCTGTTTGGCCCAACAAGTCCACACCAACCCTCCGAAGAGCAACCCACCCAGACCCATTCCCCTGCATTTACCCCATCACCTAACACTATGGGCAATTTAGCATGGCCAATTCACCTAACCTGCACATTTTTGGACTGTGGGAGGAAACCGGAGTACCCAGAGGAAACCCACGCAGACACGGGGAGAATGTGCAAACTCCACACAGACAGTTGCCTGAGGTGGGAATTGAACCCGGGTCTCTGGCGCTGTGAGTGCTCCTGTAGTGGGAGCCATGATCTGGTGGGATGGGAGGCCATCCTATCCCATTGAATCTTTAAGGGGAAAGTCTGAGTGTGGAGGGTTGTTTTTCAGACCGGAGGCCTGTGACCAGTGGAGTGCCACAAGGATTAGTGCTGGGCCCTCTACCTTTTGTCATTTACATAAATGATTTGGATGCGAGTATAAGAGGTACAGTTAGTAAATTTGCAGATGACACCAAAATTGGAGGTGTAGTGGACAGCAAAGAGTTACCTCAGATTATACAACAGGATCTTGACCAGATGGGCCAATGGGCTGAGAAGTGGCAGATGGAATTTAATTCAGGTAAATGTGAGGTGCTGCATTTTGGGAAAGCAAATCTTAGCAGGACTTATACACTTAATTGTAAGGTCCTAGGGAGTGTTGCAGTGCAGTTCATAGCTCCTTAAAAGTGGAGTCGCAGGTAGATAGGATAGTGAAGAAGGCGTTTGGTATGCTTTCCTTTATTGGTCAGAGTATTGAGTACAGGAGTTGGGAGGTCATGTTGCGACTTTACAGGACATTGGTTAGGC
>NC_057721.1:72379718-72505088 GCF_004010195.1 Chiloscyllium plagiosum | reverse complement strand
GTTTAGGGTGAGAGTGGAAAGATATAAAAGAGACCTAAGGGGCAACCTTTTCACACAGAGGGTGGTACATGTATGGAATGAGCTGCCAGAGGATGTGGTGGAGGCTGGTACAATTGCAACATTTAAGAGGCATTTGGATAGGTATATGAATAGGAAGGGTTTGGAGGGATATGGGCCGGGTGCTGGCAGGTGTGACTAGATTGGGTTGGGATATCTTGTCGGCATGGACGGTTGGACCGAAGGGTCTGTTTCCATGCTATACATCTCTATGACTCTATTTGTCCTCAATGTTAAGGATGGTATATTTTAATCTTTGCCATATTTTTCCCAACATTCTCAGCATTGATGGTGTCCTTCATTTGCTGGGAAACTCTGGCCCACAGTGTTATCTGTTTATCAACATGATTGTACAGTGTGGCTCAGCACTAACCAGGGTTAGAGTCATGGGGTGACTCTACAGAAGTATAGAATGATAATGCCAGAGACACAGGTCTGGAAGGGAGCTGATGCCCTAACCTTGGGCTGGATATTATGTTCCCTTGCCTGTGGTGTTTTAGGCAGGGGGCAATGAAGCGAGTGTGCCCCCTTCATCCACAGCCTCACTCCCTGAGACAATAGCACCATTCTACCCTTTCTACCTAATCACAGCATGAAACCCAGCTCCTCACCCTTCTTGTTCTGTTACCAAGGTTACAAAGAACATCTTCGTATCATCTCGCAGCCCCCTCCCTCCAAGATCCAAAGTGCCAGGACCTATCTTCTTTCAGAATCCCTGGACCAGCCTACAATTCTGACATTGTTGGGACGACTGGGGCCGGCAGCCAATCATAGAATCATAGAAACCCTCCAGCGTGGAAACAGGCCCTTTAGCGCAACAAGTCCTCACCGCCCCTCCGAAGAGTAACCCACCCAGACACATTCCCCTACTACTCTACATTTACCCCAGACTAATGCACCCTAACCTACCCATCCCGAAACACTATGGGCAATTCAACTAACCTGCACACCTTTGGATTGTGGGAGGAAACTGGAGCACTAGAGGAAACCCACACACACACGGGGAGAATGTGCAAAATGCACACAGACAGTTGCCTGAGGCAGGAATCAAACCTGGATCCCTGGTGCTGTGAGGCACTAGTGCTAACCACTGAGCCACTGTGCCATGCCAAACAGATCAGTCAGCATCACCTGAGGGTGGGACCTCCACCCATGGCGAGCAACACTTGGAGAAGTCAATGTAACTCCAACAGCACATGCTAGCTGTCTGAATGGTGCTTGCATCACACAATTACTCAACCAGATGGCACTGTTGGAAACTAGCATGGGTGATCGCTCAGTCCAGACCAGGAGGACCACCGTTGGTCGGGGGCACAATCCATGCAGAGTGACTCAAAGACTTGGAGTCTGGATGCCTGTCTGTTGATCTTCAGGCAGATTCAGTAAGAGGGGGAGGGTCTAGGGTTCACAGAGGGATCACTGTGAGAGAGAATGGGGGTGTCAAGGCTGGATGGGATGAGTCAGCAGCAGCAGCATTTACTGAAGTGGGGTGAAGGATGGGGCAAGTGAAATCTTTTCTGAACCCTTTCAAGTGTGTGTAGGCAGAGCAGTATTGGATGGCATGGTGGGATACGGGGGTGGTAGTTCATGGCAGTGGCCTTCCCAAGGTTAGCATAGCGGTGCAATTTGGGCATCATTAAGGTGCTGATAGTGCTCACTATGTTTCCTGCCATCACTTTCTGCTCTCTCAGTAAGGTGCTGGGATAAAGCCTGGGCTGAACAGTGTCAGTGTCAGTTTGATGGGTGAAATCACACAATCCACGTTTGTGGAGTACTAGGACATTGAAGGATCAAATGCATGAAGCAGCTGTTTGCAAATCCTAGCTACGTTAAATTGTCAATCATTTCATTGTCCATTGGCTGTCTGTGTACAGTGAGGGTGTTTCAGGGTCTGGCGCTGGTCAAAGGTGATTGGTTACATTGCTGCTTGCAGATTGAACATGGACTTCTCAATATTGTGGAAGCAAGTAGTAATGACGTGACAAAAGGCCAATGCTAGCTGAATCATCGTTTGTACAACTTCCAAAAGGTCCACATCTATCATGTTTGTGCAACGATGGTCAGTATTGAATGCAGTGACAGGTTTGAGAGTTTGATGTGGGTCTGGGGTACCGGGAGAGCCGACTCTCCCTTGGACGATGTGGGTCACTCAGCTTGAGTGGCTGCTTCACCAAACTGCGGCATGTCAGAGCCTGAATGTGGATGGATGATGGAGACCTATCCCTTGGTAACAGGGTAGAGGATGTCTCACTGTGTAGGGGAAGCGTGTTTGGTCCTCATCTGCAAGGTAGGACACTGACAACGCGTTAGAGAACATTTTTGCTCCCTGTGTACCTAGTGTATGTCCTTTCCACTCAGAGTGATGCTAATGGGAGATTGGTCACCACGGGGAAGGTGGATGCTGTGAGACCAGGGCTGAAAGCAGCAGCAAGGGGTGAGGAATACCAGCTCAGGGAGAGGCTACAGCCTCTTGGCCCCTGAGGATGTGTGGTGTCCTCAGGAAGATCAGAGATTTTCAGCCTCGACTCCATTGCAAGCTCCATATGTCACTGTGAGGGACAGAGCTGAAAGCGACAGGAACGGGAGGCCATCCTGTCCTGTTGGCTGGAAAGGTCATTGTGGCACTGACCTTCTGTGCTACTGGCTCCTTCCAGAAAACGACAGTGTGGAATCTCTCAGTCGTGCTCGCACAAATTCGTCTGTGCAAAATGACTCCCTCCATCATCCCATGATGTGGTCAGTGCTGTAGCCTGGCCAGTAAGATTCAGAAACATGGTTGGGTCCCCCAGAGGCAGGGTGTCACAGGGTGAGAGAGCTGTATCACAATTCACAGGAAGGCATTCCAATCTATTCATCTCCAGGAGATCTGTCACGTCCTGAAAGTGTGCACCCACTACTCTGATGGCTGCCAGCGCTCTGCCATCCTGGAGCAATCTCATGTACCTGCTGTGCTTGATATCCAGCTGCCTTACGAGGCTGGTTACTCAGGACAAGGGCTCTCCACTGAACCAGCCTCTCACTAATACTGGGCACAGCTAGAGCTAATGGCCATTCTTTGACCATGGCTGTCTTGAAACAAACGACAGGGCAGCTGATGATATGGTTCCACTGCTTAGACCTGTCGGAGGGGGACCCTTCAATATATTCCAGATCAAGTGAGCAGCATCGCCTGGGCATGCCATGTTCTGTACAATTGGAGCAGGCAATGAGGTGATGTGCTGGATCTGGAGGGATTCAGGGAGGGGGAGCAGTTTTCCGAGCAGGAGAGTAAAAACACCAGAGAGGAGGAAGCTGTCATTGTCCATGACAGGTCTCAGCTGTGTCGGATGCAACAAGCCAGACAGAACCTCACCGACTCCCCCTTCCAATCGATGAGAGCTGGGAACAGCAGGCCACCGAGAACTGTACACTATCCTTTGGTGATGCTGCCAAAGTCTGTTTTGCATTGTCAGGGCGAGCTCCATCCTCTGTTTGTGCTCACTGTTGCTGACTCTAAATAAAAGCTCATGTTTGTGTTTGTCAGAATGTTTGCCTGTGTGTGACAATCCCCAAATGTACAATGACAAGCTGCAGGCCCACAGTGGGCATTGGGGACAGGGTAGCACTGAGTTAGTGAATGTAGGGAATGACAGGTAAAGCATGTGGTGGATAACCAGTTGCCATGGTGAGAGAATGGGTTTTGGGTGCGAGGGAATGTGAGCCACGCCAGCTATGTACTGTGACAGTGTGGATTCATGAAGGGCAATGCCAGATTGCCAAGACCTACCTATTGCATCGTGGTCTCTCAGAGATGGGTGTTTAGCAAGGGATGGCCGTTTTTTGTCAATATCTGCCAAGTGGTGAGTTGTTCTGGAAATGTTGCGTTGTAAACTGGGACTGAAATCAGCTGGTATAGGCACCATCAGGTCAGGGTGAGAAGTTGATGCAGCGAGATTGTGAATACAGCGAGAAACCATGGTCAGCCTCATGACAGAAATCCCTGCAAAAAACTTAATGCAAATCAGATGTAGCCAAATAAATGTAAGATTCATCCCTGTTCTACTGTGTTTCTCCAGCATTTGCTGTTTCTATTTCAGATTTCCACGGTATTTTGCTCTTAGGTCCACCAGAGAATCATGCTTGATCGTTTTTGAATAGTGTAACGGAAACTTCAGCATCCACTTAAGGTGGGCCTCTGACTAGTGTAACTCAGATAATGCCTAAATAATGTACTCAAATTGAAGATCGTGGTTTGAACTAATGGCCTTCAGAATCGGGCCTGAGAGTGGTATTTCAAACTGACACGCAATCACAAAACAAGGGCAAAAGCAAAACATCATGGCTACTGGAACTTTGTAATAAGATAGAACAGAAAATGCTCAGCAGGCCTGGGAGCAACTAAACTGAGTTGGCATTTCAGCAGGATGACCGTCCATCAAGACCCTAACAATCACCTTTACTCCAAGGTTAGATGAGTAGTCATCTTAGGAAATACTTTTGTCTCTTTTTGAAGCATCCTGGTAGAAGTTTGATTGTCCATCTTGTTATGTCCATCATAGCTCAATATTTATGAAGCTGCTAGATGGACAACATATCACATTGAGTCATAGAGTCATAGAGATGTACAGCATGGAAACAGACCCTTCGGTCCAACCCATCCACGCCAACCAGATATCCCAACCCATTCTAGTCCCACCTGACCCTTGACTACCATTTACTCTGTCAGTGTAATTGCATTTAGGTTGATCTTGCAAACATTTGTGTGTTCCATCTTAATGCCTGACTTGACCATGGAACACTAGAATCTAGTACAACCTGGTTTGCATAAAAGATCGATTTGATTTAGGGCTCCTTAGAAGTCAATATACACTGAGTTTCATTTGAATAATTTATGGAATCCACACTTTGTTTTTCTAAGAACGTATCCTACTCATCTAAGACAAGCGAGCTTAAGTGTAACGTAGAACAAAAAGAAGGGACAGTGACATCATCATGCTATCGATCAGAATGGAGCATTGCTCATTTCCCCTCGGATTATTATATAAGATCACTTTCCCTGCTTTTGGAGCAGGCATAGAATTGAATGGATATAATCCCAGATTTCAGTGATATGAAGAAACCTAATTCCACTATTGCTAGATAGTCAACAGTGCTTTGGATTTTCATGGTTGTACAAGATTCTAGTGTTCTATGATCAAGTCAGGCGTTAAGTTGAAACACACAAATGTTTGCGAGATCAACCCAAAAATATGCGCAATTACACTCTCAGAGAAAATGATAGTCAAGGGTCATCTGGGCTCTTTAGAAACATGTGAGAGTAATATTGCAAATGAAAATAAGGAAATGCCAGATTCCTTGAATAATTACTTTGTGTTAACCTTTGCAATAGAGGAAGAGGGTAATATACCTGACATGACAGATAATTTAATATTGAGTCAGGACTGGAACACACAATGTTAATTTGAGTAAGAAAAAATAATGGTTGCAGGGACTGACAAATCCCCCAAGAACTTCTGATTTCCACCCCAAGGATTATAAAGGAAGCAGTTGAGGAAATTGCAGATGATTTAGTGATAATTTCCCAAAGCTCTCTTGATTTAGGAATAGTCCCCTTGGATTGGAAAATTGCAAATATAGTTCTAGTATTTAAGAAAAGGTGATATAAAGATACCTCAAAGTCTGACCTATTGAGACCTGGTAACATTTTGGAGATTGTGAAGTCCTGCTCTTGTAACATCTGTTTTGAAGAGTGCACTGGAATCTTTAATTAAGGGAAGAGTGATTGATCACTTAGTGAAATTTTGAGCTGATTAGAAAGAGAGAGCCAACAACAATATATGAAGGCTAAATAATATGTAAAGAAGCACCCTGAAGTTTTTGAGGAAGTAGCAAAAAGCAACAGGGAAGGAGGTAGATATGTATGAGGAGCGGTCGAAGCATGTGAGGAGCTGTTGGGGAGCTGGTGTTTAGAAGATTGAGGGAAGAATCTCATTGAAACTAGCAGAACACTGAGAGGCCTCGATAGAGTGGATGTGGAGAAGATGCTTCCACTCGTAGAAGAGACCAGGACCCAAGCACTCAGACTCAGAGTGACAGGATGACCCTTTAGAACTGAGATGAGGGGGAATTTCTTCAGCCAGAGGGTGATGAATCTGTGGAATTTATTGCCAGTCAAGGCTGTGGAGGCCACGTCATTGAGTGTTGTTAAGTGAGAGATAGATAGGTTCTTGATTAGTATGGGGATCAAGGGTTATGCGAAGAAGGTAGGAGAATGGAGTTAAGAAACATATCAGCCATGATCAAATGGCAGGGCAGAGCTGATGGGCTGAATAGCCTAATGATGTTCTTTTATCTGATGGTCTTGAGTTTTCAGATGGCATTCAATCAGGTTCACGATAAGATACTGTTAGCTAAATTTAAGACTCATAAAAGCAAATTATTGACCTCGATTAAAAAAAAACAGTAGAGAAGTAGAGAAGGTATAATGTGCTTAAATAGGAAAGAAGAGGTGTCTCATTAAATGCATACTGGGAACTCCAATATTCATGACGCTGATCAGTGATAAGGCAATATAGAGCCATATGCATCAAGTTCTCTGAGAAACAGAGATTGGTGATTTGAAAATACCATTGATTGGACCATAAAATTAAGAAGAGATGTTGATAAATTAAGTGAGGAGGTAAAATTATTGTAACTAAGTATGGAGTCATCCATTCTGCATCAAGATCAAAGTATTATTTGAACAATCAAAAGCTGGGAACAATGGAGGTACAAAGAAATGTTGTCGTACATATTCACAGATCACATTAGTGAAGCCAAGTAAAAATGAATCAATAATGCTAATGGAGCACTAACATTTACAACTAAAGAATGAGTATACAAGACCTTTGCTACAGCTATACAATACCATGCTTAGACCTTGTCTGTGGTAAAATTGGACTGTTCCTTAGAAAGGATGCATTGACCCTGCTAAGAGTTCAGCAAAGATTCACCAGAGGGTTTCAAGGGATACTTGATTAGATTATATTACTTACAGTGTGGAAACAGGCCCTTCGGCCCAACAAGTCCACACCGACCCGCCGAAGCGCACCCACCCATACCCATTCCCCTACATCTAACACTACGGGCAATTTAGCGTGGCCAGTTCACCTAACCCCCTGCATATTTTTGGACTGTGGGAGGAAACCGGAGCACCCAGACACAGGGAGAATGTGCAAACTCCACACAGTCAGTCGCCTGAGGCGGGAATTGAACCCGGGCCTCTGGCGCTGTGAGGCAGCAGTGCTAACCACTGTGCCACCATGCCGCACTTAGGAGATGGCACAATTTTAAAAGGAATGTTGGTGGTTTAGGGCAAGGGGCGAAAGTCTGAAAAGGCCATTCAGGATAGATTGCAGAAATCACATCTTCCTCTAAACATTGGTAGAAGTGTGGAAATCTTTCCCAGATGGAAACAAAAAATCCAGTTCAATTAATCATCAGACCATAGGAAATAGAAAAAGGAGTAACCTGTTCAGCCCCTCAAGCCTGATCCATCATTCAATGCTTGACCGGACATTCCTCACATCTACTTTCCTGCAGTTCCCCATAACCCTTGATTTCCCTACTGATCAAGAATCTATCTGTCTCAGCCTTAAGTATACACAAGCACTCTGACCTCACAGCTTTCTGTGGCAAGGAATTCCAGAGACTCACAACGTTCAGAGAGAAGAAATTCCTCTTGATATCAGTCTTAAATTGTCACCCCTTTATTCTGAGCCTTTGCCCTCTGATCCTAGATTCTCCCATGAGGGGAAACACCCTCACCAGCATTTACCCTGCCAAGCCCCTTAAGAATGCTGTATCTTTCAGTGAGATCACCTGTGATTTTCCTTTATTCTAGTGAGTAATGTTCAAACCTGCTTAGCATTTGCTTGGAAGGCAATCGCTTCATACCAAGGATCAGTGAACATTTTCTGAACTACCTTCAATGAAATGATATCTTTCCTTCAATCTGGGGACCAAAACTGATCATGGTACTCCAGATGTAATCTCACCAACAATTTGTACAACTGAGGTCAGACTTCCTAATCTTATAGGTCAGGCAGCATCTGAGGAACAGGAAAATCGACGTTTCAGGCAAAAACCCTTAATTAGGAATTCCTGATGAAGCATCGATTTTCCTGCTCCTCAGATGCTGCCTGACCTGCTGTGCTTTTCCAGCACCACTCTAATCTAGCGTTAAAAATCACACAACACCAGGTTATAGTCCAACAGGTTTAATTGGAAGCACTAGCTTTCGTAACGACGCTCCTTCATCAGGTGGTAGTCCTGATGAAGGAGTGTCGCTCCGAAAGCTAGTGCTTCCAATTAAACCTGTTGGACTATAACCTGGTGTTGTGTGATTTTTAACTTTGTACACCCCAGTCCAACACCGGCACCTCCACATCATCACTCTAATCTAGACTCTGATCTCCAGCATCTGCAGTCCTCACTTTCATCTTGCTACTCTTATACTCCAATTCTCTTGAAATAAGGGCCAACATTCCAGTGCCTTCCTGACTACTTGCTGCACCTATGTGTTAGCTTTCATTGTTTCGTGCACAAGTACCTCCCAGGCTGCATTGTGTTGCAACTTTCTGCAGATTTTTCCCCAGTTAAGCATTTTGAAATCTGAAGTCTACAAGATTTGGCTGTACCAGGGCATGCAAAACATATGGAACCAAGGCAAGTGGATGGAGTTAAAGAACAGATCAGCCATGGTGTCATTGAGTGGTGAAGCAGGTCTGAGGGCATGAATTACACAGACATATACTTTTACACAGAATGCTTATAGTGTTGAAAAAGACCACTTGGCCCAACAAGTCCATGCCAATTCTCGGAAAAGTATCCCACTCAGACCCATTTCCCTACATTTCCTCTGATCTATGCACCTAACTTACACATCCTTGGACACTACAGGCAACTTAGCATGGCCAGTTTACCTAATCTGCACGTTTTTGGATTATGGGAAGAAAGTGGAGGATCCAGAGGAAACCCAAACAGACACAGGGAGAATGTGCAAACTCCATACTGTCGCCTGAGGCTGGAATCAAACCCGGGTCCATAGCATTGTGAGGCAGTAGTGCTAACCACTGACCCATTGTGCCACACCAAATCCCATGGTTTTACTTGGTTACTACAAGATTCACGAGACAGGAGTGTTATCTTGAATCTACCTTTATTCAAAGGACATCTCTTCTACTCCACATTAAAAAAAGGAGCCATTTGTAAAGGTGGGCATTTGGGAGAAGAAATGGCAGATTAACAGAGTTCCCCTTTGCCCATGAGGAAGGTATTTTGTTGAATGCCGGTGATTTGAAAATGATTGGTCATGATCAATGATAAATATAACCTTCTGTATAACTGGACTAGGACAACAGAGTGTGTGGAAGGCCAGGGCAGTGTACTCATCCAAAATATGTTAGTTACTTTTCATCGAAATTATCTTGCAACATTTCTTTAGCTGGAGGTTTTCTTTAAAGGAAACAAATTAAATCAGTTTGGAGTCCAATGATAAAGGAGTAATACCCTGTTTTTCAGTTACGATAACTTCCCTGGGGCCCAATTGGAAGGGAGAATGAAGAGCGTTTCCAGGAAATTTGACAATATATTTCATCCACATTTTCTAACCATCAGCATCATTTTTTTATATTTCTTTATAAACCCTTTAAAATCTACTTTATATGAGCATTAGTGTTTTCAATCTTCAAATCCTATAATATTACATTTGGAGGGAAGCCAGGCCCAAGAGACCACAGACACTTGAAACAATGTAAGATTAGACTTTCTTTTTTTCCAAAGTACATTTCCATATGTCCATGTTTTATTTTTTCCATCCATAGTATTCGCCATTGCGCATTCCCTTATCTTCTGTTTTCACCCACGGTGATAGTGGTATTACTCTCTGAGTCAGTCAGACATGGGATAAAATTCAACACCAGAAGTTGCTGCACACAGTCTCAGCCAAGACTCAAGTGTAGGGAGTGCTGTAATGTGAGACGTAATGCTCTTCATGTCAGATGTTAAGCTAAGGCGCCACCTTCCCACTCATGTGACTGAATAGCCAATGGCATGATTTTAAAGAGAAAGTGAAGTTTTCCCAACTTCCATAGTCAATATAGATCCATCAATTAATATTATGAAAATAAATTATCCAGCTGATGGTCTGGTGTTATCAATCAAACCTTTCCTGTGTTCAAATTGACTACCTTAAGATCCACATTTCAAAGTATTTAATTGTCAGCAAAATATGGTGAAGTGATGGCCTAGTGGTCTTATGCTGGACTATTAATCCAGAGACCTAGCAAATGTTCTGGAGACCCAGGTTCAAATCACAATAAAAATCTGGACTTAAGAATCTAATGATGAGCTTGAAGCCACTAAAATCTCTTGGGAAGGAAACTGCCATCAGTACCGGGTTTGGCCTACATGTGACTCCAGACCCATAGTAATAGGGTTCACTCTTAACAGCCACCTGGACATTTAAGGATAGGCAATAGATGTTGGAATAGCCAGGGACACCTCATCTTGTGAAATAATGAAAAATAAATTCTGAAGTTGTGAAAGAGGCAACACAAATGCAAACCTTATTTTACATTCTTCCTGAGGCAATTCACCATTGCTAGGGCTCAATTTCAAAGTCACTGAGTACCCTGGTGCCTTGCTGTTATCATTTGTGATCTTTGATGATGAGTGGTACCAGACCATTAATGGATGAGGTTGTGGGAATGAGAAAAATGCATCAGACTCTCGTTTAAACCACTTTCAACTGTTCCAAATCCTAGAATTACACTGATAGCATCTCTTTACTAGAGAGTAGTAAGGGTATGGAATGCTTTGCCTGCAACGGTAGTAGATTCGACAAGTTTAAGTGCATTTAAGTCATCATTGGACAGGCATATGGACGTACATGGAATAGTGTAGGTGGGATGGGCTCCAGATTAGTATGACAGGGCACCGCAGCATCGAGGGCCGAAGGGCCTGTACTGCGCTGTAATGTTCTATGTTCTATGTTCTATGTTTTATGTTCTGACCTCATTGTAATTGTTTTTGTCTCACTAGGAGCTGGTTCATTCTGTCCTCACAAACTGTAGTGGTTCAAGAAGGGCAACTCCCCACTTTCCCAACAGTGATTAGGAATGAGCAATGAATGCTACCCATCTAGTCCTGTTAATGAATTCAGAATTTCCATCCAACCATTTCCCAGGAAGAGTCATCAAACGGTAGCTGGGATTTGGAAAAGTGAAAAAAGTTCCATCCCTGATCTTGTCTACCCCAACAGCACTGAGGTCAAATTGAGGTCAACTTCCAATGAGCTTGACCAAGATCAGTCATTGCTTACACAGAAAGTTCTGATATCTCCCATGGAATGGCTGAAAAAATAATCATGTAGTATTCAAACAGCAAGTAACAATCGCCATTGAAATACCTGTCGGAATATCAACTTGCACTATAATGTTTTATCGTTCCAGCTGGAGTTTTAAAGGAACCTTGCTTTTGCGGTTGATGGGAATGTGTCAGAAGACATTAAACAGGCTGTGCTAGGGAAAGGCAGACCACAATCAAGCTTGTTAAAACAGCCTGATCTTAAACAAAACAATGAGAAAGCCAAGAGCTGAAGACACTTCCACGTTAGTTCTGGCTTAGAAGAGTCAGAGATGAAAGTACGCAATATTTCTATAAATGTAATATTTCTATAAATAATTCTTCATATTGATAGTCTTTCATCGTGGCATTGTGTGGCAATGACATTTACATTGAAAAATAATATAAAATCTTTCTGGAACCTTAATAATGTTGCCCTTAGGTGTTGTCAGCAATAATTCAATCTTGTTGCATGTAATCGTAAGCGACATTGGTACAAAACACAACTGTTATATAATGCTCCCTCAGGCTTACAACACTGGGACAAGCTGTCATCTAACAGTAATAAACAGTGGCCAGGAACATCGATATAGAGATGCATTCATCCCATTTCATAACAAGTCTGTCCATCTGCTACGTTTGTCCTGCCTGAATGTGAAATGATGAAGAGTCCAGCTCTTTTTTTTTTATCATTGCTTGCTTTTTAAACTGTTCTGTTCTAATCTTCTGAACTTTCACCTGTCCTTGTGCAATTATGTGATTTTTATTTAATGTTGGCGCCACCTTTAACATTTATAGTTAACTACAGATGATGGGCACATCCTTGGAATTTTTCTTACTCAATGGAATGTATTTATTCAATGTATTCTACAATATCCCCATAACTGACTGCCACTGCATCTCTATTGACCTATCCTTTAACATATTTTGTAAATTCACTTTTGCTAGGCCTGCTTTCATGTCCTATAATGGCCCCTATTTAATTTTAAAAACAGTAAACTGACTCCTCTCTCCCACGAACTGAATGTAAAAGTCAATCACGCTTTGTTTACCAATGAGCACTGTGAGATCATTAATTACCCTATCTCATCGTACAATACTAGGTCTGGTGTAGCATACTCTCTGATTAGTTCCACAATATACTTTTCAAACTAATTGTAGAAACGTAGAATGGTAGAGCTGTACAGCATGGAAACAGACCCTTCGGTCCATGCCGACCAGATATCCGAAATTAATCTAGTCCCATGCACCACCATTTGGCCCATATCCCTCTGAACCCTTCCTTTTTATATACCCACCCAGATGCCAATTAAAGTTTAAAGACTTCCTGGAGAGCAACAATGTTTTGTTTGAGCCCATACAAATAAACAGAATAAACAGATGTGCATTAGATTTCAATTGGAAGTTTCTGGCAATCATGTTTTTTATATTTTAGGGGAACAACCAAATTGATATTTGGGTCAAGATTAAGTAAGAAGCATATATCAGATACAGACAGAAATCAAGTGAATTCCTGTAAGGGTATAAAAGCAGTAGGGGTATACCTAAGAGAGGAATCAGGAGGGCAAAAAGGAGACATGGGATAGCTTTGGCAAGTAGGATTAAGGAGAATCCAAAGGGATTCTACAACTACATTAAGGATAAAAGAGTAACTAGGGAGAGAATAGGGCCCCATAAAATCAGCAAGGCCACCTATGTGTGGAACCGCAGCAGATGGGTGGGATACTAAATGAATATTTTGCATCAGTGTTCATCGAAGAAGGATATGGAAGATATAGAACATGAGGAAATAAATAGCTACATCATGAAAGATGTCCATATTAAGAGGAGGAGGTGCTAGATGCCTTAAAACGCATAAATGTGGATGAATATCCGGGACTTGATCAGGTGGACC
The DNA here is from genome assembly GCF_004010195.1 of Chiloscyllium plagiosum. Taxonomy (NCBI): domain Eukaryota; kingdom Metazoa; phylum Chordata; class Chondrichthyes; order Orectolobiformes; family Hemiscylliidae; genus Chiloscyllium; species Chiloscyllium plagiosum. The sequence continues at coordinate 72,491,773 of NC_057721.1, read as the reverse complement.
CTCAAATTCTGTGGAAAGATAGGGAAGAGATTGCTGGGCCCCTGAGATATTTGTATCATCGATAGCCACAGGTGAGATGCAGGAAGACTGGCTAACGTGGTGTCACTATTTAGAAAGGTGGTAAGGAAAAGCCAGGGAACTACAGACCGGTGAACCTGACATTGGAGGTGGGCAAGTTGTTGAAGGGACTCCTGAGGGATAGGAGTTACATGAATTTGGGAAAACGAGGACTGATTAGGGATAGTCAAGATAGCTTTGTGCTTGGGAAATCATGTCTCACTAACTTGATTGAGTTTTCTGAAGAAGTAGCAAAGAAGATTGATGAGGGCAGAGCAGTAGATGTGACTATATGGACTTCAGTAAGGCGTTCGATTAGGTTCCCCATGGGAGACTGATTAGCAAGGTTAGGAATACAGGGAGAACTAACCATTTGCATACAGAACTGGCTCGAAGGTAGCAGACAGACGGTGGTGGTGGAGGGTTGCTTTTCAGACTGGAGGCCTGTGACCAGTGGCATGCCACAAGGATTGGTGCTGGGCCCACTGTTTTTCATCATTTATATAAATAATTTGGATGTGAGCATAAGAGGTATAGCTAGTAAGTTTGTAGATGACACCAAAATTGGTGGTGTACTGGACAGCAAAGAAGGTTACCTCAGAGTGCAACCGGATCTTTATCAGATGGATCAATGGGCAGAGAAGTGGCAGGTGGAGTTTAATTTAGATAAATGTGAGGTGTTGCGTTTTGGGAAAGCAAATCTTAGCAGGACTTATACACTTAATGGTAAGGTCTGAGGGAGTTTTGCTGAACAAAGAGACCTTGGAGTGCGGGTTCATAGCTCCTTGAAAGTGAGTCACACATAGACAGAATAGTGAAGAAGGCATTCGGAATGCTTGCCTTTATTGGCCAGTGCATTAAGTATAGGAGTTGGGAGGTCATGTTGCAGCTGGACAGAATATTGGTTAGGCCACTATTGGAATACTACATACAAGCCTGATCTCCCTGGTATAGGAAGGATGTTGTAAAACCTGAAAGAGTTCAAAAAAGATTTACAGGGCTTTTGCTAGGTTTGGATGGTTTGAGCTAGAGGGAATGGCTAAATAGGCTGGTGGGACTATTTTGCTTGGAGCATCAGAGACTCAGAGGTAACCTGATAGAAGTTTATGAAATCATGTTGGGCATGGATAGAGTAAATAGATAGGGCCTTTTCCCAAGGTGTGGAAGTTCAAAACTAAAGGACATTGGTTTACGGTGAAAGGGAAAAGATTTCAAAGGCACCTGAGGAGCAACCTTTTCATTCAGAGGGTGGTGTGTGTATGGAATAAGCTGCCAGAGGAAGTGGTGTAGGCTGGTACAATTACAACATTTAACAGGCATCTGGATGGGTATATGAATAGGAAAGATTCATAAGGATATGGACCAAATTCTGGCAAATGGGACTAGATTAATTTTAGATATCTGGTCATCATGGACGAGTTGGACCAAAGGTTCTGTTTTTGTACCATACATCTCTATGAGTCTAACCTATAGCTTGAAGAAATGCTTTTAGGATTCACTTTCACAGCTTGTTTGTAAATGTCTTTAGTTTAATTGTTCCTGGAGAAAGAAGATCATTTGGAACTATTAAATACTTTACACAAGTGTGAGGAATTTAGTTTTGAGGTTCCAGAGCAGAAGTGTTTGGTTAACAACCTGAGGAGCCATTTGAAGTGAGGAAGTCTAAGCTCAGTTGAGTGAGCATTCTGACAAGTGTTCTTTGGCTCTTCACAAAACCAATCAGTGGAGTCCCAAACAAAGACCCAGATGACATGTCTGGACATTTAAACATCCAAAGGACTCATAAGAAGATTCAAAGTTTTCTCTGGATGTGTCTACCACTTCCGAATTGAAAATTTTACTTCCATGCTGAATGTTTCATCCTGTAGTTGCATGGAAAGGTTTTTCTATTTTTAACATATAAACATGCTTCGTCCAGAGCTAATCCATTATTTCATTTGTGATTTGTCTTGTGCTGAAGGGTGCTGATTGCATGAAGACTGGAGAGTGGAAGTAACCTGCACAGAATATTAATTTTGGTAGAAGATGGAAGATATTTTCTAAGTACATAAAGCTCGGCCTGGATCATGCTTTGAATATCGCTTGCGGTTCTGAATGCAGATTCTTAGACAAGATTCTCTCTGGAGAGGAGCTCAGTCAGAGATTTACCAACTACATTGGACAAACAAGCAGAAAACTAGCCACCAGGATACATGAACATCAATTAACCATAAAAAGACATGACCCACTCTCACTCATAGCCTTACATACAGATGAGGAAGGACACCACTTTGACTGGGACGACACATCCATCCTAGGACAAGCCAAACAGTGACATGCATGAGAATTCCTAGAAGCATAGCATTTCAACTGGAACTCTATCAACAAACACATTGACTTAGACCCCATTTAGCACCATCTGAGAAAAAGAACCAGAAATGACATCACCACAGGAAATGACATCACACCATGAAATGATGTCACCAACTCAAGGAAACCTAAACACATAAATAGAAAACAGGTCACTAACACCAGTGCTTCACTGGAGGCTCACTGATGATGTTACCTAGTATGGTGATGAAATGTCTGAAAATGAACCTTCCAGCTCAGCGAGCAAACTTACATCCAGGAGATTAACCAGAACGAGACCAGTGTTAATGTAGGAGAATTGGTTGCAAAGACTAACCCTGTATTATTGTGATTATAGAAGATTGAGGAGCGCTGATTTAATAAAGAGAATTAAGATTATTAAGAAAGAGAAGGGGGTCTCTTGAGGAACAGTGTCCCTACTCCTGCACCCGGAGGCCTCGGTTCAAGTCCCCCCCACCACCAGAGGCGTGTAATAATATGTCTGAACAGATTGATTAGAAAAATGAGTTAAATTAAAACTAAGAAAGGTGACAGAGTAAATAGCAAACCATTTCCTTTGGTGGGAAAATCGAGTCGAAGTAGGTATGACTTTAAGTTAAAACTTGGTGTTTCAAGGTACTTCAGAAAATCCTTCTTCATGAAATGAGCAGTAAAAATCTAGAAATCTGTCAAAGCTGAAGTTCAATTAACATTTGCAGTACTGAGCTTGAAAGATTTAGGTATAAGTATTTGGAAATATAAAGGGGAATAATGAAGTTTGGATACAGATGAACCACAATCTAGCTGAATGCTGAAACAGACTTCAGGACTGTTAGTTTGGAGGGGATTCTTGTCCAGGATTCTCTCAAGGTAAGTCAGTAATTAGGAAGGCAAATACAATGATGGCATTTATTTTGAGTGGACTTGAATATAAAAGTGGGAATATACCTTTGAGGCTCTATAAGGCTCTGGTCAGATCACCTTTGCAGTATTGTGGGCAGTTTTGGGCCCCATATCTCAGGAAAGGTGTACTGGCCCTGGAGAATGTTCAAAGGAGGTTCACGGGAATGGTCCCAGGAATGAAAAGTTTAACATATACATTTGAGGACTCTGGGTCTATACTTGATGGAGTTTAGAAGGATGAGGAGGGATCTAATTGGAACTTACAGAATACAGAATGGCCTGGACAGAGTAGATGTTGGGAAGATATTTCCATTAGTAGGAGAGTCTAGGATCTGAGGGCATAGCCTAAGAATAAAGGGAAGACCTTTAGAGTGGAGATAAGGAGAAACACCTTCGGCCAGAGAATTGATGGAATTCACTGCCACAGAAAGCTGTGGAGGCCAGATCATTCAGTATATTTAAGACTGAGATAGATAGTTTCTTCATTGTCAGGGGGACCAAGGGTTACAAGGAGAAAGCTGGAGAATGGGGTTGAGAAACATATCAGCCATGATTGAATGGCAGAGCAGACTCGATGGGCTGAATTACCTAATTTATGCTCCAATGTCTTATGGTCTTCTTGCACATGCTGCTGCTGCTGTGCCTCAGCGGTGGAGGGAGCAGACGCTTAGGTGTCTAGAGTTTTCAAAGGCATCAATGATATTTTAGCAGCAGATAACAATAGACAGAGGTAGTGTGGAGTAATGTTGTGGAAGTAAAAATTAGGTGATTTTGTCATGATTCAATCTGTGACTGGGAGCTCATCGCATAGTCATATGTAGCAACAAGATTCTGAAAAAGAACGCAAAACATGAACTTTGTTTTCTATGACATACCTGCTGAGTTTCTCCAGCTACTTCTGTTTCTGCTTATTAAGGTTTTGAACCATGGAGTTCAACCTCAGTTGCCTATTGCCACTGATTGAGTCAATGACAAGGAATGGAACTTGCAATGTGTGGACTAAGTTCTTTGGTTTTCTCGATAATTGATTGGTGGAACTTTTTAATCCTGCCGTCTGAATGCGAGACACATAGTTTGATCTTGCAGTGGCTGTGAAATGGTTGAGGTATATTGCAACATATTTATAAGCATGGAAGAATGTCCAGGTGAGAAACAGACGAGGACTGAGAATGGATACTTGGGATACTCTCGATGCTGCAGTGGGGAAAAAAATGTACTTCCATTCCTGTGGTACATTTTAAGGATTTCATGACATCCCAATGTGCAGTGATTTCCAAACTCTTCACAACCATGACCGCATGTCAAGGGTTGAAAATTGTCACAGCTCTTCAGTCATAGTTGGTGAGATAGGGGTCAGGTTGAAAGATGGTGAGGAAAGACTGTGAGAGATAGCTTAAGAATACTTACATCAATGTGGCTGTATGTATAGAGTGGGAAGAAGTGTAAAACTAAGCTAAAATTTTGTAGACAATTAAATAACAAACTGGACAACATTTTTTAGGCTTTACACCTTTTAAACTTTCTGCTGGTCTGCAGTAATATTGAGCTGGCAGAGTCTGAAGGGTTTGGGTGGGAACCAATTCTGTTACAATCCCTGCCCGACTGCAGTCTCAGTTACATTTTCCATTTCCAGGCAATAGTCCAAAGCAGACAAGTGCATAAAGAGATGGACGGACCCAAAGAATTTAGCAGCTTTTCATTTCCCCTAAACTGCCATATTCTCCCCACATTGACTGTGATTCTGATTCAATTTTAGCGTTTAAACAGAGGTTGTTGTTTTGAGTGACTCTAACAAATGGCCTTAGGTGTTGTCACTGACTGAATCGAATCTGGACACTGTGAGCTGGTGTATGAAAAACAGCTGAAATACAAGTTGGATTACGCAATACTGGAATGTCACCAGGAAGAAAGTTTGTATGAAAATGGAGCCAAGGCCCTTCAGACAAATGCCAACTGTGTACTACATTAGCCTTACCACTCTGCTGGTGCAACAAATGAAGTAATTATCAAAACATCCTCATGCCTTTCACCACCAGTGCAACAGAAGATGTTCGAGCAATTCCAAGAAAATTTGTCATCCATTCCTCAACTCTCCACTTCCCTCCTGCTTCTGGATTTATTGAATATTTTTGCAGGGGGGATCGCGTGACACATATGCAAGTGTGAAGCTGCAGCAACGAGGTAAATCAGAAATATTTCAGCCAAGCAGGGAGACTTCTACAGACGGAGACAGATTCCCTTTGCAGTTACCTCTTAACTCAGTTCAGCCCCACGTGGAGAAAGGATTATATATGGCCCCAAACAGTTACACAGCTATGGTGCAGGGGGCAGCTTCCTACATTGGGTGATGTCAGACCTGCAACTGGGATGGCAGCTAATTACCAAAAAGATGTAGCTCGGAGGCTGTTTTCTCAGCTGCGAGCTTTCTCTGCCTGACTGGTCTCTGACTAGTCTGACTGCTCCTTCCTTGCACTCCCAACCCCTCGGCCCTCTCACCCGCCCTAGTCTTGCAGATCTGGCCAATGTTGCAGTCCACCTGACCGGTGGGCCGGGGTGAGTGGGAGGGAGTTGGGGGTCTGGAGGGGATCTGTGGGAGAAGTGAGAGGGATGGCTGGTGAGGGTTGGCGGATGGTGTTGAGAAACAGTGCCGTTGGCAAACCTTAAACCTTTCCAAAAGCTCTGCATCTGACGAAGGGCTGGGTCTTCAAAATACTCCAGGGTCTGCATTCTTTCTAAATGAGCAAAGTTAGGTGCGGAGCTCAGAACAATTTTAAAAGAAGTTGAAAAAAAAAAAGAAATGATGAATGGCCAGTTTTAGAAGGATTCTGAATTCATGGGTGAGGCGAGGGGTAGTTTTAATTACAGCACCTGTAGAAGATCGTCAAGCTTTGTGCATTTCTTCCTTTTAGTAAATTGAGTGACTTTAACTGAACTTGGCAGACCTTCTCTCAGCAAACTCTGAGAAAAATATCCACATGCTGTCATTCCTTATTGCTCTCCCATTGCAATGTGTCGTACTATTTCTTTTTCCCTCTCTCTCTCTTCAGTGGAATTTCTGACAGTGCAGCCCAACTTTCTACCAGTAATTTTACAATTTACAGAAGATCTGTTTAATACGTCTCGTAGAGCCACTTGCAGTTCAAGCAAAAATGCTGAAAAGCTGATGGATTGCATACTGAAGAAAATAACTTGGACTGCAATGTTGAAAGTGGTGGTCCTGAGCCAAGGACAGGCTAATATGGCTGCCTGAATCTGCTGCCATGGCAACCAGTGAAGGAATGCTGTTGTCCTTATGAAGCTATTATCTTGGTTTTGTGATTCTGCTCTGTTTCAGTAATACAAATACATAATTTGTACTGTCACGACGTTAGTCCTGCTGACAAAATGTCACTTCTTTATTCCCCCATGCTCTTCAGCCATTGCTACATCCATCGTCTACTCCTTCCTCTGCTGAAGACTCAACCGACAGCCTCTGTTCTCATCTGTTTTTCCATCCCACGGTCCACTCCAAACTCCGCTGTCTTCATTTCCTCCATCGAGTCATTGCCAAGGCCTTCAGCCCCGCAATTGAAAGCACATCATGGTCTTGAGGCAACTTTCCCATGGATCATTAAACATATCTTCCATTCCTCTGATGCCAAATTACTTCCCCAACACAGTGCCCTGATTGCCCCACTGGCGGTCATTCTCTCAGCTAAAATAGCCCTCTTACAGGAAGGATATCATTAAGCTGGAGAGGCATCAGAAAAGATATACTAAAATGTTGCCGGAAATGGAGGGTTTGAGTTATAAGAAGATGCTGGTTAGACATGGGCTTTTTTCACGGCAGTGAAGTAAGTGTTGAGGGGGGACCTTATAGAGGTTTTAGATTAGATTACTTACAGTGTGGAAACAGGCCCTTTGGCCCAACAAGTCACCACTGACCCGCCGAAGCACAACCCACCCAGACCCATTCCCCTACATTTACCCCTGCACCTAATACTACGGGCAATTTAGCATGGCCAATTCACCTACCTGCACATTTTTGGACTGTGGGAGGAAACCAGAGCACCCCGAGAAAACCCACGCAGACACGGGGAGAATGTGCAAACTCCACACAGTCAGTCGCCTAAGGCAGGAATTGAACCCGGGTCTCTGGCGCTGTGAGGCAGCAGTGCTAACCGCTGTGCCACCGTGCTGCCCATATGATTTGTAATCCATATCCCTTGATACCATTAAAGTTCCAATGATGTGAGTTTGTCTGAAACCTGACAGAGCCCCATTCAGCATGCTGGCAATTATACCATCTCAGATTAAGTAATCTTTCAAGCCTCTATAGCTGTGATTTTTTGCTCATTGCCATAAATCGCTTATAAGCAAATTGGTGGATTCCTCTGCACACAGACTTCCTTGGCTGAACTTCATCCTATTGAATCATCAAATTTTCCTTCAAGGGTGAAGGAGCTAAGGCAGAGAAGCTGAAGTGAGCCACAGATCAACCACAATCCAACTGGAGTTGAAGGCTTGATGGCCTAGTCCTGCTCCTATGTTACTGTGTCCAATATGGTCCTGTAAGGCCCCCCTTCAACACTTCCTTCACTACAGTGAAAAAGATCCATGCCTAACCAGCCTCTCCTTATAACTCAAACCCTCCATTCCTGGCAACATTATGGGCTGGAGATCTGCAAAGTTGTGAAGTCTCTGCAGATCTTTAATTCAGTTGCAAATCCAGTTGTCCACCATTCCTGACAGATCCCATTTTTATGTGTGGAGGGAAAGGAGGGCAACCTTCCCTGCGGTGTAGGAGTTACACATTAATGGAGGAGACAAAACATTCCTGAAGGTAGATGTGTAGAACTACCAGATGGTAAAGTTACTTAGATCTCACCATTTTTGTTTCATTGACAGCTAATAATCCATATTAACAGTTACAGTGACTGTTTTTTGACAGTTCAAAGTTCATTGGCAGCTTGTTAAAGGATTTCATGTATGTTATGTGCTGTCATGGATAGTACAACTTGTTTTGTATACAAGATTAAGTACTTGGTGGGTCTTTTAAAGTTTTGCATTTTTTCTGAATAGGAGTCTTTTTTTTAATTATAGGAAGAGTTTGAGTGGATATTTAGATCTTTAGTCACAGCTCCTGAAGTCTGCCCATAGTGAATGCTGTTGAGTTTGCATGGACGGTATAAAGACCAAGGGTGGTGGGTGTAGAGCATGGCATGAATTGGTGCAATTTGGCAATGAGGCCATCATGTCCAAGGGAGGGTCTGGGTAAGGGAAATCAAATTGGCATGGAGGATATGAGTGTCCGTAATGGCAGGTGAGTCAGTTAGTGGGATGTGAGAGGGATGTGTTAATGTGGGAGGGACCTAGGAAGTGAGTGGGATGGGGGATGGTGAGCAAAATGTCAAGGCTTCAGGGCCACTCAGTACTTAACTAGACAGCAGATACACTGGGCCATTTAAACACTCCACCTCAGCACTCAATAACCCCTGGTGTCCTCTGATCTGGGTTCAGGGGTGATACACCTGATGTGATCCCACCTCCCACACTCCACTAGCCCTCCCACTTCAAAATGAAAATATTGTGGTCAGGGAATCTTCTGACTTGAGCTACTTGTCATGGGAATGAAAATCTGGACATCGCTCAGAGTAGAGTCTGACAGAGGAAGACTTTGAAAGTTGGCTGGTTTGGCCAACTGAGTCACCATTGCAAGTCTCCATTTGGTGCCATCATGATTATAGAATGGCCAGGCAAAGATGATAAGTATCCACATCCTTTTTTGAACCAGGTTTGACAACCTGTGGCCAGGATCAAGAACTATGAAGACTGTATTGGCTGCCTGGTGCCCACGATATCTTATCTGTATGCAGGAAAACTTGGAAGGGAGGGGAAAGAGCCAGCCATCATTGCCCATGTAGCTACCAATACTATTGGTGGAATAAGGAAAAAAGTTCTGTTGAGAGCATATGAGCAACTAGAGGCTAAATTAGAAAACAGAACCAAAAAGGTAATAATCTCGGATTAAGATCTGAGTCACAAGCTGAATGGCATAGGGTCAGCAAGATTAAAGAAGTAAATGTGTGGCTCCAAGACTGGTGTGGGAGAAACCGATTTGAGTTCATGGGACATTGACATCAGTGCAGGGGAAGGAGGGAGCTCTTCCGAAGGGATAGGCTTCACCTGAATCATGTTGGGACCAGAGTCCCAGCGAATCACTCAGCTCGGGCTATGGATAGGGGCTTTGAGCTACAAAATGGGGGTGCTTGTTCAATTGCATGGAATAGTTAAAGGTGGGTGAGGGCTAAGCAGAGGTTACTAAAGTTTCCAGAACAAGTAAAAGATAGAGAGTATGGAAGAGGCCAGAAATCTAACTTCAGGTAGAGTGCATAAGGTGGCACCTGCAAGAAAAGGCAGTCAATTCAGGGCTGAGGGTGTTGTACCCAAATGCATACAGTATACAAAACAAGGTAAATGAACTTATAGCACAAATTGAAATTGACAGGTAAGGTTTTGTGGGTATCACAGAGGCAAGGCTACAAGGGGTCCAGTGTTGGGACTCACTATCCAAGGATACACACCCTATTGAGGGGACAGGCAGATGGGCAGAGGGGGTGGGGTCACCTTGTTCATAAGAAATGAAATTAAATCAATCTCAAGACGTGATATTTAGTCATAAGGCCTGGAATCTGTGTGGGTAGAGTTGAGGAACCACAGAGGAAAAAATTACCCTGATGGGAGTTAAGTACAGGCCTCCTAGCAGTAGTTGGGATGTGGAAAAGAAAATAAATCAGGAGGTAGAAAACTCAAGTAAGACAGGCACTATTACTATAATCATGGGGGGACTTCAATATGGAAGTGGTAACAGATCCTGAGAAAAGGAATTTATGGAATGTCTACAAAATGCTTTTTGGAGAAGCTTTTGGTATAGCCCACTAGGGAACAGGCAATTCTGGATTTGGTGATGTGTAATGAGACAGGGGGTCTTAAGGTGTAGGGGGCACCAATGCCCTCAATTCCTTCGTCCAGATTGTTAATGTATAACATGAATAGTTGTGGTCACAAAATGGAATCTTCAGAACTCCACTAGTCACTGGCTGACATCCTGTAAAAGTCCCCTTTTTAAGTCTGGTCTCTGAGTTTCTGTTGTCAGCCAATCTTCTATTCATGCCAGTATCTTGCTGCAAACACCATGGGCTCCTTATCTTATTTAGCAGCACAACTATTCAAATTATACATTAATTGTCTGGACGAAGGAACTGAGGGCATTGTTGCTAAGTTTGCAAATGATACAAAGGTAGGTGGAGAGACAAGTAACATTTAGGAAGCAGGGAGGCTGCAGAAGTATTTGGACAGGCTGGGAGAGTGGACAAAGAAATGACAGATCAAATACAATGTGGGAAAGTGTGAGGTTATGCATTTTAGTTGGAAGAATAGAGGCATCGACCATTGTCTAAATAGGGAAAGGCTTCAGAAATCTGAAGCACAAAGGGACTTAGGTGTCCCAGTTCAGAATTTCTTTAAGGTTAACATACAGGTTCAATTGCCAGTTAGGAAAGCATTTCAAAAAGGGCTAGAATGCAAATACATAACAGTACTGCTGAGGATCATCAGACAGCCTTTGAAAAATTGTGAGCAGTTTTGGGACCCTGTATCTAAGGAAGGATGTGCTGCTGTTGGAGGGAGTCCAGAGGAGGTTTACAAGAACGATCCTTGAAATGAAGGGCTTGTCATATGAGAAGCACTTGAGGACTCTGGGTCTGTACATGATGGGGTTTAGGACGATGGGGATCTTATTGAAACTTACAGAATACTGAAAGGCCTGGATAGAGTGGAAGTGGAGAAGATATTCCCAATAAGTAGGAGAGATTAGGATCTGCAGGCACCGCCTCAGAGTGAAGGGACTTTAGAACTGAGATGAGGAGGTATTTCTTCAGTCAGAGCATGGTTAATCTGCAGGACTTATTGCTTCAGAAGACCATGGAGGACAAGTCATTGTTCATATTTCAGACAGACAGAGACAGATTTCTTGATTGGTGAGGGGATCAAGGGTTATGGGGAGAAGGCAGGAGAATGAGGTTGAAAAACATACCAGACACGATTGAATAGCAGAGCAGACTCAATGGGCTGAATCATCTAATTCTGCTTCTATGTCTTATGGTAACTGTAGCCAGACAGGTCGCTCAAAATGATAGACTTACAAAGAAAAAGGGGGCATAAAATGAAGCATGCTGGGAAATTGAGGCAAGCCTTGGCCAAAGTGACTGTGCTGAAAGACTCTGAGATAAACAAGCTGTAGGATCAAGACAAGCTGCAGCTACAGACAGACAGTATATAATTGACCCAGCAGCTGTAGGCAATACAATAGACACTTGAATTTGAATCAAGTGGAATCGACCTGAATGCCATCCCCAGGATGATCGGAAACACTGTGTTGTTTACCAAATGAAGGGGGCACCTCACAACTTTATTTGGAGAAGGCTACCTGACCTATGTGCCCCCAACATCTCCAGGAATGGATGCCCAAGGACCATCCTGTTTATCGACATGTCAACGTCTGGTTGGGTCCAATTAATCAAAGTGATTGAGCCCTGATTGATCTATTGGTTGACATTGAAGACCCTTCCGAAAGGGCATTATACATCTAAGTATAACAATCACTTGAACACCACTCTCAGGGCGGTAATCTGAGACCACCCACCATGAAAGGAAGACACTTCTGGGACCACTGGGAGAAGAGGAGCAGATGATCATTGCCACATGGATCAAGACCAAGATGCGGTGTGGCTGTATATGATCATCCAGAGTTAAGTTAAAGTGCAAGATTGTTGATTAGATTTATTGTGTAAATTGTTAGTTTATAGTTATTTTGTTATTATAATATTAGTTAAGTTGATGAACAGTTTCTTTGCTAGATATATGAGTTAAAATACACTGTGTGGTAGGCACAACCCTCCTGAAAAGGTAATCAAAATAAATATTCCAGTATTGAAATGTTGAAATGTTAAACCAAATGCTGTGGCACAACAACTAGCTCCTTGAAATAAAATGCTTGATATGGGAATCATTTTGCTCGCATGAAAATTAATTTAAGTTAAATCACTTGGAGAAAATCTTTCAATGTTGTGGTACAGTCAATGTAAATAATGATTTGGCTCAGAACCACAGAGCTGAGTGAAGAAAGATACAAATTTACAATGTTCAGACCAATACTTGGTCAGCGCAGCTTGAGTTTGTTTGTAACTTCTTTTTAAAAAATAATTGCAATTAACATTCAACAGCATTGTTTAATGGTCCAGGAAGACACATTTACATTACCTGTGCATCAATGAACTCCAACTTTATTTATGTTTGCTATTGTGAAATTTCCTCAATGGAATGCGAACACAGTCCAGAGGATCCCAGGAATAAAGGGCCTGTCATGTGAGGAGCGGTTTAGTACTTTAGAACTAAGATGAGGAGGTGTTTCCTCAGCTGGAAGGCTGTGAATCTGTAGAACTCATTGCTGTAGAGGGATGTGGAGGCCAAGTCATTGAGTGTATTTAAGACAGAGATAGATAGGTTCCTGATTGGTAAGTGGTTCAAGAGGTACAGGTAGAAGGCATGAGGACAGGGTGGAGAGACATATCAGCCAAATGACAGAGCAGACTTGATGGGCCAAATGGCCCAAATCTGTTCCAAATCTTATGATCTTATGAAGGCTAGAGTAAAAAAAAGAGATCCAAAAATATAAGACTTCTCTTTGAAGGCCTGAGTGACAGAACACAACAAATTAGAGCAAAGGATGTGCTAGTATTGCATAAAATATTAATTATGTTATACATAGAGCACTCTATTCATTTCTGGGCACGGGACCCTGTCAGGAAGGAAGTAATGGCCTTAGAGGGGGGTACAGCCATAACCACCTGAATTAAAAGTTGCCATAATCAAACCAGACCATAGTGCTGCTCTCTCACTGGAGAGAGATGACTGGTGGTGGCTTAACCTGAGGGTCATCATGCCTCAGACAAAGGGAGAGATTGAGAAGGAGAATCCCTCATGGTGACCTCAGCCAATGTGTTGGCATCACTCTGAATCAGATATGAGCCTCCCAACCAACTGAACTAACCGAGCCCCCCTCACCTGAAATATCCTGGGACTACAGGGGTTAAATCAGTCAGAAAAGCTCCATTAAGTTGGCATGTATCCCCTTGGGTGTAGAAGATTAAAGGATAATTTAATTGTGCTGTTTAAGATGATTAAAGGATTTGATAAATTAAATAAAGGAAAACTATTTCCTTTAGCGGGGGAGTCTCGGACAAAGGTTCATAACCTTAACATTAGATAGAGTCCAATCAAAGCTGATATCCAGTCAAGCATATACTTCTTCAGAGAAGGAGTGGTGGAAATCTGGAACCGTCCCACTGCAAAATGTTGATGAGACTGCAGTGAAAATGTCAGAACCACGATGAATTAATATTTCTTTAGACAAATCTATTTAGGTGCATGGTACGAAAGAGGTAAAAGGAGTTAAGATACAGATCTCTTGGCATCTAACTGAATGGAAGAACAGACTCAAGGGACTAAATGGTCTGTTCCTGTTCTTATCAAATCATGAATCAAACCTTTGGAAGAAGGGCAGAGACAAGAAAGAGAAACATTGAAAATGTTTATAATAGCAGGTGGGTCTGTAACCAAGTGTCCAGAATTAAGGTAATTGACAGAAAGGCCAAAAGGAAGATGAGCTCATTTTTGAGTTATTGTGATTTGGTACATACTGTCTTAAAGAATAATGGGAGTGGAATTAATGGTGACTTTCATCAGAGCACAGACATAGGTAAAAGTAATTCAGAGCTGTGATTGTCTTTTACTGATATGTACATAATAGGCCAAATGGTTTCCTAATAATTTGCCGTAAAAATTCAACAATTCTTTGAATCAATGATTTGTATCTTGGTTTTATTTCTAACTCATTTATTCCATACCCTATTCCCTAGAGATATAAAGTTTAAATCATCAATGAGCAAGCATTCACTGCTTTTTGGGGGTTAGGTTCCATATTTTACCAGCCTTTAGCGTCTTCTAACTTCTCTCCTGAAAGGCCTGGCTTTGACTGTAGGATTAATTCCTCTTTTCTGGGCACCTCCAACAATGGAAAACTCCACTTCATCACTTTGTCTTAAAACTATAAAGACCTTAATAAAATTAGTCCTTAAAGTTTGTTTTCTGGAGACTAAAAGTCTAGTTTTATACAATCTCTCCTCATAACGCAATTCTTGGAGGTCTGGTAACACTCCATTGAAGGCCAATATATTCTTTCTGAGGTGCAGACCTCACAACTCTACAGTTGGCCTAAACAGGGCTTTGTATGGCTATTCCTGAACTTCTTTCTCTTTACACCCTAATCATCTCATTATAAAATCCACCATGTCATTAGCTTTTTTTCAACGCTACAGACCTAGCTTTTCATAATTTAAACCACAGGTTGCTGGATCCTTTCTTAATCCAAAGTTGATGACCTTGAACTTACCAGCATTGAAACTACAACAATTTTACCTGTTCATTTAATCTATCACGGTCTCCTTTTAACTTTTTATCTCATTTGCGCTGCTTGCTATCATATGAATCTTTGTTTTGTTGCCTTGTTCTATGCCTCTCTTATTATTTTACCCAATTCCTTAACAGTAGAATGAATAGTGAGGCCCCAATTGTTGCAGAGCACTACAAGCCATTTTCTGCTAATTGAGTTCATTAACAATGCTCTCCTTTCTCTTTTGCCTAACTGTTCTTTTTACTAACACAGCAATTTGCCTTCTGTGTGAGCTCCAATTGTACATAAACATTCTCTTCAGGGAAGCCTTATTGGGAGTGCATATAGACTGCATCCATAGATACTCCTATGTAAGACCATATACATGCAAGATATAGGAGCAGAATTGGGCTATTTGCCCCAACAAGTCGGCTTCGCCATTTGATCATGGCTGATATGTTTCTCAACCACATTCCCCTGCCTACTCCCCCTAACCCTTGATCCCCTTACTAATCAAGAACCTATCTATCTCTGTCTTAGAGACACTCAATCACTTGGCATCCAAAATCTTCTGTGGCATTCTGAGTTCACAGATTCACCACCAAAAAGCCCTCTCCTTAGTTCTAAAGGGTGGTCCCTTCACCCTGATGCTGTGTCTCAGGTCCTAGTCTCTCCTATTAATGGAATCATCTTCTTCATATCAAATCTATCCAAGTCTCTCAGTATTCTGTCACTTTCAATGATGACCCCCCTCATCCTTCTAAACTCCATCAAATACAAACCAACAGTCCTCAACTGCTCCTCACCTGAAAAGCCTTTCATTTCTGGGATCATTCTTGTAAACCCCCTCAGGACCCCTTTTATTACATGGCCCAAAACTGCTCATAATATTCCAAATGCAGTCTGACCAGATCCTGACACAGCCTCAGCAGTGCATCTCTGCTCTTGTACTCTAGCACTCTTGAAATGAAACTAATATTGTATGTGCCTTCCTAACTGCTGATAGAACTTGCCTGTTAACCTTAAGAGAATCCTAAACTAGGACTCATAAGTCTCTTTGTGCTTCAGATTTCTGAAGCCACTCCCCAATAAAAAAATTACCAATACCTCAATTTGTCTTACCGCTTTCCAACGTTGCATTCCATCTGTCACTTCTTTGCCTAAGAGCCACTCTGCTTTCTCAGCATGACCTGTCCCACCTGTCTCTGTGTCATCTGCAAACCTAGCAACAATGCCCTCAGTTCCTTTGTCCATGTGCACTATTTGCATTCGAATTTTATATAATTTCTTTACACACAACCAACCCTTTACACTAAAGTTAGCTTAAATTTCTCAAAGTACTCAGTCACTCTACTTTTAATTATGGATTCAATCACATCTCCACAAGAGATGTTAGACCATCAGATCCATTATTTTCTGTGTTTATCTGTCACCTTTTCTGAAAAATGAAGTTAAGTTGCAATTTCTTAATTTAAGGGGTAATCCCTGAATCAAGCAATTTTTGGGAGATTAAAGCATCTTGAAAGTCCTCACCTACTTTCTTTAAAACCCTAAGGATTTATCAGATTTTGATGCTCTTTTTTTAGTATAGTTCTCTTCCTCATGTAACCTTTAATGAGCCCAGTACTTGATTTATAATTACTTTTACAGAACTTCTTGGTTTATTATTTTCTTCCTCTACTGTGAGGACTGACATTAAGTAATTATTCAATGAGTTTGCCATTTCCGTATTTTCATCTACAATATTACCACGTCTGTTTTAAAGGAGCAACATTAACCTTGTATACCTTTTTTATTTCTAATATAATTGCGTTTTTGTTTTTGGCAAACCTGCTGTCCCTCAAAATTCATTTTGCTTATTATTTGCAATTCTATCTTTTTGGTCTTGCTTATGTGCTGTATGTATTTCACCCAGTCCCTGGATTCTTGTTCCTTTATAAACTCTTCCATTTAGTTTTATGTTGTTTTTTATCTCTTTTGTTGACCATGACAGTTTTATTTGCTATATTGAGCTTATTTCCCTTTGGGGTATACATAGGTCCTGCATTGTTAAAGTTTTTATTGAATGCCTCCCACCAGCAGTTTGAACTGATAATAGTTTTGACAGATTACCGACTCATCTTGTTAACGTTACCAAACCTTACAATATTGACAACTGGGTTAAGTTCTTCATAAACCTAACACTGAAAATTTGATCTTGTGTAATCAGTTTTTACATATAATCTTAACAAAATCTGACCTTGTGCTCATTATTAAATTTTATTTGGCCTCCCCAATACTGAATAGAGAACTTACATTTCCAGAAACTATTCTGGATGCAATTAAGAAATTTCAGATGGGAACTGCGTTGCAATCTGTACGATAATAAAACTCTCCCATTTGGACAGCTTTGCTATTGCTACAAACCTCTTGAATTTCGACCAATTCATTGGAACTTTCAGGAGGCCTTCAAATAATTTCCATCAGAGTTTCTAATCATTGAACCTCTGAAGCTTATCTACTGATTGATTTTCTTTGCCAGTAATCATTGCAAGGCACAAGTAAGATCTTTGCAAATAACACAAAATTTGGTTGCTTTGCTGGTGTGAAGACGGAAGCCGGAAACTGCAGGATGCTATTGACGGACTATGTTGGATGGCGGAAAGGTGGCTGATGAAATTCAACCCAGATGAGTGTGGGGTGGGGGTGGTGCAGTTGGAGAGGTCAAATAAGGCAAAGGAACATGCAACAAAATGATAGATTACTGAGAGATGTCGAGAAAAGACCTTAGAATGAATGTCCATAGATCTCTAAAGGAGATGTTGATAAGGTGACTAAGAAAATGTATGGGATCTTTAAAATTTATTATAAAATTCAGCACAGTGTGATCTCTCTACTATTTTGTTTTGCATGAATGAAATCAAAAATAATTACATTAAAATTTCAAAATTCTCTTAAGTCGTCATATGTTTTCAACTCCAGGTCAAACGTTCTGATGAACTTTAGATTATAGGTTACAGAGTCCAACTCAGTCAATAGGTGTTTCAAGATGCGGGGTCAAAACAGATTGATGCTAAAAGGGTTTTCCCCATTGTGGGAGAAACTTAGAACAGCCTTTCAGGCCCAAACTTTCTTCATACCCTTTAATCCTAAGATTTAGTTGAGTCAAACATCTCTGAAAAGCTTTTAGTGCAATTACATCCTTTCTTAAAGCAGGAGACCAAAACTGTACATCAACCACATATTCCATTTCTCTTGGTTTTCCCTTTCAACTGTAGAAGTGGTATTTGTCAACACTACTTAAACAGCCCATGATGGATAGTCTGCTTGTCACTTTTTCAGCTTCCACAGCAGCACATGCAGAGACATGATGGGCTGAATGGCTTCCTTCTGTATTGTGATAGTGCTGTGACACCTCTTGATGTCCCTGTGATGCAATGGAAACTTAGGTGGACATTGTGGCAGTTATGAAAGATCAGGCAGAATGGGCTGAGACTATTTTCCCCGGAGCTTCGGAGGCTGAAGGCGTGAGTAGCCAAGGTCCTTTTTTCCCAGGTTAAGAGAGTCCAAAACTAAAGGACATAGGTTTAAGGTGAGAGGGGAATGGTTTCACAGGGATCTAAGCTGCAACCTTTTTAAACATGTATGGAATGAGCTACTAGAGGAAGTGGTGAAGGCTGGTACAATTACAACATTTAAAAGGTACCTGGATAAGTATATAAATAGGAAGGATTCTGAGGGATATGAACCAAAAGCTGGGAAATGGGACTAGATTAATTTAGGATACCCAGTCGGCATGGATGAGTTGGAACGAAGGGTCTATATCTGTGCTGTATAACTCTATGACTCCATCAGATAATTGTCATCAGTCATCATCAAGAATAACAACAAAAACAGAAATTGTTGGGAAAGCTCAGCAGGTCTGGCAGCATCTGTGGAGAGAAAGCAGAGTCCCACTCATCCCTTCATCCTGACACACAGCCTGCAGTGTCATTTCATGTTATCTGCTGATTCATCGATTACTGTGTCATGGCGATGGATCAGAATTCCAAAGCACAATGGGCACTTGTAAATTTTTAATTCTAAAATGTGCTTTTTAAAAAACGACAGCAGTAGCAATTTCAATGCTGTCGGACAAAGTCCTGTATGGGGCCTATGGAATGTCACATCTGTAGAAAGTGAGAAGAAATTCTGTCATAGATAGAGACAGAGACAGAGACAGAGACAGAGAGCGAGGGAGGGAGGGAGAGAGAGAGAGAGAGAGAGAGAGAGAAAGAGAAAGAGATATAAATTAAAAGAAATAGCTGGAGAAACCCATCAGATCTAGCAGCATCTGTGGAGAGAAAAACAGAGTTAACATTTCAAGTCCAAAGACTCTTCTTTAGAATGCATTGATCTATTGGTTTGATTTGATTTGACTTGACATTATTGTCACATGTATTGAAATACAGCGAAAGGTATTGTTATATGTACTATCCAGACAAATCTTACTTTACATAAGTACATCAGGGCAATAGAACAGATTGCAGAATGTAGTGTTATAGCTACAGAGAAGATGCAAAGAAAAATCAACCCAATACATGAGAGGTCCATTCACAAGTCTGATAACAGACAGGAAGAAGCTGTTCTTAAATGTGAAGGTACGTGTTTTCAAACTTTTGTGTCTTCTTCCCGAAGGAAGAGGTTGAAGGAAAGTATAATTGGGATGGGAGCAGTCTTTGATAATGTTGGCTGCTTTCTTACGGCAGCAGGAAGTATAGACCAAGTAATTGGATGGAAAGCTGGTTTTCATGATGGGCTGGGATGTGTTCACAACTCTCTGAAATTCCTTGTGGTCTTGGGCAGAGCAGTTGCCATACCACTCTGTGAATCATCCGGGTGGGATGTTTTCCATGGTGTATCTAGAAAGAGAAAATGAGATGAAGAATGAAATGCAACTGGAAACTGTGAAGTGTGAGATGGTGCTAAGAGAGAAGGGTCGAGAGTGTGCATCTGGCGATGAATTTCACTGACTGTGGATCTCAGGAAGCAGTGTGAGCAGCTGCCTGAGCAGCATTGAATGTTATGGACATATTGTAACCCTGGGTGGGTTTGAAACACGAAGGGTGGGAATTCAGTTGAATTCACACTGGGCTAAGGTAGAGCCAGAGACAGTCACTGAGGAAGGAGATGTGGCTGTGAAAGCAGGTTTCGGCAGAAACATTATCCAACACTGGGAGGGTAATTGAAAGCAATGAACATGAACAGACTGAAAGATTAAAATAGAAATCCTGTCGGAGAGAAGAGCAGAACTTTCTGAAGGTGGGCATACCTTGAAGAGAAGTGACAATGAATTAATCACTCAAATGAAAGCAAAATGCTATAGTTGCTGAAAATATGAAATAAAACAGAAAGTGTTAGAGAAACTCAGCAGGTCGAAAGGCACAGTTTATGTTTTGATTCTGCTATGGCCCTTCTTTGGAAAAGATACAAAGCAGGAAGAAATATTGAGGGGGCTGACTACCTTTCTATCCCCCATCTCACAGAAAATCACCTCTGCTAAACCTATTTGTGTTTTGTTCTCCCAAGAATACACAGCAGCAGGGGTTAAAACTAAACAGCAATTTTGCTCTGTGTTCGCAAGGTTTGTGAAGGTTTGTAGCTCAGGTTGAGGTTTAGGGTGTAGGTTTGCTCACTGAGCTGTAGGTTTGATATCCAGACGTTTCACTACCTGGCCACATAACATCATCAGTGGCGACCTCCAAGTGAAGCGAAGCTGCTGTCTCCTGCTTTCTATTTATATGTTTGTCCTGGATGGGGTTCCTGGGGTTTGTGGTGATGTCATTTCCTGTTCGTTTTCTGAGGGGTTGATAGATGGCATCTAGATCTATGTGTTTGTTTATGGCGTTGTGGTTGGAGTGCCAAGCCTCTAGGAATTCTCTGGCATGTCTTTGCTCAGCCTGTCCCAGGATAGATGTGTTGTCCCAGTCGAAATGGTGGCTTTTTTTCATCCGTGTGTAGGGCTATGAGGGAGAGGGGGTCATGTCTTTTTGTGGCTAGCCCTCATAGCCCTACACAGGGATGAAAAAAAACACCATTTCGACTGGGACAACACATCTATCCTGGGACAGGCTAAGCAAAGACATGCCAGAGAATGACTAGAGGCCTGGCACTCCAACCATAACACCATAAACAAGCACATAGATCTAGATGCTATCTATCAACCCCTCAGAAAACGAACAGGAAATGACATCACCACAAACCCCAGGAACCCCATCCAGGGGAAAGATATAAATAGAAAGCAGGAGACAACAGCTCCGTTTCACTTGGAGGTCGCCACTGATGATGTTACCTAGCCAGGTAATGAAACGTCTGGATATCAAACCTACAGCTCAGCGAGCAAACCTACACCCTTTGCTCTGTGTGCTCTAGTAGAAGAGTTAGTGAACTGATGTGCAGGTGTGCTGGCCTGGGTTTCACTGTTGTGACCATTAAGGAACCACCCACTAGTCACCCCTGCATTCCAGGTAGAAGTCTCACATAATGAGTGTGGCCAATGAAGCAAGTTAACTTGATTTCAATAAGCCTGCAAGAGCTAAGAATCCCAAAATCAACTGTTCATCTATTAATTTCCACTATCTAGTCTTCCCAAACTATCCAGAGAGACTGATTCACTTACCTTTCAACCTGCATCACTTTTTTGAATTCACTTCTTACGAGTGTTGCAGTGTTAATTATTTTCATAGTTAAAAATCAGACAGCACCAGGTTATAGTCCAACAGGTTTGTTTGGAAGCACTAGCTTTCGGAACACTGCTCCTTCATCAGGTAGCTAGTGGGGCAGGATCATGCCCTACTAATTACCTGACGAAGGAGCAGTGCTCCGAAAGCTTGTACTTCCAAACAAACCTGTTGGACTATAACCTGGTGTTGTGTGAGTTTTGACTTTGTCCACCCCAGTCCATCACCGGCACCTCTACATCAATCGTTTTCATGGTTTAGTTACCAATTAACTCACTGCTGGGTGAACTCTTGAAAACCTAATTAAATTGTGTCCTTGTAAAATTCATTTGACGGTCTGGGAGAAAGACATGCATGGTATATGGAATTAAAAAGAAAACCTCCCTGTGGCCAACAAAGAGGGCAGGTGAATAAAGAAAGGAGTCAGTCCATCTTGTCATCAGGAACTTAATGATTTGGTGTATCTATCTGGAACCATAGCAATATGGGGAACACCACTTGGGGTCTGGTCATCGCTACTGTAAGAGTTATACATGGAATAGAATTCATTGACATCTAGATAATATTTAATAAATGTGTTCAGTTTAATTTTAGGCGAAATTTGTAAATAATTAGTCTTCCTTTTTGTGGGTTAACATTCACTTGTGTTTTCATGTACCTCCTAGTTCTTATTTCTGTATGACTAGATTTTTTTTTCAAAACTCAGAGAAGTGTTTGGCACAGCAAGAGATGCTTTGATGTATCTTGTCTGCAGTGACTCTCCAAATGCACATCATGAATCAGAGCCATTCTCCTGTCTTCCTCCTACACCCTTGTATACTTTTTTTCGATTCAAATAATCATCCAAAGCCTTCATGAATGTCTCAGTTGAACCTACCTGTATCACCCTTCCAAGCAGCTCATTCTGGACTGAACCAATCATTGTGTGAAAAAGGTTTTCCTTACTTTGTCTTTTTGTTTTGTAAATCACTTTCAATCTGTGTCTTCTGACTCTTTGTCCTTCTACCAAAGGGAACAGTATCTCCCTATCTTTGCTATTCAGATCCTCAAGAATTTGAAAACCTCTATCAGATCTCCTCTGAGTGTTTTTCTGTCCTAGGTGAAAGACTGTAAGGTAAATCTAGGGAACTATAGAGCTGCGATCCATATGTCAGTGATGGGTAAATTGTCAGAGGGGATTCTGAGAAACAGCATCTACATGTATTCAGAAAGGCAAGGGCTGATTAGGAATAGTCAACATGGCTTTGTGTGTGAGAATTAATGTCCTACTAACTTGACTGAGTTTTTTGAAGAGGTGACGTTGATCGGCTGAGCCAAAGGGTTGAGGAGTGGCAGATGGTGCTTAGATTAGATTAGATTAGTTACAGTGTGGAAACAGGCCCTTCGGCCCAACAAGTCCACACCGACCCGCCGAAGTGCAAACCACCCAGACCCATTCCCCTACATTTACCCCTTCACCTAACACTACGGGCAATTTAGCATGGCCAATTCATCTAACCTGCACATTTTTGGACTGTGGGAGGAAACCGGAGCACCTAGAGGAAACCCACACAGACACGGGGAGAATGTGCAAACTCCACCACAGTCAGTTGCCTGAGGCCGGAATTGATCACGGGTCTCTGGCGCTGTGAGGCCGTGCCACCCGTAGTTAGTTAGATAAATATGAAGTGTTGCATTTTGGTAGGGCAAATCAGGGCAGGTCTAATACAGTTAATGGTAGGGTCTTTGGGAGTGTTGCCACAAAAAGAGACCCAAGGGGTGCAGGTGCTTAGTTGCTTGAAGGTGGAGTCACAGGTAGATAGGGTGGTGAAGAAGGTATTTGGCACGCTTGGCTTCACTGGTCAGAACACTGAATACAGGAATTGAAATGTCATGTTGCGGCTGTAGAGGACATTGGTGAGGCCACTTTTGGAATACTACGTACAATTCTGGTTGCCCTTCTCTAGGAAGAATGTTGTTAAACATGGTTTACAAGGCTGTTGTCAGGTTTGGAGAATTTGGGGCATGGGGAGAAGTTGAATAGGCTGGGGCCTTTTTTCCCTGGAGCATTGGAGGCTGAGAGGTGACCGCCTAAAGGTTTATAAAATCATGAGGGGCATAAATAAAGTGAATAGTGAAGGTCTTTTTCCTGGAGTGGTGAGTCCAAAACTACAAGATATAGGTATAAGGTGAGAGGGGAAAGATTTAAAAGTGACCTGAGGGGCAACTTTTTCAAGCAGAGGGTGGTGTGTTTATGGAATGAGTTTGCAAAGGAAGTGGTGAAGGTGTTTACAATTACAACATTTAAAAGGCATCTGGATGGGTATATGAATAGGAAGGGTTTAGAGGGATATGGAGCAAGTGCTGGCAAATGGGACTAAGTCTGATTGGGGTGTCTGGTCAGTGTGAATAAGTTGGACTGAAGGATCTGTTTCCCTGCTGTATGACTCTATGATAGTTCTTTCAAAGATGATGGGTCATATGGCTAGATTCC
The DNA here is from genome assembly GCF_004010195.1 of Chiloscyllium plagiosum. Lineage (NCBI taxonomy): Eukaryota > Metazoa > Chordata > Chondrichthyes > Orectolobiformes > Hemiscylliidae > Chiloscyllium > Chiloscyllium plagiosum. The sequence goes on along the minus strand of NC_057721.1, from coordinate 72,467,823 downwards.
GCACACTGTGATCCGACAAGTTAAATTCGTAGTCTTGTGTGTCTACCTTTGAAATATAAAAAAATTGAATCAAAATTCAGACACGCTGAAATCTCAAGCTGCTTTTCTGGATCAGTCATGCTCAAAAGCAGGTTGCTGCGCAAATGGGAACAGACCAGCTTTCAAAACACAATCCATGCCGAAGGTCTTTGATGGTTTCTGTCAGAAGTTGGCTGTTTCCAGTCTGAGCTGTGAGCTACTGATGGCCGTTTTCCTCCTGGGTTCATCAGTGACCTCACAACACAGAGCAAGTTCAGAGTCCTGTTTGATTCTCAGCCAAACCTCATGCCTCTCGGAGAGGAAAAATCAACTTGCAGACAAAGAACAAAAAAAAACATGGATTAAAAATGACTAGCCTTTTGGCAAAGCTTTCCACACTGCACTGTTTGCCTGTAGAACCTCTTGCAGGTAATCTAATTGCCTGGAACTGTTCCCTGTTATCTCAAGATTAATGTTGAATCATTGAGTGAAGACACCAACTGAAATAACACAAAACAACTGAGATGAAAGAGTGTGTTTACTTCTACTCCTGCACTAGGGAAGGGGACCCGTCCATGTGTGCTGAGCTGTAGCTTCAGTACCATTGTCAGCTGGACCCTAATCACCACTCAACATAATCATAGCTGATTCTCTATCTCAATGTCATGCTACTGCACTCTCCCCATTTGCCTTTACATTTTTGGCTTCCAGAAATCTATCTATTTTTTCCTAAATATATTCAATGACTTCACATCTTCAGCCTCATGTGGTTGAGAACTCCACCAAGTTCACCACCCTCAGAGCGAAGAAGGTTCTCTTCATCTCAATATTTACTTCGAATGTTGTGTCCAGTTCTGGAAAGATGCGGAGGCTTTGGAGAGGGTGCAAAGAAGGTGCCTGGACTGGAGAGCTTGTCTTACGAAGAGAGATTGACTAACCTTGGACTTTTCTCTTCGGAGAGAAGGAGGAAGAGAGGTGATCTGATTGAGGTGTACAAGGTAATGAGAGGATGGTGTTGAGCTGGCACCATCCTCAAGACCTGTCCTACCTGCCAAACTTCCTTCTCCCATCCGCTCCACCCTCCTCTCTGACCTATCACTTTCATCCCCATCTCCAACCACCTATAGTACTCTTGGCTACCTTCTCCCCAGCCCCACCCCTCTCCCATTTATCTCTCCACCCTGGAGACTCCCTGCCTCATTCCTGATGAAGGGCTTTTGCCCGAAACATCGACTTTCCTGCTCCTCGGTTGCTTCCTGACCTGCTGTGCTTTTCCAGCACCATTCTAATCGAGACATTTAAGTGACTGCTGGGCATGCATATGGACAGCAGTGAATTGAGGGATGCATAGGTTAGGTTATTTTATTTTAGATTAGGATTAATCCTCGGCACAACATTGTAAGGCGAAGGGCCTGTTCTGTGCTATACTTTCCTATGTTCTATGTTCTACGTTCAATCCAAAGTGACCTTCTGCTTAACCTGAGACTGTGAGTCCTTGTTCTAGATCACCAGGCCATGGGAAACATCTGAATAGACCCTGCATCCAGTCTATTCAGTCCTGTCAGGATTTTGTTTGTTTTAAAGAGATTGTCTCATTCCCCTGGAACTCAAAATTCAAAATCAGTCAACGCAATTTCTCCTCATAGAACATACCTGTCATCCGTGCAATCACCCTGTTGAACCTTCACAGCACTCCGTCTATAGCCAGGGAGAACTGAACTGCACCGAGCACTCCAGATGTGGTCTCCCCAAAGTGCTGTACAGCTTCAGTAAGACTGATTTGCCTCTTCACCTGAAGAAAGATGGAAAGCAGGAGCAAGATGAGGCCATTCACCCCCCTCCCGAACCTGTTCCATCTGTCATCATGGCCAATCCTCTATCTCAATGCCATATTCTTGCTTTCTCTCATTGTCTATTGATACTTTTTAAATTTAGAAATATTATTTATAATTTCTTGAGTATATTCATTGACCTGCCACTCTCAGTCTTCTGCAGCAGATAATTCCACAGGTTTTCTACTTTTGGAATGAATAATTCTTTTCTCAGCTCAGTCCTCAGTGGTTTATCCCATATCCTCAGACTGATGCTCCTGGTTCTAGACTCCTCAACCAAGGAAAAATCTTCCCTGAAACTGGTTTCCCCAGATTGAACTTTATACATTTTAATCAGATCCCTGTCAACCTTCTAAACTCTAGAGAATACAGGCCCATTTGAACTAATCTCTCTCTATAGGCAAATCCTTCCATTCCCCAGTATCTGCTCAATGAACCTCCAATACTCTCCTGCTAAGTACATATATCATTTCTTAGGTATGGCACCCAAAGCTGCATACAATACTCCAGGTGTAATCTCACCAAAACGCTATGTAACTGCAGTAAGACATCTCTACTTATAAAATCAAACCGTCTTGCAATAAATGCCAATATATCATTTGCCTTCCTAATTTGTTGCTGTACTTGCGTGTCTAATTTCATTGACTGGTGCACAAGAACGTCCAGATCCTTTTGTGCATTTAGTTTTCCCAAAATTTCACTACTTGAGAAATGAACCTCCTTTCTACTTTTCACACTGAAGTGTACATCTTCACATTTAGCCGCATTATCCCATGTGTGTGCCTATTTACGAAACTTTTCTAAGTCATCTTGAAGCATTGTTGCATCATCCTCACAATCCTGTCCAGTTTTGTGTTATCAGCAAACTTGGTCATTTATACATATTTGGAAAGGCAAATCAGCACAAGAGTTACACATTTAATGGTAAGGTTCTGGGGAGTGTTGCTAAACAAAGAGATCTTGGAGAGCAGGTTCATAGCTCCTTGAAAGTGAAGTCACAGGTAGATAGGATAATGAAGAAGGTGTTTGGTATGCTTTCCTTTATTGGTCAGTGCATTGAGTATAGGAGTTGGGAGGTCATGTTGCAGCTGTACAGGACATTGGTTAGGCCACTTTTGGAATACTGCGGTCAGTTCTGGTCTCCCTGCTATAGGAAGGATGTTGCGAAACTTGAAAGGGTTCAGAGAAGATTTACAAGGATGTTGTGGTTCTGTTTGCCGAGCTGGGAATTTGTGTTGCAGATGTTTCGTCCCCTGTCTAGGTGACATCCTCAGTGCTTGGGAGCCTCCTGTGAAGCACTTCTGTGATCTTTCCTCCGCTATTTGAGGTGGTTTGAATCTGCTGCTTCCAGTTGTCAGTTCCAGCTGTCCGTTGCAGTGGTCGGTATATTGGGTCCAGGTCGATGTGCTTATTGATTGAATCTGTGGATGAGTGCCATGCCTCTAGGAATTCCCTGGCTATTCTCTGTTTGGCTTGTCCTATAATAGTAGTGTTGTCCCAGTCGAATTCATGTTGCTTGTCATCTGCATGTGTGGCTACTAAGGATAGCTGGTCGTGCCGTTTCATGGCTAGTTGGTGTTCATGGGGGCTGCGGCATGTCCTCGTTCCGTTGTCTTTCCCTTAGGCATCTGTTGATGAAATTGCGCGGGTATCAGTTTTTGGCGAATACATTGTATAGGTGTTCTTCTTCCTCTTTTTGCAGTTCTGGTGAACTGCAGTGTGTTGTGGCCCTTTTGAATAGTGTCTTGATGCAACTTCTTTTGTGTGTGTTGGGGTGGTTGCTTTCGTAGTTCAGGACTTGGTCTGTGAGTGTGGCTTTCCTGTATACCCCAAACGTTGGGTTGTCTCATCAGTTCTATGTAAGCAAAACAGTAAAATTTTAATTCGATTGGGTTTTACTATCTTGGGGCATAATTTAAACTGATTGGTTAAGTTCAAATAGTTGTCAATATAGCAACCAAAACTCAGATATTATTTCACAGCCAAATGTTATATATTTCTAATTTTTGTATACACTGAGACTTCTAGTCAGTCACATGGCAAGCTCTCTTCCACTCCCTCTTAAAGATACAGTACATGCCTTCAATTTCATAACAGGAAATAAATTGAAACTTTATTTTGTTGTATGTTTTGAAATCATTCTAACTGTAGTTTATACTTAAATATCTTCTTTTAAAATTTCTTGCGTCATTAACTTCAATTCTATTGTTAAAGTAAATCTACAGCATCGTGTGAACATGTCTCAATGACTAATCACCACATCAGCCAACTAAACAAAAACAAAAACACATGATACATCGAGCCAGATTTCATTCTGGGATCTGTCTTGTAGTACCATGCCTGGTATCATAACAATCTGGATTAATATCATGCCTCATGTCCACTTGGGACTTCATGAGCGGGATTGTTTTTTTCTCTTTCAACTTTAGGCTGTTCTGAGAAATAATTCTGCTCAGTCTCCATAGGAACAGTACACTTCAGGACATTGGCACTGTTGTTTCATGGGGTCCTCTGGGGCTGTCACATCCAGCCTAACTATTTCTGTAACTTGGGAAATCAAAATCCTCTGATTAATTCCATATGCATTTCGAAATTTGAGACCAAAAGAATGAGCCAAACGTGTTGCATTTATCATTTCCCAGACCTCAGGCTGCTATGGAACCATTGGGTTGAGGTGAGAGATTAGACTCTCTTCTCTCCAGACAAACACTTACCCCATTCGCTGGCAGATCAGGATTTTAACCTGGAGCCCAGACCCAACATTCATGGTTGCATCCATGGTCAAGACATAATTCATAATGTGATTGTATCTCTCCTCATCGCCAATGCACCCAGGCATTTCCAATCATATCTAATATCATTAACGATAACATTTTCTTCCAGTGAAGCCCTGTCACATTGTGCCTCAATCTTAGAAGTTCCATTGAAAGATAAATAGAAAATAGATCAAATTGGCCTTGGGTCTGGAGTTCATATGAACTGCACCAATTGGAGAGATATACAGACGCATCATATTTTCCATCTTTTTCTGCCATCTTTCAATGAACATTTTAAGAAACACAGCTACTGGCCAATTTCCAACAAGGAGTATGGCAGAGGTGAGGACTGCAGATACTGGAAACCAGAGTTTAGATTAGAGTGGTGCTGGAAAAGCACAGCAGGTCAGGAAGCATCTGAGGTGCAGGAAAATTGACGTTTCGCGCAAAAGCCCTTCATCAGCCCAAGAGCTCAGTGGTTAGCACTGCTGCCTCACGGCACCCGGGTCCCAGATTCGATTCCAGCCTTGGGCGACTGACTGTGTGGAGTTTGCACATTCTCCCTGTGTTTGTGTGGGTTTCCTCCGGGTGCCCCGGTTTCCTCCCACAGTCCAAGGATGTGCAGGTCAGATGAATTCGCCATGCTAAATTGCCCGTAGTGTTAGGTGCATTAGTCAGAGGGAAATGGGTCTGGGTGGGTTACTGTTCGGAGGGTCAGTATGGACTGTTTGAGCCAAAGGACCAGTTTCCACACTGTAGGGAATCTAATCTAATCTTATAGAGGTTTACAAAATCATGAAGGGCATGGATAGGATAAATAGACAAATAATATCAGACATCGAAGAAATTTAGCATGGACGGCAACATTTTGAAGAAAATATGAATGTTTGTGGATATGATAGGATGTGATAAAAACAGGCTAGCATTGCACTACTATTGAGATATTTGCTAATCAAACTGTTCAGATAGCATTGTGCCTCACCTCTTGAGCAGCTGGGATTTGAACCCAGGTCTCCTGTATACAGGTATACACTGCACTACACCATCTAACCCAGTGCCGAACAGCCTCCATTCATTCCTTGAAGAATGACCGTGATTATTATACTGTAATCAAAGCACTAAGGGTGACACATGCAATGTCAGATGTCTACATCGAAGATAGTGCCGGCCATTCAAATACAGAAGATAGCTTCCCTTGTTGAGGTGCATCATGGTATCCTTGTTCACATGCACTCAATGGATACTGACAGAGAAGAATACATGACTCCATAGGTGTAGGAGGAGAGGTAGGCCCTCCGCCCACTGAGTCTGCTCCACCATTCAATGCGATAATGATTAATCTCATTTCAATCTCCCAGAATGTTTATTGGCTGCTAGGAGGTTGATACCAATTCTGTTAGACTCCCAACAATTTCATATCTATAACTGTATACATGAGGACATGGGGTAGATAATACATAAGTCTGTGGTGACACAAAGTTCGGGTGGGTAACAAATAGTCAGGAAGTAGTTTTTAGTATACAGGAAGGTAGATGGGTTCGTCAAATGGGCAGATCAATGGAAGTTGGAATTTAACCCTGATGCACTTTGAAAGAAGAGACCAGGGATTACTCAATGAATGGCACAATACCAAGAATCTGAGAGGAACACAGAGATCATGGGATGCAAATCCCTAAAGGCAGCAGGACGGGTTAATAGGGTAGTTAAGAAGGCAGATGGGACACGACTTTATCAGCCGTGGGATACGTTATAAGAGCAGGGAGGTTATGTTAGAGCTGCACAAGACCTTGCTCAATCAGAGCTGGAGGACTGTGTGTGGTTCACATGGTCAGAAGTGGAAATGCTCATTGATGATCATGCAATGTTCAGCATCATTTGCAAATTCTCAGACCCTGCCCTAACAGTGTTATGGCTTTACCTACAGAACATGTACTGCAGTGGTTCAAGAAAGCAGCTCAGCAACACCTTCTTGAGGATAACTAGGGATGGACAATACGTTCTGACCAAGCCAGTGACACCCATGAATGAATGTGGATGATCAACTTAATGTCCAGTGATGTCCACATCCTGTGAATGAATATAAAGATTAGAGTTCAAAATGAGGCCAGACTCATTTAAGATGAGACTCATTTAGCCAGGAAAGTAAAAGTACATTCACATTATTGATCTGGATTGGAATGCGTGGCCCAGATATGAAGGAATCACATCCAACTTCCTGTTGCATCCAGTACTCTGGGATGTTCATTAACTGATCACACTGGAGTTGCATTCTAACTGCAAATTGCCAAAGAGCACGCAATTATCCATTGCAAGTACATGACCTGGCAACTTGTATCCAATGTCTCACCAAAATCTGTGAGTGGATAATTACAACAGCAGTGTAGAAAAATAACCACATGTTATAGCAAACAAGTGAGATCTCCATTGATTACTAAAATACATCTTGAAAAGAAACAGGCTAAAGATTATCACTGTCCTAAACAAAATACTTGGTGAACGATAGCTTTAGGGTTCATGTTTTCATCCAGAGCATCATAATTCTTGCATAACTTCATTTATCGTGAATTACTTTTGCTCCTTGTAGCCGGGGAATAATGTGGGGAGCTCAATTTCACAATCCAGATGCGATCCTCTCAGATTTGCTGCCATGGCTGAGCACTTTAACTCCCTCTCCCACTCCGCCAAGGACATACAGGTCCTTGGACTCCTCCATTGCCAGACCATGGCAACACGACGCCTGGAGGAAGAGCGCCTCATCTTCCGCCTAGGAACCCTCCAACCACACGGGATGAATGTAGATTTCTCCAGCTTCCTCATTTCCCCTCCCCCCACCTTATCTCAGTCCCAGGATGCTGCCTGACCTGCTGTGTTTTTCCAGCACCACACTTTTCAACTCTGATCTCCAGCATCTGTAGTCCTCACTTTCTCCCTGCCATTTTATAAGCCAGAGCAGAGCACAAACATGGGGGAAGACAAAGACAGTCATTAGCACTGGGAGGATGGGGTGTGTTGATTTGTGCAGGTCATTGCAGGCAAATAAACCGTTCAGTTAACAGACAAATAATTAAGTCAACTGGAATACAGCAAAGGGAGAAGTGAACGGCTGTTTTGGTTTTGCAGCTTTGTGGAGATTTTTTTAAAGACAAAATCAATGCTGCCATCTTCAGGTAAAGATTGCCCAGATCCTGGAGCTGATTTGGTTTTGGGTGTCACAGTGAGCTGTTAAAGAAATTGTTCTGATTCTGCTGTTTGAAAATTGAAATTTTAAAAATTCAAAATTGTAACACGTGAGAAGTAATGTATGAAGTAATTATTGACCAATAGTTTTGATTTAACAGTCAAGTCATCAAACAGACTGCAGGGTTGCTCACTATCTGAGAGAGAGAGAGAGAGAGATGATTGTTGGTAGTTTAACCTGAGGGTCACCACACTTCGGGTGAGGAGAGAGGTTGAGAAGGATAATATTAATGAGGATGGCCGTGTAAGCTAATACATAAAGTAGTCAGCTCACTGCTCATCACTAAAAATCCTCTCTTGCCCTTCAATGTGGTACAAAAATGTGGCATTTTACCTGTGATTTTGTGAAGCTCCTTACTGTTCATCTCAAGTGATTCTTCCAACTTTCTTGCCATTGTTGATGGGTTCAGTGCCTGGGAATATTGCACCAGGTGTCAGCCATCTTTTTGGCAATTCCTTCCCAGTGATCATGTTAGGCATAGTCGCATTTGCTCCTCAGAGTCAACAGATTCTGGGTTCATTTGCCTATCCCCAGACTTGGATCATTCAATTCTGATGTCTCAGTGTGTCACAGGGGCTGTACACTTTAATAGAGGCTGCTTTCAGACCACACGTAACATCATAAGACAAATAATATTTTAGCTACTTTGACAGACAAATATAATGAGAAAGACATAGAGAATGAATAAAAATGAGGAGAAATGCTCATAACCCAAATTTAGATAAAAGCAATAGATTTTCAAGTGATCTGGAGTTGGCAGGTATCCACTCCTATTTAGATGTTGAGAAATTCAATGATAGATCAGTCATCACAAGAAGAAACATTGTTTGGGATGGAAACCTGCATCAACGCGCCTTTTGATTGTCTAGTCATAGATTACAGGATCCCTACATTGCAGAAATTTGATCCATTGGGTCTGTACTGACTGTATGAAGAGCATCCTACCCAGACCCTTCCGCTCCCACCTTATTCCTACTATGGCTCACCCACCTAACATGTACATCTTTGGGCTGTGGAAGAAAACCGGAGCACCTGGAGGAAACCATGCAGACACGGGGAGAATGTGCAAACTCCGTGCAGTCAGTCACCCCAGGGTGGAATTGAAGTCAGGTCCTTGGTGCTATGAGGCTGCAATGTTATCCACTCAGCCACTGTGCCTTTTAGCATAAGGGATGGACTGGGAACTACCATTTTGTAGCCACTTTTCAATAAAATCACAGAACAGCATGGTATCTTTACAGTTCAAATCAAACCTTCTTCACTGGTGTACACTGAGGGTCCTGTCATCACTTCTCACACCTTCTGATCTTGGGTTTTTAATTTTGGTAACGCACCAGGCAACACACTTTCTTTACATCTCTTCTTATAAAATTTCTATTGGCAGAGTGATCAGTTAAATCCCTTTCACTTGTTCCTAAACTACTGCCTTCCCTAAATCAAAACGAATAAATAATTTAAAATGAAAGTAACGCTTGGAAATGTGGTACTGGAGCATTGTTCTGAGGGACGCAAAAACCTCTTACCTAGTGTGCATCATTCACAAGTTTTACTGGTTTTGTTTTCTGGTAATCCACTGGCATGGAGCTGACTGAAGGCCACTGTCTCCCAGGGTTACAAGATGAAGTCCCCATTACACAATGTCTTTATTTATGGGGCATAGGTCTCTTGGTATTTCTGCAGGTTCAAACAAGGTTTTTTTTAATTAAATAATCACTGGAAATGAAGGCAGTTTTTAGATTTTCCATTAAAGTAAACCTTATTAATTTCTCTGCTGTTCTTCACTTTAGTTTATGATTCCCTCCTGAGACTTTGGCCTCCACTACACAGGAAATAGCCTGGGGGGAGGCGAAAGGTCATTCCTGCTGTTGGTGAAACTTCTCACCTTGTGTTTTCATTCGTTCATGGGATGAGGGCATTGCTGGCTGGGCCAGCATTTATTGCCCATCCCTAATTGCCTGGAGGGCAGTTAAAGATCAACCACATTGCTGATGGTCTGGAGTCACATGTGGGCCAGACCAGGGAAGGATGACAGTTTCCTTCCCTGAAGGACGTTAGTGAAACAGATGGGCATTTTCCTGACAATTAACAGTGGCTTCGTGGTTATTAATAGACTCTTAATTGCAGATTATTATTGAAATCATATTCCACCATCTGCCATTGGCAGGATTCAAATCAAAGTCCCCAGAACATAACCAGGGTCTGTTGGTTCATAGTCTAGTGATTGTACCACTAGACCTTCATCTCCCTATCACTTATAGACTACACAGCTGACTGGGCATGAATAAATGCTCACATTCAACACAGTGTTATCAAGATTTCAGCACATACACAGAATACCTGTTCCATGTTACAGGAGCTATTCTGCAGACAGATATAATTCATATTCATGTTAGATAATGAACTTTATCTTTGACTATTCTGATATGCTGCACTTTAAAAGGTGTAACCATCATTTCTATTTGTTGCAAGACAACCAACTCCAACTTATAAATGTGAGATGATGCACTTGGGCAAGACAAGCAAAGCTAAGGAAATAATGATGCACAGGAGGACCCTGGGAAGCATCAAGAGGGACCTTGGTGTGTATGTTCATCAGGACAGGTAAGTTTCAGAAGGCCTGTGGGATACTAGCCTTTATAAGCCAAGGTATAGAGTTTAAGAGCAAGGAGGTGATGCTGGAATGGCATAAAAAGCGGGTTGGGTCATAACTAGTGCAGTTCTGGGATCCACATAATAAGAGACACGTGATTGCATGAGAGTGTGTGCAGAAGAGATTTATGTTGCGTGGGCTGGAGAGTTTAGTTACGAAGAGAACTTGGATAGTTTAGTTTCCCTGGAGCAGAAGAGGCTGATTGAAATGTATAAAATTCTGAGGGACATAAGCTCAGAAAGGAACATTTCCTCTCGGTGAAGGGATTAACGATGAAGGGGCATAGATTTAAGGCAAGGGGCAAGAGGTTCAGAGGAGACATGAGGAAAAATATTTTTATCCAGAGAGTGGTGGGGATCTGGAACTCACTGTCTGTATGAGTGGTAGAGGCAGGAACCCTCATAATGTTTAAGAAGTATTTCGATATGCACTTGTATTGCCAAGGCATACAAGGCTATGGGCCAAGTGCTCGAAAATAGTTAGATGGCACAGACTCGATGGGCCAAAGGGTTTTTTCCTGTGCTGTTGATTTTAATGACTTTATGAACCACAGCATGTTTTAAACAGTGCCAATGAGTGGACAAATTATGTCAGCGGGGCCTAACAATTCAGGCTTTGTTTTCCTTCAGTCATTAAGTTTCATGAATCACTATGTGTCCTCCACATTGAAAGACCTTCTTGCATTCCATTCACAATAATGCTCCTACTTTTGTCCAGATCATTAATTATAAGGACTTGCATCTGACTAAAGGAGGTCAGAACTTCCGCTGTTTCATACACCTTGAATGAATGTTTTCACAGTACAGTACCCATAATGGCTACGATTGCAAAACTTGTAGCTACTTTTACAAAAGTCTAATTTTAAGAGTGGTCTTGCTTTTCCTGGAACAGAGCACTAAAATCTTTGTTATGAGTTGCACGGCAGCTTTAAAATAATCAGGATGTTATATCCATTGTGATTTGTAAAGAATCACCATTTAAAATATACAGAGATCCGTTGCTAAGGATTCCTGAAACTTCCACTCTCACAAGTCTTTAACTTTCTCCTCATGACCACATTTTGTTAACATAATTATTCTCTCTTTCTCTTCTTCCCCTGCTTTTAGAGATTTTTTCATTGTATAATGGCATGGATTTCAGATCAGACAAGCGTTGTACTTTTAAACCAGTTCCATGACCTAATACAAAGTAACATTCTGATATGAGGGTAGGTGCTTCACCCTCAGTCAGTCTCTCTGTGTCAGGGGGTCAATGTGCCTTCAGTCCTGCTCTATGTGTGTAGTGGACTGAAAGGCGCTGTTTGTTGACACTGGAACTTTGGGGTGACTGTGAATATGTGCTCACAAGGCAAAGTGCATGTGCACAGTTCCAGGCTCTGTCTGTTTTAACATCATGCGCAAAATCTGCACTGCGATTATGCCTAAACTGGGCATGCTCGAAACAGGAATCTGAAGGGATCTCAGGAAAGAGAATGAATGGGGACTGGGGGGCAGTAAGGGAAAGAAAGAGATAGAGATATAGAGATTGAGAGAGCGAGAGACAGAAACAGAAAGAAAGAGAGAGAGAGAATGGATCGGGACGGAGGAGCAGACAGAACAGATTGAGGTGAGGGGAAGATTGGGTCCATAAGGGAAGAGAATGGGCCACATCCATTCTCTCTTTCCCTTCTCTCTCAGAGTGGATGGATGTCTGAAATTCTCTACCCCAAAGAGTGATGGAGGCTAGATCACTAAAAGTATTTAAGGAAGAGAGAGGTCGATTTTTTGAAATATCTGCAAGTTGTGTTCTATAATGAGCTGAAATGAAAGATGAATTGTGGCCTGGGGCAGATCAGCCATGATCATATTGATTAGATGTGTTGAATGGCCGAATTCTAGCCCGATTTCTGATGTTCTTATGTAGTAATCACAGAACCTGGGTGCGTAAATGGTGATATTGCAGCCCCTCTCAACAGCTGGTATTGTAAATAAACCTCAAGGATTATTCACTTGCCTCAACAAGAGCTCAATTCCCTGAAGCGGTATGGTGGCTCAGTGGTTAGCACTGCTTCCTCACAGCGCCAGGGACCCGGGTTCAATTCCCGCCTCAGCCAACTGTCTGTGTGGAATTTATGCATTCCCTCCATGTCTGCATGGGTTTCCGCTGGGTGCTCCAGTTTCCTCCCACAGTCCAAAGATGTGCAGGTTAGGTGAATTAGCCATGCTAAACAATTGCCCATAGTATTAGGTGCATTAGTCAGGGGTAAATGTAGGGGAATGGGTCTGGGTGGGTTGCTCTTCAGAGGGTTAGTGTGGACTTGTTGGGGAGAAGGACCTGTTTCCACACAGTAGGGAATCTAAAAAAATGTAAACATTACATAGATGCACATAAAGAAAACCACAAAATGCATCTGACATCTTACTTCCTGTCTGTACAGGGCTGAGATCAGCATGACTCCACCTTTCAGTTGGCCTTTTTCCACCAGATCCTAGGAACCATTTGAATAAATTGCTTTTGTATTCTGTCCAGTGCACTTACATCTCTCCTGTAATGTGGCACCCAGAGCTGAACACAATACTGCAGATGAGGTCTAACAATTTTCTCGTACAACAGAGACTGTCGTGTATTGTGTTTCACGAAGGCTTCACTCACTCTTGCTACTCCTGTCTGAGCCTTACAAACTGATAGATTCTCTGCACATCCCATGGACTGCACGGCATCCTCAGGTATGGTTAAGGGCAGTGGGGTATGCTTTCTCATCACCACCCCCCGGTACTCAGGCATAGTGACCCTGGCAAACTACTGCCTCTGCTGACTTAGAATACCTTAGAGTGAAATGCCACCCCTATGACCTACTGTGAGACAGCAGTCTACATACCACTCCATGCGGCTGTGAAGAATTCCCTAGATGTGATCTACACCATCACAAAGACTCTAGAGATTCCCCTAGGCTTTATTCATTTCAATTTCACCCAGGCTACCCTCAAAAGGATCATGCCAAAGTACCATCATAGGTCCTACCCCACCAGAGGACCGAACATCCTAGCTCACTGCTACACTGCCATCAAAGACACCTACAGCTCCATCCTGCACCCACACTTTGGAAAATCAGATCACAGTGCTGTGTTCCTCCTCCCAGCTTACAAACAGATGCTGAAATGGGAGGACCTTCCACAAAAAGCATTACAATGCTGGTCTGAGGCTGTGGAAGACCATCCCTGGTTGGAATCAATAGATTGGACCGTGTTAAATACTGACTGGACGAGTACGTCACCACCATTACAGACTTCATTTGTAAGTGCAGGGAGGACTGTGTACCGAAGAAGTCAATCCTAAGTTTCCCAAAAGGAAACCGTAGATAAACCAGGATGCCCACTTCCTACAGAAGACCAGGCGTGTCGCATTCAAGTCGGATGACCCAGACCTACGCAGGAGGTCCAGGTATGATCTTCACAAAGCCATCAGAGATGCCAAGAGGCATTACCAGACAATGTTAGAGGCCCGAATCAACCACACAGATTCCCATTGCATGTGGCAAGGCCTAATTAACATTACAGGCTACAAAATGAAGCAGAGCAAGATAGCAGACAGAGACACATCCCGCTCTGATGTGCTCAATGCTGTCTATGCCAGCGGCGCGATGTTACCTGCCCAGATCACCCTGGACACACCTGTTCCCTTGGTCACTGCTGCAGATATCAGATCGGTCTTCCTGGGAGTCAACCCAAGGAAAGCAATAGGCCCAGAGGGTGTCCCCAACTGGGCACTGGGATCCTGCAGGGACCAGCTAGTGGAGGTACTCAACAACATCTTCAACCTCTCCCTCCTACAAACCGAAGTCTCCACCTGCTTCACGAAGACCACCATCATCCCCGTACCTGAGAAAGTACATGCAACGTGCCATAATGACAACTACCCAATGGCACTGACCTCCCTAATCATGAAGTGCTTCAAAAGGCTGGTCATGGCCCACATCAACTCCAGTCCCCCAACCTGCCTCGATCCTCTATAATTTGCCTACCAATATAACAGGTCCACAATGGATGCAGTATCCTTAGCCCTGCATTCATGCCTGGAACATCTGGAAAATAAGGACACCTATGTCAGACTCCTGCTCATTGACTGCAGCTCCACCTTCAACATCATTATCCCTGCCAGACTGATCTCCAAACTCCCAGACCTAGCCTTTGGCTCTGCCCCTTGCAACTGGATCCTCAGCTTTCTGACCCACAGACAGCAATCAGTGAAGATAGACAGCTGAATCTCCTCCACAATAACATCCTCAGCCCCCTACCCAATCCCTGTATACCCACAACCGTGTTGCCAAATTCTGAACAAACGCCATCTACAAGTTCTTTGAGAAGGTGACCAAGCAGGTGGATGAGGGTAAAGCCGTTGATGTGGTGTACATGGATTTCAGTAAGGTGTTTGGTAAGGATCCCCATGGTAGGCTACTGCACAAAATACAGAGGCATGGGATTGAGGGCGATTTAGCAGTTTGAATCAGAAATTAGTTAGCTGAAAGATAACGGAGGATAGTGGTTGATGGGAACTGTTCATCTTGGACTTCAGTTACTAGAGATGTACCACAAGGATCTGTTTTGGGTCCACTGCTGTTTGTCATTTTTAGAAACGACCTGGATGAGGGCATAGAAGGATAGGTTAGTAAATTTGCGGATGACACTAAGGTCGGTACAGTTGTGGATAGTGCCGTTGGATGTTGTAGGTTACAGAGGGACATAGATAAGCTTCAGAGTTGGGCTGAGAGGTGACAAATGGAATTTAATGCAGAAAAATGTGAAGGAGTAACAGGAACGCAGAGTACTTGGACGAATGGTACAATTCTTGGTAGTGTAGATGAACAGAGAGATCTCTGTGTCAATGTACATAGGTCCCTCAAAGTTGCCACCTAGGTTGAGAGGACTGTTAAGAAGGCATACAGTATGTTGTTTTTATTAGTAGAGGGATTGAGTTTCAGAACCATCAGGTTGTGCTGCAGTTGTACAAAACTCTGGTGTGGCCACACTTGGAATATTGCATGCAGTTCTGGTCACTGCGTTATAGGAAGAATGTGGAAGCTTTGGAAATGGTTCATAAGAGATTTGCTATGATGTTGCCTGGTATGGATGAAAGGTCTTATGAGGTAAGGTTGAGGGACTTGAGGCTGTTTTCGTTAAAGAGAAGAAGGTTGAGAGGTAAATTTATTGAGACATATAAGATAATTAGAGGGTTAGATCGAGTGGACAGTGAGAGCCTTTTTCCTCAGATGGTGATGGCTAGCACAAGGGGACATAGCTTTAAATTGAGGGGTGATAGATATAGGACAGATGTCAGAGGTAGTTTCTTTCCTCAGAGAGTAATAGGGGTGTGGAACGCACTGGCTGCAACAGTTGTAGACTCGCCAACTTCATAGGCATTTAAATGATAGACATATGGACGAGGATGTAATAGTGTAGGTTAGATGGACTTCAGATTGGTTCCACAGGTTGGCGCAACATTGAGGGCCGAAGGGCTTGTACTGTCCTGTAATGTTCTATGTTCTATGTTCTATAAGTTTGCTGATGATACCACTGTAGTGGGACATATATCAACAATGATGAGTCAAATTACAGAAAAGAGATAGAGGCTAAGTGACATGGTGTGTGTAAGAACAACCTCTCTCTCCCAACATTGGTAAAACTGAAGAATTGATCATTGACTTCAGAAAAAAAGGAGGAGAGCATGCTCCCATCGACATCATCAAAACTGAGGTTGGGAGGTGGAGAGTGTCAACTTCCTAGGACTGATGATAATGAACAACCTGTCTTAAACTTTCCATATAGCTGAGACAGTCAAGAAGTCACAATGGTGCCTCATGTGGCTCAGGAAATTCAGTATGTCCATAAGGACCCTCACCACTTTCTACAACTGCACCATTGAGAGCATACTATCGGGGTGCATAATGGCCTGGTATGGCAACTGCTCTGGTCAGGACCCTAAGAAACTACAGAAGATTGTGTGCTCAGCCCAGACCATCACAGAAGCCAACCTCCTATCCATCTATCCATGGACTCCATTTACATGGCCAGTTGCTGTGGAAAGGCTGTCAACACCATCAAAGACTCCTCCCACCCCGTTAATGCTCTCCTACAACCTTTTCCATCAGGCAGAAGAGACAGAAACTTGCACACACACACACACACACACACACACACACACACACACACACACACACACACACACACACACACACACACAGGGTCAGGAACAGCTTCTTCCCAGCCATTATTAGACTGATGAATGAAATCTCTAATTTCAAATCACGCTGATCTTGCTAATGTTGATCCTGCTTAGCACACAGCTTCTGCAATGTAAATTATAGATCTTCAGCTTGTAAACAAAGCTTTACATTGTATTTAGATACAAGTAACAATAAATCAAATCAAATACAAGTTCAACATCACCTCCTTGCTCTTGTCTGTTATGCCCCTATAAACAAAGCTGAGACCACCAAATGCTTTGTTTACTGCTCTCTCCACCTACCCTGTCAGCTGCAGTGATCTGTGCACACTTACACCCACGTATCTCTGCTCCTGCATTCCTTTGGAGTAGCTCATCGTGTCTGCACCAACCTATCAACACCAATCCCAGTTTCCAGCACTTAGTCTATAGCCTTGAATGACATTTCAAGTGCTCAACCACATACTTTATAAAGGTAGTGAAGTTGCCCTCCTTTTCTATCTTCCCGATCAATGTATTCTAGAAAGCTTAGAATCTGACTGAGTAGAGCTCAATCATTGAGAGAATAGCCAATATAATTTATAAAGGAGAAAGGCAGATTTATTATTGAACATTAAAATGCACCATTCAGACAGACAGAAATTGAAAAAAACTGGTAAATGAATATATTCTGATACGTCCTGCTCATTTCCCTACTTGAATACAGCACACAAGTCAGATCTTGACTTATTGAATCCTTTGTTTACATGTTTGACATCTCTTGCTTTCATTATTCCACTGGTGCCTTAGCCAAATGCTCATCTTATATCCTGTATCAAAACTACTCCAGGAATCAATACCGTAAAACCATTACAGAGAATTATTACTCATCATACTTGCCAGGAACGAATGGGTCAGCAAACTGTGGGAAGCCCACAAGTTGGGATTCCACCCAGGGCTGTGGAATCTCAGCTCGAGTTGTAAATCCAGAGGTTGGGGTGTGATGCACCCTCGAGGGTTAGACTAAACCCTTCCAGTCAGAGATGAAGCAGGTTTGTGCAGAGTGATGGGACAAGGTGGATCTGTGATCAGAAAATGTTGGAAAGTGAGATCAAGTGTGGGCAGATCGCAGCATGGGGTGGATCACAGTGCGGGAGTGATTTCAGTTTTGAGTGAACAAAGAACAAAGAACAAAGAACAAAGAAAATTTACAGCCCAGGAACAGGCCTTCCAGTTCTCCAAGCCTGAGCCGATCCAACTGTACTGTCTAAACCTGTTTCCCAATTCCTAAGCATCTGTATCCCTCTGCTCCCCACTTACTCATGCATCTGTCCAGATGCATCTTAAATGAATCTACCGCATCAGAGTGTGGGGCGAATCTCAGTGTGGAGTGGCTCACAGTATGGGAGTGATCTTGGTGATTAGATTAGATTCCCTACAGCGTTGAAACAGGCCCTTTGACCCAACAACTCTATACCCACCCTCTGAAGAGTAACCCACCCAGGCTCATTTCCCTACATTTACCCCTGACTAATGCACTGAGCACTATGGGCAATTTAGCATGGGCAGTTCACCTGACCTGCACATCTTTTGGAATATGGGAGGATACCTGAACACCCAGAGGAAACCCACACAGACTCGGGGAGAATGTGCAAACTCCACACAGACAGTCGCCCGATGTGAAACTCAAACCCGGGTCCCTGACACTGTGAGGCAACAGTGAGCTAACCACTGAGCCACGGTGCCGCCCTGGTGTGAAGGGTGAACACTGTCTGGAGTGATCACAGTATGGGGTGATCATAGTGTTGGGGTGAGCATAGTGTGGGGTGATCACAGAGTTGAGGGTTGATCATCAGAGTGGGGAGAATCTCAGTTTGTGGGGCATCTCAGTGTGGGGGGCATCCCCGGGTGGGTGTAATAACAGTGTGGGGTGGCCTCCATGTGGGGGTGATCACTGAGCAGGAGTAATCACCGGCTGTAGTGATTACATTGTGGGGAGAATCTCAGGGTGGGGTGGATCTCAGTGTGGGGTGAAAGTCAGTGTGGGATGGATCACAGGGTGGGGTGGATCTCAGTGTGGGGTGATCTCAGTGTGAGGAGCATCTCAGTGTGGAGTGGATCACAGTGCGGGGTGGATCACAGGGTGGGGTGGATCAAAGTGTGGGGTCGATCACAGTGTGGGGTGATCTCAGTATGAGGAGCATCTCAGTGTGGGGTGGATCATAGTGTGGGTGGATCACTTTGTGGGGTGGATCACAGTGTGGGGTGGAACTCAGTGTGGGGGACATCTCAGTGTGAGGGGCATCTCAGTGTGGGGGACATCTCAATGTGGGGGTGATCACAATCTGGAGTGATTACATTGTGGGGGGAATCTTAGTGTGGGAGTGATCTCAGTGTGGGAGTGATCTCAGTGTGAGGGGTGATCTCAGTGTGGGAGTGATCTCAGTGTGGGGGGTAATTACATTGTAGAGGTGATTAATCTTAGTGTGGTGGGTGATCTCAGTGTGGGTCTTGATCACTGTTCATCATCATCACTCCCTGTCATAGCTCCCCCTTCTCACTTCTATCTTCGGGCATCGCACATATTTCTCATTATGACATCGACTTTGATTTGACTTCGATTTTGACGTTGGTTTTGACTTTATTGCCAAGTGTACTTTACAATCGGTATACAATAAAATACATGAAAGGCTTTCATTTGTTGCCATGAAGTGGCGCTATTTTGATCAGTTTAAGAATAAAGAAAGAAAGGTATAGCCTGAAGAGAGCCCATCAGTCCTAATCTAGCTCATCACCATCAACAACACCCATACCACTATCCCTCTGCTGCTGTCTTCACTGGACCCAACCAACATCGAAGTTGCTCATCCTCAGATGCCATCTTTTGCAGCTTGGCCCACCTCCTCAATGTTGCCCCTGTTGAGGTAGCAACTGCTGACTCCAGCTCTTATTCTGGCTCTGGAAAAGCAAGTAGGGGCTCGCTGTCCTCTGCACTAGACCCACTAGAGGTCTACACTCTGGGCCTGGCTCAAGACTACTCGAAGGTCTCAAGTTGGACTCTTGCTGCTGTGATGTCATCCAAGCTCAGGACAAGGTAAGTAGATAAAAAAACAAGGAAAACAGGATGGGGGATGAAAACGCAAAGCAGTTGGAGTGGATAGGTTCCAGCACAGGAGCCCAATCACACCACCATCTTTGACCAGTGTTACCAGCTCATTGTAACACATTTTGATCTAAAAAGGTAAAAAGTAAATTCATTGTAGTCTTACCAGACCATCAGGCTGAGGTCTTATTAGAGAGCGATAACTTATGGTGTTTTAATCTGAGAGTCACCATGCTTCAGGCATGAGGAAAAATTGAGCAGGAGAGTCTTTCATGGTAACTTCAGCCAGTGCAGAATGTACCTTCAATATGACCTTAACCTTGATTGAAAACCATAAGGAAATATTAAGCAGGAGAAAGATAATGATATCAGTTTGATTGTCCAACACACTCAGCTTTGGGATTAATTCCCCTTATAATGTTGTTTGAATCCATTGATTTATCTAATGGATGAATGGAGACTAGGAATACTGTGGTGAGAAACTCGCCACCTGACTCCCCAAAGCTTGTCCAACATCTACAAGGCACAAGTCAGGAGTGTGAAGGAATATTCTCCACTTGCCTGCATGGCTGCAGCTCCAACAAGACTCAAGTAGCTTGGCACCATCCAGAACAAGCAGCCCTCTTGATTGGCACCACATCCACAAATATCCACTTCCTCCAACCTTGATGCTCAGTAGCAGCAGTATGTACCAACGACAAGATGCATTGCAGCAATTCA
Organism: Chiloscyllium plagiosum; assembly: GCF_004010195.1. Classification (NCBI taxonomy): domain Eukaryota; kingdom Metazoa; phylum Chordata; class Chondrichthyes; order Orectolobiformes; family Hemiscylliidae; genus Chiloscyllium; species Chiloscyllium plagiosum. The sequence continues at coordinate 72,447,329 of NC_057721.1, read as the reverse complement.
CCAGAGCTGCTCATATAACACCTTCCAAGTGGGGGGTAATTACATTGTAGAGGTGATTAATCTTAGTGTGGTGGGTGATCTCAGTGTGGGTCTTGATCACTGTTCATCATCATCACTCCCTGTCATAGCTCCCCCTTCTCACTTCTACCTTCGGGCATCGCACATATTTCTCATTATGACATCGACTTTGATTTGACTTCGATTTTGACGTTGGTTTTGACTTTATTGCCAAGTGTACTTTACAATCGGTATACAATAAAATACATGAAAGGCTTTCATTTGTTGCCATGAAGTGGCGCTATTTTGATCAGTTTAAGAATAAAGAAAGAAAGGTATAGCCTGAAGAGAGCCCATCAGTCCTAATCTAGCTCATCACCATCAACAACACCCATACCACTATCCCTCTGCTGCTGTCTTCACTGGACCCAACCAACATCGAAGTTGCTCATCCTCAGATGCCATCTTTTGCAGCTTGGCCCACCTCCTCAATGTTGCCCCTGTTGAGGTAGCAACTGCTGACTCCAGCTCTTATTCTGGCTCTGGAAAAGCAAGTAGGGGCTCGCTGTCCTCTGCACTAGACCCACTAGAGGTCTACACTCTGGGCCTGGCTCAAGACTACTCGAAGGTCTCAAGTTGGACTCTTGCTGCTGTGATGTCATCCAAGCTCAGGACAAGGTAAGTAGATAAAAAAACAAGGAAAACAGGATGGGGGATGAAAACGCAAAGCAGTTGGAGTGGATAGGTTCCAGCACAGGAGCCCAATCACACCACCATCTTTGACCAGTGTTACCAGCTCATTGTAACACATTTTGATCTAAAAAGGTAAAAAGTAAATTCATTGTAGTCTTACCAGACCATCAGGCTGAGGTCTTATTAGAGAGCAATAACTTATGGTGTTTTAATCTGAGAGTCACCATGCTTCAGGCATGAGGAAAAATTGAGCAGGAGAGTCTTTCATGGTAACTTCAGCCAGTGCAGAATGTACCTTCAATATGACCTTAACCTTGATTGAAAACCATAAGGAAATATTAAGCAGGAGAAAGATAATGATATCAGTTTGATTGTCCAACACACTCAGCTTTGGGATTAATTCCCCTTATAATGTTGTTTGAATCCATTGATTTATCTAATGGATGAATGGAGACTAGGAATACTGTGGTGAGAAACTCGCCACCTGACTCCCCAAAGCTTGTCCAACATCTACAAGGCACAAGTCAGGAGTGTGAAGGAATATTCTCCACTTGCCTGCATGGCTGCAGCTCCAACAAGACTCAAGTAGCTTGGCACCATCCAGAACAAGCAGCCCTCTTGATTGGCACCACATCCACAAATATCCACTTCCTCCAACCTTGATGCTCAGTAGCAGCAGTATGTACCAACGACAAGATGCATTGCAGCAATTCACCAGAGCTGCTCATATAACACCTTCCAAACCCATGACCATTTCCATCTAGAAGGACAAGGGCAGCAGATGTATGGGAACATCACTACCTGCACATTTCCCTCTCCGCCACTCACCATCTTGACTTGGAAATATAACATTGTTCCTTTAGTGTCACTAGAAAATATTCCTGGAATTCCCTCCCTAATGGCATTGTAGATCTACCTACAGCATGTGGACTGCACCAATTCAAGGTGGCAGCTCACCAGCAACTTCTCAAGGGCAACCAGAGATAGGTAAAGCATCTCCCATACGCCATGAATGAGTAAAAAAAAATGCAAGAACTTTTTCAGTGAATACCTTTCTTTTCTATGGACTCTGGCACAGTGTAATATTATCATTGCCCTTTGTCCAACAAAGTGTCATAGCAGTAATGTCACTGAACCAGTAATCTAGACACCAAGGTTCTATGGACCTGGACTTGAATTCAAAGAACAAAGAACAAAGAAAATTTACAGCCCAGGAGCAGGCCGTGTGGCCCTCCAAGCCGTTGCCGAAACAAATCCACTGTCTAAACTTATTGCCCAATTCCTAAGGATCTGTATCCCTCTGCTCCCTACCTCCTCATGCATCTGTCCAGACACACCTTAAATGAATTTACTGTGCCTGTCTCTACTACCTCTGCTGGCAGCACATTCCAGGTACCTACCACCCTCTGTGTGAAGTACTTGCCACATGTATCCCCCTTAAACTTTTCTCCTCTTATCTTGAACGTGTGACCTCTCATTATTGAATCCTTCACCCTGGGAAAGAGCTTATTTTTATCCACCCTATCAAACCCTTCATGATTTTGTAGACCTCAATCAGGACTCCCTCAATCTCTTTTTTTTCTAATGAGAACAATTCTAACCTACTCAACCTCTCTTTGTAGCTAGCACCTTCCATACCAGGCAACATTCTCGTAAACCTTCTCTGCACCCTCTCCAAAGCGTTCACATCCTTTTGGTAATGTGGTGACCAGAACTGTACACAGTATTCTAAATTTTAACATGACCTGCCAGCTCTATACACCTGTGCAGCCACCTTCAGGGTACAATGCACCTGAACTCCCTGATCTCTCTGCTCATCAACTTTTCCCAAGGCTCTTCTGTTTACTGTATAACTCGTTCTAGAACTAGACCTTCCAAAATGCATCACCTCACATTTGCTCGGATTGAACTCCATCTACCACTTCTCTGCCAAACTCTCCAGTCTACCTATATTCTCCTGTATTCTTTGACAGTCCCCTATGCTTTCTGCTATTCCGCCAATCTTTGTGTCATCTGCCAACTTACTGTTCAGACCGCCAGTGCCCTCTTCCAGATCATTTATGTATATATAAAATATACATAAATGATCTGGAATAGGGCATTGGTGAAAGATATACATTTTAAAAATTCCACGAAGGCAAATGGCGAAATTTGAATTCATCAAATATTTGGAACTAAAAACTGGTTCAATTGCAACCATGTGCAACTTTTGTTGATTATTGTAAAATCCTATCAGGTTTATTCATGGACTTTAGGGAAGGAAATCTGTTGTCCTTACCTGCAGGTCTGGCCTACACGTGATTCCAGACTCACAGCAAATTGGTACATCATTAGCAATCCTCTGTAATGACCTGGAGGTACAATCTGTTCAAGGCATCTGGGGATTGGTATCGAATGCGAGCCTTACCAGTGACACCCCCATCCCATAGAAGAATTTTTTAAAAATGTAAGTACCATAAATGCCCTGCATTTTGTCTTTATTGTCCTTTGTTTCATAAATCCAATCTTTGAGTTCTGTTTTTGCAGCATCTTCTCCAATTCCCATGGATCATGTTGAAGTGTGAGGATCAAAGATGCACCAAGGATTTGAAGTGAGGATTGACCAGTATCGGAAGTATCATCAATGGCTCAGCAATTGACATTCTCAGTGATAGGCTGTGGGTGCAAATTCCATTCCAGAGAATTAGAGTGAGGTATTGTCAGAGGTGCTTGTCTTTCTGATGTTAACCTGAGGGTCCAGCTGCCCTTTCAAGTAATGTACCAATCCCTTGTCTCCACTGCAGAGCCAAGAATGGAAGTTATCTTGGTCATCCTGACCAATATCTATTCATCAACCAACATCATTAAAATCCAATTACCAGCTCATTGTCTCAACATCGCCACTGAGAGCTTCCTGTACGTGAATTGGCTGCCACAATTCCAACATTACACTTTAAAAGTACTTTGTTGGTCATAATACACTTTGGGACTTATGGAGTCATGAAAGGCATTACATCTATTCAAATTGTTTCTTTCTACTTGTGTCTTACAAAGCCTGAATTCGATTGAAAGGCTGGCATTAACTACTCAGCAGGAAGACTGTGGGAGCTGATGGAAAGCAAAGATTGTTAGTTTATAATTGGTTCCCTGTGCAGGGATGTGCGAGAAGTTGTGAAGTATTTCGCTCAGAATGGTTTAGGTTGGTGGGAAGGCTTTACTCATGAAAAAATACCCTGCAACATTTTAGCTCTTTAATGTGGTCAGTCTTGCCGAACAATGGAATTACAAGACTTGACAGACATGACCCCATTCAGAAGCAGACACTTCAGTTGACTCACCATCCACCAAGTAAAAAGAACAGAGGCATATAAAACATTTATAATTTAACAAGCACTGGGCTTTTAATAATTATCCATGAGGTAATGCAATATAATAAAATACCACAACTTCTTTCAAACACTAACAGCCGAGTCTTGGCTGTCTGATTACTGTTTAATTAATATCTGGAAAAGATTAAAAGAAAGACCAACAAAATGCCTTTGTCGGTCTTTTGCTTGTCGGATGTTGTGATTTTTAATGTCCTCCTGCATTGCAATGGATAATGACATTAAGTTAATACAATATCTCATTGCTTCGACACTTGAATGTCAATTCAGTTTGCAATGTAGACTTAACAACAGAGCTTGTGTCTGGAAACAAAGAGTATTAGATCTTATGAAGCAAGAGGAAATTGAAATAATAAGTGCCTTTCTTCCCTCACTCCAAATTCTGTTTGCAGTGGGCAGACATTGAATTAAAGAGTATTCTGGTTTTCTATGGTAAGTCACTGGCTTCTGGTTGAACAGTTTTATGTTGAAAGGAAGAGAAGGTACAACTCGGAAGAGGAAACAGAGACATAACAGGCGAAGGTAAGTAAAGGTCTGGGAGAGGGAAGGAGAGAGGGAGAGGAAAGACTCAGTAGAAGAAAATAAAACCCAGGGAAGGCATGGAGAGCTGAAAGTAAAGAAATTATTAAAAAAGAGGTAGGAAGAGAGAGGTTGGATGTGGAGAGTGGAAGTAAGACAGAAGATAGTGAAAACAACAACTTGCCTTCATGTAGTCGTACTCAGACTCCCCTCCTACATATCTTCCCGGCACAGTAATGATGACGTTGATGTTGCTTCCTGCTGTCATGTGGAACTGGAAAAAAATAATCAATTTCACTTCCAATTTCTACCATTCATTCACCTCGACATGCTGAAACGCTGACTTTTCCCTTCTTTGACTTCTCTGTCTTCATTTCTGGGACTAGATCTCCACTAATATACATTACAAACACAGTTACCGTGCCTACACCTCCTCACATCCTGCTTCCTGTCAGAATTCCATTTCATTCCTCCAGTTTCTTTATCTCCATCACATTTATTCTGATCATGCCACCTTCCACAGGGGTGATTCTGACACATCTTCCATTTTCTGTCAGCCAAGGAATCCCCATACCTTGGTTTACAGAGCCCTGAACCATGTTCAACACATTTCCTGTGCTGCTGCCATCACCCCTTCTCCCTTCCAAGGCAACCATTAGGTTCCCCTTGCTTTCTCATTCCATCACATCAAACCCCACATTCAAAAAATTGATGATTAAATTCCCTATAGTATGGAAACAGGCCCTTCAGTCCAATAGGTCCACGCCAACCCTCCAAAGAGTAACCCACCCAGACTCATTCCCCTAGCCTATATTTGCCCCTCACTAATGCACCTATCACTATGGGCAATTAGGATGGCCTATTCACCTGACCTGCACATCTTCGATTGTGGGAGGAAACCAGAGCACCCGGGGGAAACCCATGCAGACACGGGGAGAATGTGCAAACTCCACACAGACTGTCACCTGAATGGGAATCAAACCCGGGCCCCTGGTGTTGTGAGGCAGCAGTGCTAACCACTGAGCCATTGTGCTGCCCCAAATTCCTCCACTATTTCTGCCATCTCCAGTAGGATTCCACCACCAAACACATCTTCCCCTCCCCTCCACTGTCAGCATTCTACAGGGACAGTTTTCTCTCTAAAACATCAGGTTTATTCATCAGTCACTCCTAACACCTATTCACTACCTCTGCCTAACCATTCTCCACATCGTGTTAAACTGACCTTTTTACATATTCCCTCTTTGGTTATCCAAGGCCTCAAACACACCTTCTAAGTGACCACAGATTTTCACGTCTCCTTTCAATCCAGTCTACTGTATTCCCTGCTCACAATGCTGTTTCCTCTACATTGGTGACATCAACATAGACTGGGTGACTACTGCATTTCTGCAGGAATGCACAAATTAACCCGACATCGCAGTTGTTCGCCATTTCACGACATTGTCGTGCTCTGTCCTAGACCAGCTGCTATATCCAATGAACCCAATGTAAGATAAAGGAACAACACCTCATTTTCCACTTCAGTGCTCAATAGAGGTAGCTAGACTTAACGTTGACCATCAAACCAGGAACACAGATCCTCCATAGATCTTGAATGTCTCCCTGATGGTTTGGGGCCTACAGTACACACGTAACAGTGCATTTATCCTCTTTGTGTTGTCTATTTCTGTCTTTGATGATTCTTCCAAGGTATCATCCCTGCTCACTATCTGACTGATTCAGAGATGCCGGTGTTGGACTGGGGTGTACAAAGTTAAAAATCACACAACACCAGGTTATAGTCCAACAGGTTTAATTGGAAGCACACCAGCTTTCGGAGCGACGCTCCTTCATCAGGTGATTGTCACAATCACCTGATGAAGGAGCGTCGCTCCGAAAGCTAGTGCTTCCAATTAAACCTGTTGGACTATAACCTGGTGTTGTGTGATTTTTAACTTTGTACACTATCTGACTATTTTGCTGATTTCTCTCCACAGATGCTGCCAGACCTGCTGAGACTCTCCAGCAATTTCTGTGCTTGTTTCTGATTTCCAGCATCTGCAGGGTTTTTGTTTAGTTTTATTTATTTACTATCTCATCTATCTTCTTTGAACCATAGCACTGCTGAGGAAATCATGTGAAAGCAAGATACTGTGGATGCAGAGAATGCTGGAGAAACTCAGCAGGTCTGGCAGCAGCAGCAGAGTTTGTGTTTCGTGTCTGGTATGACTCGGTTCTGAAGACTAATACCGGACTTAAGATGTTAACTCTGTTTCTTCTGCCCATAGATACTGCCAGACCAGCTGAGTTTCTCCAGCATTTTCTGTATTGATGATTGAAAGAATTGCTTGCTTCTATCAGATTGCTAAGATTTTGCTGAGGACTGCAGTTCCAGCTCACGTAAAATCGACACCAGAGACTGAAGGAGTATGAGTCTGCATCGTTTCTGTGGTTTTATAATGTGGAAGAAATATGTGAACTGTCTGCCTTTTGAAGAAGCTAGCCTGTTCAGATATTAGACCGTGCCCGGATGGTCTGATAATGCAGAGCCGAGTTTCTTGGGACTAACTCCGAGGACAGTTCCAGCGTTAATCTCCTTGCTTTGAAGCAGTGCAATTAATTTTGGCACGTTTTATGGGATTGAAGTAAACTTAATGTTAAATAGCGTTCTTTCACTGAACAAAAGACAAAGAACTCCAGACACTGGAAATCTGAAAAAGAAGCAGAAATAGCTGGAGAAAGGCAGCAGGTCTGGCAGCATCTGTTCTTCAGAAGAAGGGCCTCAGGGGCCAAACTTTTAGCTCCGTTTTCTCGGCACACATACTGCCAGGCCAGCTGAGATTTTCCAGCTCGTCCTGTTTCTGTTTCAGGAGAATGTGAATGCTGACTCATTTAAACAGCTCATGCAGAGAGGCCACAACGCTGCTTACCCACAACTGATACTCAAATCATCACCCTTGCTTTGTCAGGCCTTGTCATTGTCAAACAAAGGCCCACCCAGGATTGGTCTGGAGCTCCCAGGGATGAAAGTGTGTGAGCCATCATGGTGGCTCCATGGGTAGCACTGCTGCCTCATAGCACTAGGGACCACGTTCGATTCCACCCTCAAGTGACTGTCTGTGTGGAATTTACATATTCTCCCGGTGTCTGCTTGGGTTTCCTCCGACAGTCCAATAATTAGATTAGATTCCCTACAGTATGGAAACAGGCCCTTTGGCTCAACAAGTCCACACTGACCTTCCGAAGAGTAACCCATCCAGATCCATTCCCCTAGCCTATATTTACCCCTGACTAATGCACCTATCACTATGGGCAATTAGCATGGCCAATTCACCTGACCTGCACATCTTTGGACTGTGGGAGGAAACCAGAGCACCCGGAGGAAACCCACGCAGGCACAGGGAGAACGTGCAAACTCCACACAGACAGTCACCCGAGGTGGGAATCGAACCCAGGGCCCTGGCACTGTGAGGCAACAGTGCTAACCACTGAGCCACCATTCCGCCCAATGATGTGCAAGTCAGGGTGGATTGACCATGTTAAATCGCCCCGTGGTGTACAGGGATGTGCAGGCTAGGTGGAGTAGTCACAGGAAATGCAGGGTTACAGGGATGGGGGTGGGTCTGGGTGGGATGCTGTTCAGAGGATTGGTATGGACTTGATGGGCTGAATGGTCTGGTTGCGCACTTTGGGGATTCTATGAAAGATTAATTTCCAAAGCACCTTACTGGGAATGTGGGAGGACAAAAAATCATAAGACTGTGAAAAAAGAAGTGACAGGTTGAGAGGTTAATGTCTGGAGTATAAGGACAGGCAGTTGGCAGAGATGTGATGAAGCCTTTGACCAAATCTCCAACCAAACGTGGAAGCTGAGGGGCAGCCGTCACTGGCCTTTGATCCTAATGTGGCCTCCCATTAGTCCACACCTTGTCACGAATGATAGACTCCATTACATTCTATCAAACTTGAGGCAGTCTTGAGTGTAAATTTAAGTGACCTGACCTTTCTTATTTTAAAAAGCAGTGGAGTTGGTTTGGTTTGTAGAGGGTGGAGCTGAGGGCCATCAACCTAAACTGTCCAGGTTTCAACATAATGGGTTCACAGCACATACTTAGACAGGGTTCGAGATTCCACAGAACTATTTTTCCTCACAGGATAGTGAATACCAACAAAACACTGTCAATTTAAGCATGGGCAAGAACTATTAAGGATCGGGTTTGAAGGTTATAGAGACACTGAGGTAGTCATGCACAATTCTATGCTTTTGAGTGTTGGATACTTTTCCATTGTGCTGGGATGGATGTTACTGGATGAGAGAACAGTTGAGGGCAAGGGTCATCAGTATGTATATTTATAACGGAGAAGGAGAGAGGGGGCAAAACCAAGAGGGGGTGTTCCAGAATTGTTGCATCCATACTTAAATTTTATACCAGTCTCTGCTTGATCACTTCATTTCAAATGGGTACTGCTAATTTTATTTTTATTATTCACTCATGCCACATGAAGGTCAATGGCTGATCAGTATTTATTGCCCGTCCCAGATTGATCTTGAGAAGGTGGTGGTGAGCTTCTTGAACCGCTACAATCATGTGCATAGGTTTACCCAGAATATCCTTAGGGAGGGAATTCCATGATATTGTGTCAGTGACAGTAAAGAAATGTTGATATATTTCCAAGTCAGGATGGCAAGTGGCTTGGAGGGGAACTTGTAAGTGGTAGTGTTCCCATAACCTGCTGCTCTTGTCCTTCTAGATGGAAGTGGTCATGAGTTTGGAAGGTGCTGTTTGAGGATTTTGGTGAATTTCTGCACTGCAACTTGTAGATAATACACACTGTTTCTACTGAGCGTCAGTGGTGGAGGGAATAGGTGCTTGTGGATGTGTTGCCAATCAAGTGGACTGCTTTGTCCTGGATGGTATCAAACTTCTTGAGTGTTGTTGGGGCTGTACCCATCCAGGCAAGTGGGGAATATTACATCCCACTTCTGAATTGCAGTGTTTAGCTTGTGGAGTCTTTTGAGTATCAGGAGGTGAATCACTTTTTGCAGGTTTATGATCCTCTGACCTTCTTTTGTAGCCACAGTATGTATTTGGTTCAGTTTTGTTCAGTTTTTGGTCAATAGAAAAGCCAGGGATATTGATTGCAGCTGTGCTAATGTCATTGAATAACAAGGAGTGATTGCTGGATTCTTGCTTTCTTGTTCATTGTCTAGCACTCTGCCATTAGTGTTACTTGTCACTTGTCAGCCCAAACTTAGATATTGTTCAGATCTTGCTGAATTTGAAAATGGACGATTTCAGTATCTGAGGAGTGGCAAATGGTGCTGAATATTATGCAATCATCAGTGACTATCCCCACACTGACCTTATAATAGAGAGAAGGTCATTGATGAAGCAGCTGAAGATGGTTGGGCCTGAGACACTACCTTGAGGCACACCTGCAGAAATGTCCTGGAGCTGAGATGATGACCTCCAACCACCACAGCCATTTTCCTTTTTGCCATGTATGACTCCAAACAGCAGAGTTTTCCTCCTGCATTACTGTTAGGGATCTCCACACAACTCCCACAAGTGATTTATTGCAATTATCATTTCTCATCTTAACCTAAACTTCTTACTACTTCTACAAATGCCTGGTTTCCTTAACTTAGGGTCGTTGTGCTAATAGCACCATTAAGTAACAGGGCCATTGCTCCATCTGTTTGAAACGTATTGTGACTTACATCCTTCAATATTCAAAATCTCAATCCAAGTTATCCTTCCACTATGACTCTTTAATGGCTATTAGATCACATTTATTCATTTCTCTTAGCACTTTCATTTATAGAGTCAAAGCGACGTACAGCACGGAACAGACCCTTTGATCCAACCCGTCCATGCCGACCAGATATCCCCACCCAATCTAGTCCCACCTGCCAGCTTCTGGCCCATCTCCCTCTAAACTCTTCCTATTAATATACCCATCCAGATGCCTTTTAAATGTTACAATTGTACCAGCCTCCACACTTCCTCTGGCAGCTCATTCCATACACGTGCTATTTTCTGCATGAAAATGTAGCCCCTTAGGTCTCTTTTATATCTTTCCCCTCTCACCCTAAACCTATGCCCTATAGTTCTGGATTCCCCCACCCCAGATAAAATACTTTGTATATTTATCCTATCAATGCCCTTCATGATTTTATAAACCTCTATAAGGTCACCCCTCAGCCTCTGACGCTCCAGGGCAAACAGCCCCAGCCTGTTCAGCCTCTCCATATAGCTCAAATGCTCCAAATCTGGCAACATCCTTGCAAATCTTTTCTGAACCCTTTCAAGTTTCACAACATCTTTCTGATAGGAAGGAGACCAGAATTGCACGCAATATTGTTCTAAGTGTTGCCTGAATTCAGATACAGAGCTTTTAGTTTTCTCTTTTTTAATCATGTTTGTAGCTTTATCTATTGATGGACTCTTCAGTTTTACTCACTATCCTTTCCCCTCTTAGTCTATCATTTCCCACATTTATATTCTCCCCTGTCTTGTTTCTTAGATTTTGCCTTAGATTTATTACATCTCCTAAATTTGATCATTGCCTTTGCTATTTATTTTAAAACTTTATTTCCCTCATTACGTGGCTTGCTAGAATATCAGCTTCAGCATGGTCAGGAGTTGGCTATGCCATCGTACAAATTCCATTTTCCCCAGGACTGGTGCCAGATCCCCATGAACCGCATTGTGTCCGAGTCACAAAATCTTCTGTCTATTCTTCTTTGCTCTAAGCCACTTTGGGTCATGGTTCAGATCATTATCTTTAAGATTCTGTTTTATTACTTGGCGCTGCACTCCTCATAATAATTGCATGGAACAGCCTCACAGTTTAAGTTCCTGTCTAGCCTTAGTAGATGCCCTGAACCATGGCACAGTGCAGACAACACAGCCTTCTGAACTCTAGTTCTTTGTTTCAGGAATAGAGTCAGTTCACTTCATTATACAGTCCCCAAATACCACTACATTCTGTTTTGCTATCCCAGCCTTCTCCCTTGAATATTTTCTTGCATCATGGAGCCATGTGCACTCAGCTGACACACCTTGCTCCCCTCAATTTCATCAGAAAAATCAGGAAGAACCTTAAGTCTGTTGGACAAGTGAAATACCTATGGTTCCTGTATCCCTATCCTCTGGGTCACCTTTCTTGTTTCACTAGCTGTCACACTCTCCTGCCATTAACGACTAACTAAATCAGAAGATCTACCCTAGGAGGTGTGATTGCCTCCCGTTGTAAAGGATCCACTTTCCCACAACCTGATGTGTTGGAATGTCCCAATTCAGTCTCCAGTTTATAAATGCTGAGCCAAATCTCACCTCGCCACAAATACTTACTGAACCTGGATCACAATGTCATCCAGGAGCTCCCACATGCTTCAGCCACCAAGCATCATTTTCCCTGCCATCTTTTATGCATTTGATTAAGTACTATATTATTTAATTCAATGAATTAATTTCCTCTTAATTATATTTTATTAATCTTACCACTGGCATCAATAGTATTTTAAACATTACAAATAAAATTATTAATCACTTCCTAAATGCTCACCAAATTCCTAAAAGGTGAAAAAGCTTTAACATTCTGTTATTTTGGTCTGACAAATTCCACACTCATGCAGATCAGAAACTGGATTTTAAATTAGCAACTATTACATACGGATGAGTGGTTAACATCTCACCTCAGTTTCAGGAACTCATGAGTTCAGGTTCACTCCAGATTTGGCCAGGTGATGTAGGCTGACACATTTACTAAAATGCAGCATGAACACTGCAGTGTGGGACCTGCCATCCTGTAGACATTAAACTGAATGTTAAAGAGTGACGAAGACATAAAATAGGCAATTTGCTCTGCAATTTGCCTACCGACAGAACAGGTCCACAGTGGTTGGCATTTCCCTCGTCTTGTGCTCATCCCTGGAATATCTGGATAACAAGGGCACCAGGTCAGACTCTTGCTCTTTGACTACAGCTCTGCCTTCAATACCATTATCCCCTCCAGATTGATCTCAAAACCTCAAGACCTCGGTCTTGGCTCCGCACTCTGCAACTTGCTCCTCAGCTTCCTGACCCACAGACCGCAATCACTGAAGATAGACAACTGAACTCCTCCACAATAATGCTGAACACTGGAGACCCCTTCAGGATACATTCTCAGCCCCTGATTGTACTCCCTGTACACCCATTACGGTGTTGCCAAATTGCAGACAAACACCGTCTACAAGTTTGCTGATGACACCATTATGATAGGACAGATATTAAACAAAGATGAGACAGAATACAGAAAAGAGATAGAGGACTTGGTGACATGCTGCAGTGAGAACACTCTCTTTCTCAATGTCAGGAAAAGCAAAGAACTGATAATTGACTTAAAAAAGAAAGGAGGAGGACACACCCCTATCTACATCAATGGAGCTGAGTTGGAGAGGGTTGGAAGCATCATGTTCCTCAGAGTGACGATCAATGGCAAACTGTCCTGGACTTCCCATGTGGATGTGACGGTCAAGAAGGCATAACAAGGCCTCTTCTTCCTCATGCAGCTCAGGAAATTTGGCAGGTCCACAAGGACCCTCACCAACTTCTACAGGTGCCCCACTGAAAGCATTATACCTGGATGTATACCTGATATGGCAACTGCACTGCCCAGGACTGTAGGAAACTAGGGAAGGTTGCGTGCACAGCCCAGACCATCTCAGAAGCCAACCTCCCACCCATAGACTCCATTTGCACATCTAATTGCAGCAAAAATGCTGTTAACGTCATCAAAGAGCCATCACACCCCGTTAATGCTCTCCTACAACCTTTTCCATCAGGCAGAAGATACAGTAGCTTGAAAAAAATGCACCAGCAGGTTCAGGATCAGCTTCTTCCCGGTCGTTATTAGGCTGATGAATGGACTCTCTAACTTCAAATCACGCTGATCCTGTTAATGTTAATCTTGCCTGGTGCACATCCTGTGTGATGTAACCTGTATGCCTCTGTCTAGTTTCTTTTTCACCCTATGATCTGTATGCCCTTTCCTACTATGATCTGCCTATACTGCTAGCAAACAAAACTTTTCACTGTATTTTGGTGCACATGACAACAAATCAAATCAAATCAAATGAACCTACCAATCTTTGTTTTAGTTTTCATGGTATGTGTGAGTTAGTGACCAGGCCAGTATTCATTGCCTGTTCGTAACTGCCCTTGAACTTGGGGCTTTCAAAAGTAAGGGGTACTTTTTTAAGGTTTGAGGAGAAAGATTTTGAAAACAATTAGGGCAACAGTTTTGCACAAAGAATGGTTCATGCGTGGAATGAACCTCCGGAGGAAGTGATGGACAAGGTTACAGTCGCGATGTTTAAAAGACATTTGGGTAAGTACATGAGTAAGAAACATTTGGAGGGATAGGGGTGGACAGGCTGGTGGGAATGGTTCAGTTTGGGATTATGTTCAGCATGGACTGTTTGGATCGGAAGGGCCTGTTTCCATGCTGCATGACTCTATGACTCCATTTGGCCATTTCAGAACCACAGACAAGAATCAGACACAATGTTGTTGGTCTGGAGTGCCATATAGGCCTGATCAGGTAAGGACGTCAGATGTTCTTTCCTCATTTGTGAACCTGATGGGTTTTTGTAACGATTGGTGACAGCTGTTACTGAAGCTAGCTTTATATGCCAGATTAATAACTGAATGTTAAAAAATCCACAACCTACCATAATTACATCAGGAGACTGCGTGGGGGTGAGTGAACTTGAATTAACTAATAACCTGAGTTAAATAATGTCTGGCAAAGTAAGAATGGGAATGTGGTGCTGAAATGTTGCATTATCTGATAATTTACATAAAATTAGTTAGCCCTGTGTTAATGATGCTATCTGTGTACTCTTGTCACTGCTGATGATTTTTCATCCAAATCCATTGAGACCCGGTCAGTAATGATATAAAGACACACTCAGCAGCTCCTCTTGTAGCTGCAGCTGTGATTTAACTGCTGTCTAGAGAACAGGCGGCTTCAATGGAACCTAGAGAGAGATGCTGTGCTTTGTTGCAAGATTTTCATTAGTTTGTTTAAACACTGTTATAAAAGCGCTTGTGGAAACAGCATTGCACCTCTGAAGCAAAACCAGGATACATTTCAGCATGGCAGCTTTCCAAAAAGTTTACATTTATTAGATTAATGTCATGTTTTCAGAATAAATTACCAGGGAGTTGAGACGGTAAACCACAGCTAAACTGTACAGACCAAAAAGCCCAGAGTTCTGTTTAGATACGAGCTGTGGTTCAGGTATAGCACTCTTGCCAAAGGTTGTAGTCTCAAATCCCACAACAGGACTGGCAGGAGGCTGTATTGTCCGAGAAATCACTCTTCTGATGGAGCATTAAACTGAGGTCCAGTCTGTCACAGCAACTTGTGAAGAATCTTTTAGCGTGGACAGACATTTTGGTCGGCATGGACCATTTTGGGCCAAAGGACCTATCTCTGTGCTGTAGGACTCTATGAGTCTAATCAGGAAGTTCTCTCCAAAGTCCAGGGCAATACTTATCCCTTAATCAACACATAAAAATAGATTATTTTGTCAATATCGCATTGCTGACATCATATTCTACAGTGTGTAAATTGGTTCTTACAGCTCTCTACCTTACTTTTGTCCACCTCATATACTTCACACTAAAACATTCAAGATGTTCTGAGGCCATCATAGAATCATAGGATGAGTGCAGCACAGAAGAGACTGTTTATCCCTTTGTTTCTATGCGGGAACCTGCAAAGTGAACTCATCCAGCGCCACTCCCCTGAATTCCATCCCCCAGTCCTCCAACACTTTTTTTTCTCTTCATGTAATCATATCATTCCAATTTAAAAGCCTGAATCTCCACAAGATTCATGACTGCTCTGGCAGATTCTGGATCCTAATCACATTCCACTTCTCCTCTCGTTGCCTTGGCTACTTTGCTATTCACCTTACATTGGTGTCCTCCGCCTCTAGACCCTCCCTTTAATGCGGTCTGTTTCTTTCTATTTGCTCTGTCAAGATTTCTCATGACTTTGAAGACCTGTACAAGTCTCCTTTCAATCCTTTCTACTCTAAGGAGAACAATCCAATACTTTCTATTTTATCTACGTAACTGAAGTCTCTTATCCTCAGAACCATTCGAATAAATCAACTGTACCATGAATGACATGACACAAACGTGGGATCTTTTCCTTTGTTGACTCTGCTGGAGTAGTGGGAGGTCATTTCTAATTTATCTCACCACCTGAGTTGACAGAAGATAAAATTTGACCAGGTTCCCACCTTCACTCACCATTGGACAGGGTATGTCTTAGGTTGAGGGTGGGGTGGTTCTAGGCAGGTGCTCTTCGGAGGGTTGGCATAGACTCAATGAGGCGCACAGTTTGCTTCCAGGCTGTAGGGACTCTATGAACATTGAATGGCAGAACAGGCTTAATGGGCAGAGCTACCTGTTGAAGTTGCATCTCTACATGAGTCTGAGACAACAGGAGAGGAAAATAGGCAACTTATTTTGAGAAGGAACCGTAAAGGATAGGGAAGGTTTCTTCTGGTTATTGGAGGAATAGTGGAGAAAGTGCATTTGTCAAGTTGAATGCTGATTTTTACATGTGACAAGGTTTTGTGGAATTAAAAGTGATTTCTTTAAACTTGGAACTCAAAAGGCATTCATCAGGAAGTTATGCGCACCCTTCAACCCCTAAGAAAGGGACCACTAAGTCAAGACATTTCCACCCATCCTCTGTCTTAATGTCACAATGACTTCTGCCTTTACCACATTCTCAGGCAGCGAGTCCCAGATTCCACCACTGTCTGAGTGAAAGATATTTCATTCATACCCCTTTCAAACTTCTACCTATTATCCTAAATTGAATATTTCTAAGACAGATGCATGTAGATTCGCAAAGGAATCAAGGGTTTTCAGAAGTAAGGGAATGACAAACACAAACAGGTCAGCAATGATCTTTGAATGGATGAGGAGTCCCAATGAGGTTTACTTGGGTTAGTACAGAATACCTAGTGTGTGAAAGCAGCCCATTCAGCTCATCGCGTCCACACCAATCCTTCCAAGAGCAGCTCACCCAGATCCCTCCCCCCACCCCCCAAATTTTTCCCTGCATTTCTGATGACTAATCACATCCCTGGACATATGGGCAATTCAGCATGACTAATCCACCCAAACTGCACATCTTTGGACTGTGGGAGGAAACTGGAGCACCTAGAGGAAACCCATGCAATATGTTTGCATTCACGCCTTCTTGTTATGAACTCTACAACCAGGGGAAACTGAACTTTCTTATCTAGTCTATCTCTACCTTTCAGAATGTTATAGACTTCAATTAGTTCTCCCACACTTCCTTTGTTCAAGGGAACCTGGATGCCTAGTTCCGGAAGAAATGAATCAGCTCATGCCAAATTGGAAATGTTCATTTCACAAGAAACACTTAAGATAACATAAAGTTGCATGATTAGCCAGAGAGGAAATGTATTAACATTACCAAGTCTACATTAGTAATGTTTAGGTGAAATTTATATGTTGCAACCAAATGTTAAAGAATTCATTTAACGGTTATAATAAGTTTTAAGCCTTTTGAATTTCAAACTGTGATTCTAGGTAGTTGTCTTAGTTTATTTTGCCCTTTGAATCACTGTTGAGTTGAAAAGTTGTGGGGGATGATTCAGTCACCCCTTGTCCATATGGGCATCATCACCTCTTTGGAAAGTCAATGATCGGTCAATGGCAAACTTGGGAAATTACACAGCATGCACATTACCACATGCACTGAGCACAGCTGCAATAACATGAGTCCAGAGAAGTAAAGAAGGAAAACAAAATAATAGCGCAACGATTAATTGCCATAGCTGCCGGTGAATGACCTAATGTCCTGGTTGAGTGTTGAAATAATGCTGCCACTTCTGATGATCATCTATCAGATCTTCCACTATTTAAATCCATCGATCTGTATGAGTGATCAATTGTCAGTTTATTAGTTAAAACCAACACTGGGGTTAAGAAAATAACAAAATGAGTCTCACTGAAGCAGGGCTACTTGTGATGTTCACCGTTAGAGAGACTTTTCTACTGCACCCTTCACATTGAAACATAGTTTACTTTGTTACTTGCTGAATGTCTGAGGATAATGAGGCATCTAGAATTTTCATGAATGGCAGGAGCAATAATCTATTTCCTAAAACAATGAGAATGAAGGAGCTGGAAAGAAAGAAAGGAGTCACAGATGAGAAAAGAGGGTCAATTAGAGACAAATCAGGTGCAGAGAGAATGGAAAATAGATTGGATTACAAGTCAGGAAGGAATTTTTTTTTAAAAGTTTGACATTGTAAAATTAAAAAAAAAAGAGTTAATTGCATCCCACATTTCATTATCACCAGACTCCTCAAAGTGTTTTACAGTCAGTGAAGTATGTTTAAAGTATGTAGCCACATGAAGCAATTAGAGGAGTGAAATGGGCTTTACGTAAAGCCTTTTCACTAGTGAAGCTGGTAGAATAATGGAATGTCTTGTTTAATATGGCCGGTAGTTGCAAGGGATTATGGGAATTATTACATTAGGATAAGATCAGAATGGTGAGACTAGATAACCCTTGTGTATGGCGCTAAATGAGAATTGTAGAGTCATAGAGATGGAAACAGATCCTTCAGTCAACTCGTCCATGCCGACCAGATATTCTAAATTAATCTAATCACATTTGCCAGCATTTGATTCATATCCCTTTAAATCCTTCCTTTTCATATACCCATCCAGATGCCTTTAAATGTTGTACTTGTACCAGCTTCCACCACTTATTCTGGCAGCTCATTCCACACATGCAGCACCCTCTGAATCTTGCTACCATTGATCTTGCTGAGCGCACGCCCTGTGCAAGGTAACCTGTATGCCTCTGTCTAAATCTTTTTGATCCATACATCCTTGCTTACTATAACCTGCCTGTACTGCTCGAAAACAAACCTTTTCATTGTACTTTGGTACACGTGAAAATAAATACATAAATAAATGTTGCTCCTTATGTCCCTTTTATATCTTTCCCCTCTCAACTTAAACCTATGCCCTCTCGTTTTAGACTCCCCAACCCTGGAGAAAAGACCTTGGCCATTTATCCTCTCCATGGCCCTCATGATTCTATTAACCTCTATCAGGTCACCCCTCAGCCTCCGATGCTTCAGGGACAATAGCCCCAGCCTGTTCAGCCTCATTCTATAGCTCAAACCCTCCAACTCTGGTAACATCCTTGTAAATCTTTTCTGAACCCTTTCAAGTTACATGACATCTTTCCTACAGCAGGAAGACCAGAATCCCATTTCTCCAAGATTACCTTATTATACTGGAGCTTTCTATTTGTTTCTTAGATCACTGGGTATCTTTACTTAATCTTTATGTTGGATGTAATCTATCAATCAACTGAACGCAGTTCAGACAAATTTCATTAGTCACCAGTGGGAATTGTCTGTTAATATATATCCACTGTCTGATTCCCGAACATCTCCCCCACCAAATCTCATGGAATTTCAGGGAGTACAGATCAACTTCATTGTACAACTTCTGTAAATTCAAGCAGAATCGTTGATGTCCCCTGTTAAGTCTCTTGAAATATGGACACACTTTGTAGCAATAGGTAAAGAGGAATGGGTCAAAGTGCATGTGAAAGATTCACACTCTGATGATACTGTGCCTTTAAAAGGTTATTTCGTCCTTTTTTTGAGGAAAGGTTGAACGAGAGGTGTCAAGTTGTCTGTAAGAAAGTTTGTGAGGCTATTCTAGAGGCATGGCACTCATCCACAGATGCTATCTACAAATACATTCACCTAGACCTAATACACCGACTACTACAATGAACAACTGGAACTGGCAACCGGAAGTAACTGGAACGGAACCAAATAAATTCCAGAAAACACAGTATGCTCCATAGGAGGCTCCAAATCACTGTCACCTAGACAGGGGACGAGACATCTGCAAATCTACTTCCCAGCTCAGCGAACATAACCATAACCATGGCAACCAGCACTCAAGCTACAAAGATTTATGCAAACCTTGAGTTTGTAAGGGTTTGGTCATTTTTTTAAGTTGGAACAATAGAGGCAGTTTGGCTGGGTGGGGCAACTCTCACAGACCAGGCTTTCTTGATTTCTTTTTAGTTTTTAAGGTTTAGCTTTAAGCAGTTGCTGTTGCGGACTTGAAGAAGGTATAGATAAAAGCTGGGTTTCTCTCTGTTGCTGGGTTACCTGTGAGACAAATCCGTTTTTCTGAATTTTTCTTTTTGCCAAGTGGTGTGCTTCTGCATGTTACTACATTGGAACAGTTAATTAATAATAGTTACTGTGTCTATTATTCTGTTAAGTTCACCATGAGAGTTAAGATAGTCTAAATTCATCTTTCTTTAGTTGTATTTTAACCACAGTGCTAAAATAAATTATGTATTTGCCTCCTGTTTAGTAATTTGACCAGTCACATTGCATCTGGAACACAGCATTTCACATTTGTCTTCAAAGTAAGAAAAACTTAGGTTCTAGGTTACCTTCTTAAAATATTTTAAGCAGATCTAATCTGGTCTGCTCCATAACAACTCTGGCAGAATGGAGCTGAGTTCCTTTAGCTTTGTGTTGGAAATTCCGTGATATGTTTCTTTGACTGCAATGAATGAATGGATCTGCTAAGTGGGATGTTCAGATTTTCAGTGGGATTGCAGTAAGGAGTGATGAATGGCTTTGTGTGCAGACTTCTGTTATGTCACATTGACCACAGGTTTGATGCAACACAGAACTCTTGGAGAAACAGAAAGTTTTATTGTTTCTGAGCAGAGGGAGCTAAGTTCGTGACAATTCTGACACAGCATATTTTGGCTGACTCTCCATCTCCTGGCAAAGACAACTGCAAAAGTAGCACAGATTTGTAACTTGGAGAAGCGAGTAACAGCTTTACAACATCAAGAATGGACATATTCTGATCTATTAAGAAAAAAACTTTTACAATGCTGTGGCTATCTGCATTAGTTATTAACATGATGATGCCAACATTGTTGCAAATCACTTATTGCAGCATTAATAGCAATGGACAATAAAACAGCAACTTACATGTATATAACACTTCTACCATTATAGGAAATGTCCCATGTTTCACAGGAGCATTATGAAACAAACAGAGCATTAAGCCTCTGTAAAAAAAATACAATACTCTAAAGACAAAAAAAGCTTGGTTAAAGAGCTAAGTTTTAGTAATTTTTTTCAAAAGACAAGAAGGTTGAGTAGAAAGACAAAGATATTTATGAAGAGAAATCCACAGCTTGGTGCCTGGTCAAGGGAAGGAAAAACCCCAAAGTGGAGAGATTAAAATTGGGGATGCTCAAGAAGCCACTGGAGTGCAGATCTCTCGAAGGGTTGTAGGTCTGGAGGAGGTCACAAGGACAGACGAGCAAGATGCCTGGGAGGGATTTGGAAGCAGAGATAAGAATTTTAAAAATTAGATGTCATTTTGATCGGGAGCCTCACAACACCAGAGACCCGGGATCAATTCCAGCCTCTGACAACTATCTGTGTGGAGTTTGCACATTCTCCCTGTGTCTGCGTGGGTTTCCTCCCACAATACAAAGATGAGCAAGTTAGGTGGATTGGCCATGCTAACTTGCCCACAGTGTTGAGGGGATATGTAGGTTAGGTGTATTAGTCAGGACTAAATATAGGATAATAGGGTCGGGCAATGGGTCTGGGTGGGTTGCTGTTTAGTGGGTCGGTGTGAATTCGTTGGGCCGAATGGCCTGTTTCCACACTGGAGGGATTCTATGATTCTAAGCTAGGTCAGTCAGCCCAGGGTCAACAAGGAACAGAACAGACATGAGTTAAAACAAGGAGTTTTGGATAACCTTGAATCAAAGGAGAATGGAATATGAATGGCCAGCCAGGTGCATGAATGCACGGTCAGATCTAGCAAAGGCCTGAATGAAGACTACAGCAGATGATGGGCTGAGAGTGGGGACAAATCAGACAATGTTACAAAGGTGGAAATTGTTGTTCTTGATGATGGCATAAATATGTGGTAAGAAGCTCATTTGATGTCAAATGTGACATAAAAGTTGCTCAATCTGAGTCTGTTCCCAGGGAGATGGATGCCATCAGTGACCACTGACTAGAGGTTGGAGGTAATAATATTAAATATTGGGATGGTATAAGTAAAGAAGTCTACCCTCACCTTTCCAAAGTTGAAGGCCGCATGAAGTTGCTGGGGGTCCTTCTGAGTGAGGTTGAGATCCTGGAGTCAGTGGAATATACAAAGATACAAGGACACTGCCCACCAACCCAAATGCCACCAGCAGCTCTCTGAACCCAACAATGAGAAGATCAATCACTTATTGGGTGGCCTCACTCGTGTCTAGATCAACATCCAGCCCAATAGTCTGGCATATGGTCCTACCTAAAGAATTGGTCTCTGGACCAGCCTGAGATTTGGACAGTTTTTAAAACTAATAAAGAGGGAGAAAGTAGAATGTGAGAATAAACTAGCAAGGTATATAAAAGTTGACTGTAGGCATTTCTACATGAATGCTAAATGTAAGAGAGTAGTAAAAATTAACACAACAGGATAAGCTAAAATGGGGAATGAGAAAACAGCAAATGTTAACCAAGTGTATTGTGCTTGTCTTCCCAGTAGAAGATACAAAGTACATATTAGAAATAAAATGGAACAAGCAGTTTAATGAAAGTGAGGCACTTCAACTATTTATGAACAAAGATACATATAAAAGTTAAAAAAAAAGCTTGTAATAAGACCATAAGATATTGGAGCAGAATGAGGCCATCAATGAATGGGTCTAAAAGTTAAGCAATCCTTTGGATTGTATGATCCATATTCTGAGATCTAAAAGATGTATATGCAAAGATAGTGCTTTGCTAAATATATATTACTTTGTTGCGTATGTTACTGACTTCTGGATGTAGGTTTGCTCGCTGAGCTGGAAGGCTTGTTTTCTGAAAATGAACCCTCCAGCTCAGTGAACAAACCCACATCCAGAACCTCAACCTGAGCTACAAATCTCAAAACTCACTAATGTTACCTACTTGGATTGACAATGTGCTAAATATTGCATCCTCATTGCTGGGCAAATCCATGTTTGGTCACCATAAATGGAGCTGGAGGAACATAAGTTCAGATTTCACAGCTGATTCCCACTGGCTAAGATTTGGACTGGTTTGGTAGACATGGTAGGTTATAACTCGATTTGAACTGGAAGTAATGTTGGGTTCACCTTATTAAATTCCTGCCTCAATGTTCAGTTTCTCTGATTTTCTCCAAGGTCTTTTGCAATGTGGATAGGTCCCTGAATACTATCTGGAATGTACCAGGTCAGTCAGTTTGCAAAGTTGAAGGGAAAATATGTTGTGGAGTTGGAAACTTCTTGGCAGGTACATTGTAAAAGGTGTTGATAACTTCAAATGATATAATTAGAAGTTTACTTATTGTTTGAAATGCAATGATTGATCATTCTGAAAAAGTAGATGACTATAACTGTGGAACTTCAAAAAGAAAGCAAAAATCTTGTCTTATTGTGATCATGAAACCATTGTTGTAAAAGTCACAATGATCTGCCATCCTTACCTGATTTGACTCACTTGTGACTCTAGATTCACAGTCATGTTACTGAGTTATATCTAATCACTATGTAGCCTGGTTTAGAAAAAATGAAACAAGGCAAACAAACTGGTATCAACCAGGGCACCACAATGGAATACGTGCTCTATTCAACCTTGCAAAATCCTCCTAACTTCTGAGGGCTTGTATCAAAATTTGGAGTACTTCCCTTCAGACTAGTCAAGCAACAATCTGAGCAATAGTTCTGAGCCACAGTCATCTCAAACACAAAATGTTAACTTTGTTCCTCTCTCCTCATATGCTGCCAGACCTACTGAGTTTCTCCAGCACCTAAGGAGAGAAATCAGAGTAAATGTTTCAGATCAAGTGATGGGTTCCTCTGAGGAAGGGTCACTCGATCCAAAACGTTAATTCTGAATTCTCCCCACAGGTGCTGCCAGACCTGTTGAGTTTTACCAGGAATTTCTGTTTTTGTGTCTGATTTACAGCAATCACACTTCTTTTGCTTTCTCCAGCACCTTCTATTTTTACTTCAGATTTCCAGCACCAGCAGTGTATTTTCTTTATAAAGACTATACTCATGGAATCAGCATGCCAAGTGCCAGCACTTCCATCCCAGGGTAATAAACCAAAGATAACAGCACAGTGGTATTCAGTCAGGACAGAGATACCCCAGGAGGCCTCAATATTTACTCCAGACTCCGCTTACTTCAGGAGGTAGCAGCCTCAACAACATCTTGATCCCTCACCACACGGGAAAAATAACGTCAGCATCCGGAAGGCAGGAACGTGATGTCGAGAAAATGGACCATCACGATTTCAGACTCAAAGGCGAAACTTTTGACCTATGACCTTTGATCATTTTTGCTGCTTGAGAATTTGAAATCAATCTCAAGGAATGATGGAAGTAAAAAGCCCATTGCTTCACTCTTGTCTTTTGAGGAAGGTGATCTGCTGTCTTTATTCAGTTTTGAATACATGTGACTCCCATTCTTACTCCAGTACGGTTGATTCTAACTGAATTTTTTAAGTGGGCTTCTAGTCATAACAACTAGGAATTGTAACTAAGCTGTTCTTGGCTCAAGAAATGAATTGAAAACAGTTATCAGACTGATACACCCAGAAAGGGAGAAGGTAAAGACCTAAACAATGACATTTTCCTTTCTCATGTGCAGCCTTAGTGGATTGATGATTTGGAGATGCCGGTGTTGGACTGGGGTGTACAAAGTTAAAAATCACACAACACCAGGTTATAGTCCAACAGGTTTAATTGGAAGCACTAGCTTTCGGAGCGCTGCTCCTTCATCAGGTGGTCCACAATGCTCTGAAAGCTAATGCTTCCAATTAAACCTGTTGGACTATAACCTGGTGTTGATTGATTTTTAACTTAGTGGATTGAGAAAGGCTTGTTCCATTCTGATTTGATGGCTCTGAGCTGAATCGAAATCTATAGACTGTGGGGCAGTTGGAACCTGGAGGACTGGGTAGATGAGTTACTTGGAGGTTTTGAGCCCTTCAAATGCCTCAACTTTACTTCATCGTGTTCCTGATGCAGTCTCTCTTTGTACTTAGTACCTTTCTAAATAACCCTTTAGGTCAGTCATTATCCAGGGACCTCTTTGAGTTGTCGGTGATGTTTGATCTTCTCAAGGGACTTTTGAGGATGTCCCAAAAGCCTTTCTGTTGTCCTCCAGGGAGTCTCTTGCTGTAGTTATATTCCAAGTAGAACAGTTGCTTCAGGGTTCTTTCCCACAGATGCTGCCAGACCTGTTGAGTTTCTCCAGCAATTTCTGTGATTGTTACAGCCAGGATCTACCCTGGATTCAGTTGAAAAACTGAAAAATCTAAGCTCAATTATTGGGCTTTACTTTGGAGGTCACACTTGTGTGCCCACTCAATCAGAAACTGGATTCTTAGGCTGCTGCTGAGTCCTTCTTAAAAGGAATCAGAACCCGTCTTCAACCAACTCCCATAACATAATACTTTCTTGGTTAATTAAGATCGACAGTAAGGGGCTGGAAAATCTGGGTTATTTTCCATATCTTGGGCGTCTCCTCAGATTGAAGACATACATAGATGATGAAAATTATCAATGTCCCAATATGACAGCTCAGCCTCCAGTCACTGTGGAAAAGAGGACGTTTTTTATTCACTAGTGGGGTATGGCTATCTCTGGCTAGGACAGAATTCATTTTGTATCCCTAACTGCCCAAAGGGCAGCTAAGAGTCAGCCTGTGGGTCTGGAGTCACGTGTAGGTTACATCAGATAAGGATGGCAGTTTCCTTCCGTTAATGAACCAGATGGGTTTTTCCAACAATCAACAATGGTTTCATGGTCAGCATTAAACTCTTAATTCTAGATTATTTACTGAATTCAAATTCCACCATCTGCTGTAGCAGGATTTGAACCCAGGTCCTCAGAACACTAGTTGAGTTTCTGGAATAATAGTCTAGAGGTAATACCACTGTACCATTGCTTCCCCTAATTAGGGGAAGGGAATCTGAAACCTCACCTCAAGGCCATGGTTTACAAGGTAGCACTGAGTCCTGTGCTTCATATGTGCACTAGAGATCTGGTTAGCATGCAACTCAAAACACTGCAGAAGCACCACAAACAGTTCTTTGGTATAATCCTTCAAATGCAGGAGCAGGATTTGAGTCAAACGGCAGCATCTTTTCCAAAGTCAATATGCCCAGCATCAAGCTGTAAATCACACAAAACATATTCCCCTGTATAAATCCTTATCCAGTAAAGTGAATGGGTTGTGCAAATAGTCTGTACATGACATTGATTACAAGGGTGCATACAATTGGACTGCTGACTGACACAGGGTGGGGAATGGATCAGTACAAACTGTCCAGAATGAATAGTAAGAACAATTAGGAAATGTAGAAGCTTTAAAACATCTGTGAAGTGTCTGACTTAGTTATTAATATTGGAAAATTCAAAGACGTAGGACTAGATTGGCTACGCTCATTGAACAATCAAAATGAATTCCTGTTGTCCCAAAGCGTATTCCTGTGTTGTGACTGCAGCGGAAAGAGAACATGAGGTAACTTCTGTCTTGGAGATTTGAGTCAGAGTTTAAATTGTTCTCCATGTGCAGAAGTTACTGGAAGATAGGACTGAAACAGTGTCAGCAGTAGCTCAGTGATTTCCCTCCTGCTTTCCAATTGTTGATTCAAAAGTTCTATGCCGGAGACTGAAAGCACAAAACTCCAAGCTGGGGTGGATTACTAAGGGGGTCTTGGTCTATCGAAGGTTTATCTGTAGACGTATCTCTGGTGGATTCTGGAGCTCTAATAGCATTGTTTCAAAGGCAAACAGCAAAGTGACCTCAGTGCCCTGGTCAATATTTACCGCTCAATCAACTTCACAAAGATCGTCACTTTTTTGGTGCTTGCTGTGCACCATGATGTCTTAATTTATTTATACTTTCACTTGTTTTAGGCATCATTTGGGCATTTAAGCTGCTTTCCTTACATTACGTCTGTGACTGTACTTAGTTCTTCACTGCATGTAAAGTACTGTGCAATATTACGAGGCTGGGAAAAGTGCGATATGAGTTTTTAATTTCTTCTTTCTGAATTAGATGGTCATTGCAAGCACATTCCCTTTGAATATGACAGAGACAGCCGAAGGTATGAATCAGCAGATTCCCAGCCAGATCATTCCACTGATATCTCAGTGACAGGTTTTCCATTTAGACTGCTTTCTCCCTTCAATGCTGCAGGGTTGACACAGGATCCTGGATTGAAGTCTAGCCCTGACTGATTGAATCCCCCTCCCTAATTGTCCTTGAATTGAATGGCATGTTATCCCACTTCAGAGAGCTGCTAAGAGTCAATCACATTGCTGTGGGTCTGTAGTCACAGGTAGGTCAGACGAGGTACGGACAATAGATATCCTTCCTTGAAGGACATTAGTGAACCAGATGGGTTTTTTTTCCCAAATGATAGCTTTCTGGTCACTGTTAGATTTACGTTCCCAACTTAACAATGAAATTTATTCTTACCAGCTGCTGTGGATATGTTTGAGCCAATGCCATCCACAGCATTAGGTTGGGCATCTGGATTACCAGACCCAAAGGTTGATTGGGCGAGACTGTTCATAGGTAAGGGGACAAATGGCATGTGGGAGGAGTTCAAAAGCAAGGGAATGGGAATTCAAGGACAGCATGTTCCTGTTGGAGTGAAGGGAAAGGCTGGTAGAAGTATAGAAAACTGGTCTCTAGAGATATTGAGGCTCTGGTCAAGTAAATGAAGGAGGTATAAGTCAGGTATAAGCATCTGGGATCAAAGGGATCACTTGAGGAGTATAAGGGGAATAGGAACGTATCTAAGAGGGAAATCAGGAGGAGAAAAAAGGTGATATGAGATAAACATTAGCAGATAAGGTTAAGGATAATCCGGAAAGATTCTACAAGTACATTAAGGGCAAAAATGCAACTAGGGCATCCATAAAGCTGCTTAAAGATTAACAGTACAGTCTATATGTGAAATCGCAGGAGATAGGTACGACATAAACAAATATTTACTGTCAGTATTTATTAGTGGGGAAGGATATGAAATGCTAGGGAAGCTGGAAAATAAATACTGATGTTTTTGAAAACAGTCCACATACAGAAGAGGAGGTGCTGCACAAAGGTACATAGATCCCCAGGACCAGGTCAAGTGTCTCCCAGGACATTGTAAAAAGCTAGGGAAGAAATTTCGGGGCCCCTAGCAGAGATATTTGTATCACCCACAGCAATGGGTGAGGTGCCAGAAGACTGGAGGGTGGCTAATGTTGTGTCTTTATTTAAGAAAGGCTGCAAGGAAGAGCCTGGGAACTACAGATTGGCGAGCCTTACATCAGTGGTGGGTAAGTTGTTGGAGAGGACTCTGAGAGATAGAAATCATATGCATTTAGAGAGCCAAGTACTTAATACGATAGTCAGCGTGGTTTTGTGCACGTCAGATCGTATCTCACAAATTTGATTGATGATAGATGAGGGCAGAATGGTAGACATTGTCTACATGGAATTTAGCAAGGCCATTGACAAGGTTTTGCATGGTAGACTGGTTAGTAAAGTTGGATTATGTTGAATCTAGGGACAGCTAGCCAACTGGGTACAAAATTGGTTTGATATTAGGAGTCAGAGGATGGTGGTAAGGGGTTGTTTTTCAGACTGGACATCTGTGAGCAGTGGTGTGTTGTAAGGATCGGCGCTGGGTCCACTGTTATTTATCATTTATATAAATGATTTGGATGAGAATATAGGAAACATAGTTAGTATGTTTGCAGACAACAACAAAATTGGTGGTGTAGTGGACAGTGAAGAAGTTTATCTAAGCGTACAATGGGATCTTGATCAGCTGTGTCAATGGACCGATGAGTGACAGATGGAGTTTAATTTAGATAAATGCAAGGTGCTGCATTTTGGTAAGGCACGATTAATGGTAGAGCCCTGGGGAGTATTGTTGACCAGAGAGATCTAGGGGTTCAGCTACACAATTCCTTGAAGGTAGCATCACCTTGAGGATAGGTAGGATGGTGATGAAGGTGTTTGTCTAAACATTAAGAATAAGAGTTGGGATGTCATTTTGCAGCTGTGCAGGGCATTGGTGAGGCCATGTTTTAGATTATAGTGGATTAAAACAAGGACTGCAGATGCTGGAAACCAGAGTCTAGGTTAGAGTGGTGCTGGAAAAGCACAGCAGGTCAGGCAGCATCCAAGGAGCAGGAAAATCGACGTTTCGGGCAAACGCCTTTCATCAGGAATCCTCTTGCGAGGATGCCTGCCTTGAAGAAGTTTTCCTCCTCTCTCTACAAGAATCTCAGTGAGTCTCTCTCTCGCTGCAACCCCCAGGTCATCTCCTCCTTTTCCTGCTCCTTGGATTGTAGTGTGCAGTTCTAGTTCTCCTGCTATAGGAAGGATATCATTAAATTGGCGAAGATGCTGAAAAGGGTTACAAGGATGCTCCAGGGACTGAAGAGTTTGAATTATAAGGAGAGGCTGAAAGCCTGGAGCTTTCTTCCTGGAGCATAGGAGACTGAGCGATGACCCTACAGAATTTTTATAAAATCATGAGGAACATAGATAACGTGACTAGCAAATGTCTTTTCCCTAGGGCATGGAAAGTCAAACTAGAAGCCATTGATTTAAGTTGAGAGGGGAAAGAGACCTGAGGGGCAACTTCTCCACACAGAGAATGTTCATGTGCGGAATGAACTACCAGAAAAAGTGATAGATGCAGGTACAGCTACACCATTTAAAATACATTTGGGCAGGTACATGGATAGGAAAGGTTTAGAGGGGGATGGGCCAAAGGCAGGCTAGCTTAAGTTGGGAAACCTATCAGCATGGAGGAGCTGGACTAAAGGGGGTCTGTTTCAGTGCTGTATGACTCCCTGACTGCAACAGTGACATTACCGCTGTGCCACCATCACTCCAGAACAAGAGTGGACTGTGAAAAGGACTAAATAATCAGTGGTCAAACTCAATGTAATAAGTCAAACTCTCTCTTCTGAGTCAGGATGATAAAAGATCAAGAAAATTCTCAAGGGACTTGAGCAAGTAATGCAGGGTAAAAGTTCAGTCTTAAGAGGAGGCAGAGGAATTGTTTTTACGATAGAATAAATTGTCCTCTCAAGGAGATGGGAGTGATCCCATGGAACTATTTAAAGAAAAGGATTCCACTCTGGAGCGCCAGCCAAATAGTTATCTCTCAGCCAAAGTGACCGAAACAGATTGTCCACTCATTTATCATACAATGATAGAAGAATGGGAGAAATGGAATCTGGGGAAAGCTGTTTGGCCCTTCGAATCTGGTTTGCAGCTTCATAATATCACATTCACCTTCCCACTGTTTCACTGTCTCCTACAATTCCTTTGGTACTTAAAAACTGTGTTGAATGTACTCAACAACAGAGTATCAAAAGACTCACAACCCTTCAAGTGAAGAAATTGCTCCTCAACTCAGTCCTTGGTATTCTGAAGCTGTGACCATCCCTCCCCGCCCCTCCCCAGATTACCCTTGAGAAAACATGTTCCCAGCATTTGCTCCTTTAGCCCCCACCCCGCCCCTGCAGAATGTTAAATGTTTCAATTAGGATGCCTTCCACTCTTCTGATGCTCATGAAGCTAGTTTATTCAACCTCCCTGGTCAGTTTGTGGGATCTTGCTTTGCCTTTCACCAGGCCTTTACCACACCTGTTGTTATGGAGGGAAGATGAAACAGCAGAAGATGCTTTAGGTTGAAGATGCTTCCCTAAGTTACACCTCTCACTGGTGTGCCCGACAGTCACATTAATTGTTTTACCTCTCCCAGAGGCTGAACGAGTAGGACGGAGAAGGAGATTGCAGGAGGAGGCAGTAGAGGAGGAGGGGAGCAAAAATATTGATTCAGACTTTCCAATTACATCAGAACAGATTGGACCGACAGTAATCCTCAGTAACATGACTCTGAAAGTGTGGTGGAGGCAGGTTCACCTCAAGCATTCAGGACAGTATCAGATGATAGTTTAAATGGAAGTAATGTGCGGGGACTGCAGTGTAAACTGAGGGAGTGGCACAAAGACAAACAGTTCATGGAGCTGGCACAAACACAACTGGCTGAGTGGCTTCCTTCTGTACCATAACAATGATGCTGACCTGTGAATGACTTTTCCATCCGGAATGTTTGTTTTGGCCTGATCCCAATGTGTCCATCAGAGGAAACTAGGGACAAATCTACTCAGTGCAGGAGCAGCTTTGCTGGCCAAGACATGACTCTTTTCTGTACGGTGCTTATTACTGTTGTCTTTCAGTAATTAATTTATTTAAAGGTTCCAAAGCCAATTTGGAAGTCACTGTATAAAGTAAGTGAGGGGATACGGTGGCAGATAAGTCAGTGATGGGTAAGGTGCAAGGTGTATAAAACAGTATTTTACCAGCTAGGCAGTGGATAGGGCATTAGTTTGGTATGGATGTGGGGATGGGTATAGGGGTGGTGTGTAGGTAGGGAGACCAGGTGGGTGAAGTGCCAGGTTGTTAAAGGAATAGATGCCCAGTGGATTAGTGGATAGGGTGCCAGGTATGTGAGGAGTAGGGTTCAAAGTTATTCAAGTACCAAGGTGAATGAGGGGTAGAGTACCGTGTGGATGAGGGGTAGGGTGCAAGATGGGTGTTAGTTGAGCTGAGGAATTCTGTCTGGGAGGTGAGAGGCTTTGGGTTGGGTTGAGTTGAGGGGCAAGGGTATCAGGTTGAGGGGGTCACTGTCCCATCAAGGGTGTTGTCAGCTCTGGAGAAGGTTGATTCAGAGGTGAATGTTGGATCAAGGGGTTGTTGAGGCTGGTGGGTTCATGCAGAGGTGGTGATGTGTTTCACGTACATTGGGGATTTTTTTATCCATTCATGAGACGTGGGTGTAGCTGGCTGGGCAGCATTTATTGCTTGAGAAGTTGGTGGTGAGCTACCTTCTTGAACCACTGCAGTCCATGTGCTGTAGGTCACTCTATAATGCTGTTAGGGAGAGAATTCCGGGATTTTGACCCAGTAACAGTGAAGGAACAGCGATATGTTTCCAGGATGGTAATGGCTTGGCGGGGAACTTGCAGATGGTAGTGTTCCCATGTTCCTGCTGCCCTTGTCCTTCAAGACCGGGGTGGTTGTGGGTTTGGAACAGGCTGTCTAAGGAGCCTTGGTGAATTTCTGCAGTATAACTTATAGATAGTACACACTGTTGCTCCTGAGTGTCAGTGGTAGAGGGAGTGGATGATTGTGGATGTGGTGCCAATCAAGTGGGCTGCTTTGTCCTGGATGTGTCAATCTTCCAAAATGTTTTTGAAACTGCCCCCATTCAGGCAGGTGGGGAGTATTCCATTACACTCCTGACTTGTGTCTTCTAGGTGATGGACATGGCTTTGAGGAGACAGGAGGTAAGTTATTCACCACAGTATTCCGAGCTTTTGACTTGTGGTGAGTCCAGTTGATTATATGGTCAATGATAACTTTTCGGATGTTGATAGTGGTGGATTCAGCGATGTGATTTCATTAAATCACAGGATGATTGTTAGGTTGGTCATTGATCATTGCCTGGCACTTGGGTGTCAGGTTGGGATTGTCAAGCCTAGAGCTATTACAGTTTGGGAGTGGTTGAGCATCTGAGAGGGTGGGCTTACTGTGGTGAATTGCGTGCTCAGCTCATAGATATCAGCAGTTAAAATGTATGTTTTTAATATTCTAACCTTTCGTGAGAAAGTACTCAACTGAAGTGAGTTGGCATCCTTAGAAATCTACAACTTTAACGAAACTTTTCAGAGACTTTGAGACACCCACCAAAAATTTTAATTTTCCAAGCAGTTAATTCTGAACTTTTTATTTTACTCTTTTTCTAATTAATTCCTATGATCTGTAATGTTGGACTTTTCACTTCATTATTTTTCTTTTCTTTCTTTCCAAAGAATTAGTACTGAAGAATCTGTACCTAGGTACCTTGAACCTAAAATGGCACTGTAAAGTGGCAACTTGTAAACTTTTCACTGTACTCATTTGAGTACATGTGATAATAAAGCTCATTAATTCATTCATTTATTCATTCATTCATTCATACAGTTTGCAAAGATTCAATAGAGTCAGGACTTTTGTATGGTCCCCATGAGTAACTTCAGACTTCACTGTAACTATAAGACCATTGGAAATGCTTATTCACTTATTCAGAGTTTCTCTTTTACCTGGTACTTCTCTGGCCCTGCCAGTCAATTGTGTATAAAAGCAAATACAGTACTTGCTGGGGACTGTAAATAAAAACACAGAAACTCAGCAAAACAAACAGCATCTGTAAAGAGAAAAACAGAGTCAATGTTTCGAGCCTAATCCAATGTTATGAAGAAGAGTCATAAAGGACTCAAAATATTGGGTGGAATCTTCCTCAGTCTGAACAACATGGACCATGTTGAGAAATTGAGCAGAATCATGTGAGATATCTCGCGAGGCCTTTCTCAACAAGTTTCAAGTCAACTTGCTTTTCCAAACTAGTTCTCAAAGGCAAGATGAAATTGTCACTCATAAGTGGCGTGAGGCCTCACAACCAGGATTAGTGCTCATTATCACCCTCAGTACTACCCAATCTCACCTCATAATACAGGCTCCCATTCTCCCAATCCCAGAATGGAAACTAAATGCCAAGAGTACCTGACTAAAAGAAGACTAGAGGTTAAAGTTTTTTTGTTTTGCACACATCAGAACTTCGAGACAAGAAACAGATTTTTAAAAAAAGACACTGCTTTATACCGCATTTGGGCATAAGCCCTTCATCAGGAATGAGCCAGTCAGGAATTAACCCAGTCTAGGCCAATGTTTCACTTTTGATTAACACAATTGTTAATTACTTGCTGTTAATGAGATATTATTGGTGCAGGAGGGATGTAGTTTGTCCTCGATAATTCTGATGCACTCTGTCATAGAATCATAACGATATACAGCACGGAAACAGACCCTTAGG
The DNA here is from genome assembly GCF_004010195.1 of Chiloscyllium plagiosum. Lineage (NCBI taxonomy): Eukaryota > Metazoa > Chordata > Chondrichthyes > Orectolobiformes > Hemiscylliidae > Chiloscyllium > Chiloscyllium plagiosum. The sequence goes on along the minus strand of NC_057721.1, from coordinate 72,413,689 downwards.
TCCAACTCATCCATGCTAACCAGATATCCTAAACTGATTTAGTCCTATTAGCCAGCATTTGACCCATATCCCTGTAAACTCTTCTTATTCATGTACCAATCCAGATTCCTTTTACATGTTGTAATTGTACCAGCCTCCACCACTTCCTCTGATAGCTCATTCCATAGACGCACCACCCTTTGTGTGAAAAAGTTGTTCCTCAGGTCCCTTTTAAATCTTTCCTCTCTCACCTTAAAACAATGCCTTAAGTTTCAGATTGCCCTACCTTGGGAAATAGACCTTGGCTATTCACCCTATCCATGCTCCTCATGATTTTATGAACCTTTATAAGATCACCTTTCAGCCTCCTTCACTCCAGGGAAAAAAACCCCAGCCTATTCAGCCTCTCCCTATAGTCTTCAAAGTTTGCGTCACATATAGACAGGGTAGTTAAAAAGGTGATTAGCATGCTTGCCTTCATTGCTCAGTCCTTTGAGTATAGGAGTTGGGAAGTCATGTTGAGGTTGTATAGGACATTGGTGAGACCTCTTCTGGAATACTGTGTCCAGTTCTGGTCAACCAGTTATAGGAAGGATACTATTCAGCTGGAGACGGTTCAGAAGAGATTTACCAGGATGTTGCTGGGTATCAAAGGTTTGAGTTGTAAAGAAAGGCTGGATAAGTTGTGTCTTTTTCCACTGGAGCATAAGAGGTTGAGAGGCGACTTGATAGAAGTCTATAAAATAATGAGATATCGTTAATGGTAATTGTCTTTTTCCTAGGATGGGGGATGTCAAGACTGGGAGACACATTTTTCAGATGAGAGGAGAGGGATTTAAAAAAGATATGAGGAACAAATCTTTTATACAGTGGGTGGTTCGCATGTGGAATGAACTTCCTGAGGAACTGGTGGATGTGGGTACAATTACAATATATAAAACACATTTGGATAAACGCATGAATAGAAAAGGTTTGGAGGGATACAGACCAAGAGCAGGCAAGTGGGACTAGTTTAGTTTGGGATTATGTTCAGCATTAGACCGAAGGCTCTGTTTCCACGCTGAATGACACTTATGACCCTATCACTATGACTTAAATTGTCTAGCCCGGAAACATCTTTGTAAATCTTTTCTGAATCCTTTTGAGTTTAACATCTTTCCTATATCAGGGAGACCAGAAGTAAATATTAATGGAAGAAACACATAACATGTAAAAACTAAAACAAATTTCATGAGAAGATTTAATTTTATTCTTTTTAAAGAAAATTATAGAACCTTTGAGGATTTGATTTTCAACTTGCCTCCCTCGTACAAAACTTATTATGGAGATTGTCTGACTTTTATTTGGATTTTAACAATGGATATGCAAGTTGGATAACTTCTAGATATTTCTAATCAACCTCTTCAGAGTTATTATTCATCTCCGGGATCAGAAACCCGATAGTCTGTCTCAGAAGTAGGAATACTGTCATTGTGTCACAAGAGACTGGTAGCTTCTATACATTTAGATTTAGTTTTTATTGTCAATTGTACTCTAGTACAGAGGTACAGGAATACAGTGAAAAGTGGACAGTTTCTCCATTCCTGGCATCATCTTAGATACAAAGGTGAAAGTGAGGACTGCTGATACTGGAGATTAGAGTCAAGATTAGACTTAGCAGGAAAATTGGTGTTTCGGGCAGGAGCCCTTCATCAGCCCTTCCTGATGAAGGGCTCCTGTTCGAAACATTGATTTTCCTGCTCCTCAGATGCTGCCTGACCTGCTGTGCATTTCCAGCACCACTCTAATCTCAGGTACAAAGGTAACTAGATACAAAATCCTGTGTACAAAAATAAAAAAAATAAAGAAATAAGTTAAGAAGTTCAAAGTATAATAAGTGTCCAGTCTACAAAATCATTTTATTCAAAAATCTATCAACGAATCTGGTGAAAAGTTAATTACAAATCAATCACCAAACCTTACACTTTCAACAGGTGACCAGCCTGTTACTGACAGTGTTAAAATGCATCATGGAGAAACATCATTTGGGTGTGCTATGCATAAGTACGACTAGCCATAACCCTCAACTTTCGGGAATTTTCAAAGCAGATCTGAGCAATTGAGCATGGTGCTTTCCCATGAGGCCATATTCTGGCTGAAGTACAATGACTAATGATGAGTCAGGACCAGAACCCACCGGGAAATTGGAACCAAGTGAGAAACTGTGGTCAACACTGTTTACATAGTGTTGCAGTGGGAGAGGCAATCTGCTAGACATTAGTATGCTTGCAAAACCCAAACACATATTTGCTGTGCCACAATTACAGTGTTGAAACTATACAAAGTGACAGAGTGGCAGTCCTGAAAACAATTAGGCAGCATTGGCTCAGTTGATACAGACAAACTTATTATTTAACACCTTGTGGCATAATTAAAAGTAGTCTTATTAAAAAAATGTGAAGGGGTGGCATAGTGGTAAAGTTACTGGCATAGCAACCCAGGCTAATGCTTTCGGGAGCAAGGGTTCAAATCCCACCATGATAAGTAGTGATATTTGAATTTAATTAGAAATAAAAAAAGATGGCTTTGTAGTGACCCTGTAACCATAGTCAATTTTGGATGGCATGGTGGCTCAGTGATTAGCATTGCTGCCTCACTGCACCAGGGTCCCAATTTGGATTCTGGCCTCGGACGACTGTCTGTGTGGAGTTTGCATATTCTCCCTATGTCTGTGTGGGTTTCCTCCGGGTGCTCCGGTTTCGTCCCACAGTCCAAAGATGTGCAGGTCAGGTGAATTGGCCATGCTAAATTGCCCATAGTGTGAGGTGCATTAGTCAGAGGGAAATGGGTCTGGGTGTGTTACTCTTCGGAGGGTCGATGTGGACTTGTTGGGCCGAACGATGTGTTTCCACACTGTAGGGAATCTAATCTAATCTAAATGTAAGAAATTAGCATTAAAGCTATACAATTTTTATTCTATATTTTGTTGTATACTTTATGTTCTTTTGCATAGTTCTCACTGTAATGAAACAGCAAATCATAATGCTATATTCACTTACAAACAGTGTTTCACAAAGAATGCAAATAGGATGCAATGATGATCAGCTGAAGGATATTATAAAGGTAGAGGGGATCAATTATGGCCTGGGGGGATTTAAAAATAAATATATATTTGAAAGGCAAATGTGCTGCAGTGGTAATGTTCAACCTCTGAGCCTGAACACCTGCTTTCAAGTCCTACCTGCTGCAGAGGTATATAAGAACATCTCTGAGTTGGTTGATTAGGAAAACTTTTATTGCTAAACCTGTGAAGACCATTCAATATATACAGGGAGGGATAAAATTCAGCTGATTCTCACCATTTTGGACATAGATTTGTAGTCACCTTTCGGGTTCAAACAGATACTTCATGATTCAATGTCTGGAACTGAGTCCAATAGTTTATCAGGGGTATGAAAGGCAGACTTGACAAAGCAAATATCTCAGAGAAGGGATTAGTCATTGCTAGGTACAATCTGATTCATTGAGGGATTCTAATTGAGGAGTTTGCTAATTAAGCTGTGGAGAGGCTGATTGGGTATATTCAATCATGGGAAGTGGGGAGGAGAGGAGAAAGATTTTAAAAAGTCATGAGGGGTAAATGTTTTACACAAAGGATGGTTCATGTGTGGAATTGTGAGGAAGTGATGGATGTGGGCACAGTTACAACATTTAAAAGACATTACTAAATACATGAATACAAAGTGTTTGGATAGATATGGGCCAGGAGAAGGCAGATCAAACTATGGGGTTATGTTTGGCATTGACTGTTTGGACTGAAAAGTCTGTTCCAATGCTGTATGACTCTATGACTGATAGTGGTCAGGGCTGCTGGGGTAGGTTGGGATCTTAAAGGAGTCAAACGGTGTGGAGCACATTCCAAATGGCAGAGTATAGGGTAGAGAATATTGATGGGCAGGAAGTGGACAGAGCTGGGGAGAACTGAGATGGAAAGGCAGATTGTGGGTGTGGGTATACTGGGTAGTTAATTGAACTGAAATGAAATATTACTGTTACAAATTAAGTCCTATCTTGCAAATCTTGCTTTTCTTACCTTCTTTCAATGGTTGAGTCGCCGGTAGCCTGGGAAAACCTAGTGGACAGCAATTAAATGAACAGGACTATTTAAAATGATGTCACACAGCCTAAGGTGATATTTTCAAAGCTAGTCCACATACCATGAGCTGTTTGGTCATCTATCCATCATTCCAATTTCATTGAAACTGGAAGTGAATCAATTTATGAATTGGATTCCTGTTTCAAATTATAACTTCTGACCTGGTGTAAAGCTGCCTGTTTAACTAAAATATGCATTGACACATTAGTTGAGGAATTCTGATGAATTTGGAACTGGAGTTTGAGTGTTGCGGGAGAACAGAGAATTCATCAATTTCCTCTGACCTAAGAATTGTTACTTGCATCTACCACTTATGCATAACACTACAATCTGGCACTGTCTTAATCACCCCATCTGCTTAGGCCTTGTCCTTGGGTAGTTTAAGTCCTCAACAGATGAAAGTTGTCTATCTCCTCTTGGAGTAGCTGACAGTGGGAAGAATACAGCGAGACATAATGAGTTGGGATATCTCATCGGTGAGATCCCCTCACACATTAGGATACCCAGCATGATCTCAATGATGTAATAGTTCTGGTTAAATCTAAACTGCTCAAACACTGTTATCAGAAAGATATTAATAAGCTGGAGAAGAGTCAGCAGTGATTTATCAGGATGTCACTGGGTAAGATTTGAATTGTAAGGAGCGGCTGGATAGTCAGAGTCAAAGATAGTCTGGGATGTTTTTCATTGTAGCGAAGGAAGTTAAAGGGTGACCGTATGGAGGTTTATAAAATCATGAGGGGTGTAGATAACGTGAATGGCAGGAGTTTTTTTCCCTCGGGTGGGGAATTTCAAATCTAGGGAGTATATTTTTAAGGTGAGAGGAGAAAGATATGAAAACAACATGAGAGGGGCAATTCTTTTTTACACTGAGAGTGGTTCTTGTGCAGAATGAACTTTTGGAGGAACTGGTGGATGTATGTACAATTATAAGGTTTAAAAAACATTTGGATAAGTCCAGGATAAGAAATCTTTGGAGGGATATGGGCCAAACACAGGCAGGTGGAACTAGTTTCCTTTGGGATTATGGTTGGCATGGACTAAAGGGTCTGTTTCTGTGCTGTATGACTCTACTGGAGTGGGGATGGAGGAGTCTTTGAAGAGATGTCATGTTTCTGGTCTTTCTCCACAAGCAACAACACTCTGAAACATTTGCCGGAGCAGAAATTTACTCTGGGGATGTTTCCTTGTTGTCAGATGAATGAATCCTAGCAGTTGCCTGGCAGAGAATTGCAATGTCCTCTACACATCCTGCCTGGGCATTGGTCAATTGGAATCCATGTAGTTAGAGAAGTTACTGACTGGTCATCTGATGGCAGTGGTCTGCTCTCGTGAGACATTCCTTGCTCCTCCTAGCTACACTGGAAAGTCAACTTTCTTAATATAAGCTCCATTTTAATACTGGTCCAGTCCCAACAGAAACCTCACTGCCTCTTTCCACTCAGTCTTTCAGTTTAAACACCCCTTGGTCTGGTTCTGGTGATATTTTTGGGATCCAATATTGGAAGGCCTTTCATTTGATGTATGTCATCTATTTGTGAAAAACAGATGAAAATGAAATAGTTCATTGCGACAATCCTCCTCTGACCTGGCTTTAACTCGGGCAATTCCAACAATTAATGATATATGATGCACCACTGCAGACGGGGTAATGTAAGGTTCCCATGTTCCTGCTGCCCTTGTCCTTCAAGACTGAGGTGGCTGTGGGTTTGGAACAGGCTGTCTAAAGAGCCTTGATGAATTTCTACAATGCAACTTGTCGATAGTACAAACTATTGCTTCTGAGTGTCAGTGGTAGAGGGAGTGGATGCTTATGGATGTGGTGCCAATTAAGTGGGCTGCTTTGTCCTGGATGTGTCAAGCTTCCAAACTGCTTTTGGAACTGCTCCCATCCAGGCAAGTGGGGAGTATTCCATCACATTCCTGACCTGTGCCTTGTAGATGGTGGACAGGTTTTGGGGAGTGAGTTACTTGCTGCAGTATTCCTCGCCTCTCACCTTCTTTTGTAGCCACTGTGTTTATATGGTGAGTCCAGTTTAGTTTCTGGTCAATGATATCCCTCAAGATGTTGATAATGTTGGATTCAGTAATAGTGATGTCATTGAATGTCAAGGGGCACTGGTTAGATTGTCTCTTATTAGTCACTGTCATAGCCTGGCATTTATGTGGTGAGAATGCTACTTGCCACTTATCAGCCCAAGCCTGGATATTATCCAAATCTTGTTGATTTTAACATGGACTGTTTCATTATCTGAGGAATCACAAATGGTGCTATATATTGTGCAATCACCAGCGAGCATCCCCACTTCTGACCTTATGATGGAGTGAAGGTCATTGATGAAGCAGCTGAAGATGGTTGGGTCTAGGACACGATTCTGAGGGACTCCTGCAGAGATGCCCTGGAGCTCAAATGACTGACCTCAAACATCCACAACCATCCTCCTGTGTGTCAGGTATGACTAACCACTGGAACGTTTGCCTGATACTCATTGATTCCAATTTCGCTGGGGCTCCTCAATGCCACACTCAGTGGAATGCAGCCTCTCACCTCATCTCCCCTCTGGAATTCAGGTCTTTTGTTCATATTTGAACCAAGGCTGTAACGAGGTCAGGAACTGAGTGGCTCTGGCAGAACCAAAACTGAGCATCACTGAGCAAGTTATTGTAACTCAACATCTGACTCATACAACAAGCAATGAACTTTGACCAAGGGCATAGAAACATAACATCATCAAATCTTCTGGGGTTACTAATGTTCCATTTATGTTCTCAACTGAATGCTGGATACCTGGCTGGAGAGATAGGAACCAATGTTAAATTAATACCGATTCATCAGTGAGCCTGCTACACAACCGAAATCCATCAGTCTTTGAAATAACTTTAATAATACATTTTTTAATCTTTGCTATAGTCTAGCAAACATTTGCCCGACAGTTAACCTGAAAATCTACTATGATTCTAGATTCTGAGTCCAAGCTTAGTTAATCCTGCATCCAGGTCTACATTTCCTTTGAAACCTTGGGGATTCTGGATGATAAAGTACATTTGCCTCAAAGGTCCGTACACCACTAATATCTTCGGGATCTACCATCGACTTTAAAAAGAAATCTGCAACTTTAACCAACGACACTCACCTGATTCTGAGCAACTGTGGAAAAGAAGCTTTGCTGTGCACCGACCTCCTGAACTCAGATGAAAACCATGTGAACTAATGTCCATGTCTTTTTTTATAAGTTATTCTTAATTGTAAACCTACTCTTTTCCTTTCCTCTCTTCCCTGTATGCTTGTGTTCCCCAACAATCATTCCCCAGCTTTGAATGAGAGTATGTTCAGTGTCAATTTTAAATTACAGTTCACAGCATGTTTGAGGGGGACACGGAACAGCTCATTTCAAAGAGAGAAAGAAGCAGAATTTTAAAAACAGATCTTTCCTTCCAGACAGAAGACGAAAAATATAAATTTCATCTGTCTCTCTCCTGTCCATTACAGGTGATTTTCTGATCCTGGCCCCTAGATTGGACACATCAGATTTCCTTATACCAACATTAGCAAATCTTTTCAGATCTGTCAGATGAGCTTTTAGTTTTCTGCTTCCTTCAGAAAAAAAACATCTCTCAACACTTTCTGTTAAGAATAACCATTCAGTTCTGCAACATCCTTGTGAATGTTATACCTCTCCTCAATGCCTCAATATCCTTTTTTTAGAATCTAGAGGCCAAAGATATACATTATAATCCAAGTGTGATTGAACTAATTGGGTGGATATAGTTAGAAATGTCCCTCATTGGTTGTCTACTTGGTCTTAAGGTCTAGTGATCACCTGAATGATAACCAGTGTGTTTAAATCCCAATCTTCACTATATCGCTGTTCTAAAATAACAAGGAGGAAATAGCAGAAGAGTCAGGCCAAAACAAAGACTGTTACAACAGTGTAACAAAAGGAAAATAATGTCATATTTTAATGAAGGCAAGATGATCTTAAAAGCATTACTTGTATTGTCGGAATGTGTGTAACCCAAAGAGGTCAGAGCAGGCCTGATGTGTGAAAACGTATGCAACACCAGATGTCCAATGTGTAGCCCATATGTACCTTGAAACATTGGCATTTCATCTCTGCTTGTCCAAGAAACCCAAACTCACTTACAGTTCTTTATTGGTTTATTCTCTATGCACAGGAAACATTTTATTAAGTGGTACCTATAGGAGCAGGAGCATGTTGATTGATTAAATGTTCCAGTTAATCAAGTGGACCACATAATCAATGTAAAAACACACACACAGTAATAGAAATGTAACACGGGAGTATACACATCACTGTTAAACTTGCAGCATAAATCAATGAAACAATAATGCAATTTTGCCTTAAATAAAACTTACTGGCAGGGAGCCTTCTCACTCACACCATCAGCTGACTACATGGACATCATGATAATATAGTAAACCTCCATATATAATATTTGCTGGTTTATTGAGAATGCCGATTAAACAAAGTTTGCTGTATTTTAAGGAGCTGGGATATCTGGAAAGAACCTGTTATTAGTCTTGTTGTTTCAGTTGACCTAAGTTGGAACTCCCCATACCCATTAACAGTGCTCATTTCTGGTGTATTTGAATGAATGGAAAACTGTTGATCAGAGGCCAGTAGAATGTGCATCTTCTCAATTCTACTGCCTTCCTCTACAGCCAGAATAGAGTTCCTTGGCCATTCTAGACAATGTTTAACAGAGAAATAAGAACAAAAAGTGAGACTTTCTGTTAGCACTTTAGCCTGTTCTGTTTTATTTATATTTCAAATCTCCAGCACTTTCCACAGATGTTGCCAGAGCTTTCTGTTTTTATTTTAGATCTCCAGCATCCACAGTATGTTGCTTTTGCTTTAATGCTTACAAAAGAGTTGATTACTGAAATGCAAAACATCATCTTACAATGTGGAAGGTTGCCACCAACAGTAGCTGCTTAAATCTTAGGAGAAAATTCAGACTTGTTTCGAGCTATATATTCTCCTAACCAGAAGTTTTCCAATGCGAATTGCTATTATCATCCGTCACATCTAGTCCACCAGACAAAAAGTCTTATATTGTGTGATTTCCACATTATGCATCTAATGCATCCTTTGAAGACACAGAAGGGTTACACCCAGAATGTTGACTACTCCACCTCCTGATGCTGTCTGGTTTGCTGCGTTCTTCCAGTCTCCTGCTTATTTATCTTAAGCTCTGTGATAGGCTGATGTTCAGAGTGACATGGATGTCTTCATTCAAGAACACAGCAAGTTAATATCCAAGTACAGCAAGCAGTTCAGAAGACAAATGACATTTTGACCATTATTGCAAGGACTACAAAAATACAGAAGCTGAAAATGTGTTGCTGGAAACGCGCAGCAGGTCAGGCAGCATCCGAGGAACAGGAGAAGGAGCCCTTCCTGAAGAAGGGCTCATGCCCGAAACGTCGATTCTCCTGCTCCTTGGATGCTGCCTGACCTGCTGCGCTTTTCCAGCAATACATTTTCAGCTCTGATCTCCAGCATCTGCAGTAGTCACTTTCTCCTACAAAAATAAAGAAGTCTTGTTCAATTGTACAGAGCTTTGGCAAGACCACAGTTGAAATAGTACACATAGTTTTGGTCGTTAAATCTAACAAAGGGAATTACAGTAAACTTTATCCTGGCACCAACTGAAATTCTCTATAAACTGTAATTTCTGGTCTTGCCCTGATGCAAATGACCATTTTACCTTTTGAAGGTAAAGGTAAAGTCACCATTGTCTTACTGGACCAAATGGCTGCTCTCATCATTGGAGAGAGAGAGAGACAACTGGTGGTGGCTTAACCTGAGGGGCACCACACCTTAGGTGAGCAGAGATTGAGAATGAGAGTCCTGCATGGTAACCTCAACCAGTGTGCTAATTGGACCAATCTGTTGGCATCCCTCTACATCATAAACCAGACAATTGGGCTGTTGGTGTAAGGCAGTTATCCTGAAAGAGTGAACTGAGGAATATTTGCATGGCTCCACCCATGGATATATAGGTGATAACCTCTGGCAGATCTAGACAATCTGGAGTCCCCTTCATGGTTAACCATGAGCCAACCTGGACCTCTTACCTAATTAAACGTAATTCACCATTTTCTAAATGAATGTAATCTGTTACTGATGTAAACAAAATGCTTATTTTTACTCAAGTACAAATTTATTATGCTGATGACTTGGTGTGGTTAACCTGTCATCACATAACACTGGTTTGCTTTGCAGGCTAGTGTGAATTCCTTTTTGACTAAAGTTTTAGATTTTGTGATAGATAAAGAACTGACAGCCAAGTTAGAATCTGCTACAAATTCCTCCTTATTAGAAACTCTTTAGTTCTTAGAAAGCACACTATTAACACATTATCTAACTGTTTGACTAGAATCTAGACATGATGAGCATGTTGCAAACTGGCCAAGTTCATTCTAATGAGTCTATATTTCTGAGTTCCAAACTCTTCACGTTGGTTTCTCTTCACGATGGTCTCAGTGTCAATGTCTCAATGTGCTTTCTTTTATATGTTTTCTCCCAGTCTATTCAATGTCCTACCCCCTTGCACAAGACCCTCACAGTTCGAAGCTCATTTATGCAAGAGTTATATAAACAGGAGACATTCGTGTCCACAGTTTCTCTTATCAATCTTATTTTGGAACCATAAAGGTCGAATAATCCTTTGCATCAGCCATTTTCCTCGATCAGCAGCCGAGTTTAGCTTTTTCTTTTCAAAGCATCTGGTTTACCTGGTTTTATGTAAAGTTAGCATAATTTCCCATCATGCATGTTTGGCTTCAACTCTGTTAGGACCAGGACCTTGGAACCTCATAAGATCACTCTGGTATTATGAGAAGGGTTCGTGGGAGCATGTTATTCCAAAGAATAACTGTGCCACTGTGCCATCGTGGGCGGCACGGTGGCACAGTGGTTAGCACTGCTGCCTCACAGCACCAGAGACCCGGGTTCAATTCCCGACTCAGGCGACTAACTGTGTGGAGTTTGCACATTCTCCCCGTGTCTGCGTGGGTTTCCTCCGGGTGCTCCGGTTTCCTCCCACAGTCCAAAGATGTGCACGTCAGGTGAATTGGCTATGCTAAATTGCCCGTAGTGTTAGGTAAAGGGGTAATGGTACGGGAATGGGTGGGTTACGCTTCGGCGAGTCGGTGTGGACTTGTTGGGCCAAAGGGCCTGTTTCCACAATGTACGTAATCTAATCTAATCTAAAAGATCCGAATACAAACAACTGTAAGTGTGTTTTACAACATCACTGCCTGGTATTAATTACCCAGGCTATACTGATATCTCTCATCTCATGAAAATTCAATCAGTATTGAAAACACTGTAGAAAATAGTAAAACAAGTTTAAGATTACTTCCTTTTGAGAATCTGTGCACACTGTATCACCTTATGCTGTAACTGTAGAATTTAGAGCTAAAAGTCCTATTCTTTTCCTGAGTATATTTAAATCCTTTGAATGTTCATGTTATTATAATTGTGTTATATGCCATAGGTAAATCCATTAACCAACATTTACATTCCCCAGTGCAACCTGTGCATTCCTGATGAAGGGCTTATGCCTGAAACATTGACTGTTCTGCCCCTTGGATGCTGCCTGACCTGCTGTACTTTTCCAGACCACACTTTTCTATTTTGGGGAATAGAAGTCTCAGTGTACTTGCCTGTGAGATGGTATTGGAAGATTTACTGGATTGGTTCTTGTGATGAAAATGCTGACTTTTGGTGAGAAGAACATAGAACATAGAACAGTACAGCACAGGAACAGGCTCTTCGGCCTACAATGTTGTACCGAACATGGCGTCAAATTAAACCAATCCCTTCTGCCTGCCTTTGGTCCATACCTCTCCATTTGTTGCATAATCGTGTGCTTCCCTAAAAGTCTCTTAAATGCCCCATCACATCTGCTTCCACAATTACCCCAGCAGTGCATTCCACAATCCCACCATTCTCTGTGTAAAAAACTTGCCCCTCACATCTCCTTTCAACTTTCCCTCTCTCGCCATAAATGCATGTCTCCTAGTTTTAGAAATTTCAACTCTGGGGAGAAAGAGTCTGGCCGTTAATCCTATTGTGCATGTCATAATTTTGCAGACTTCTATCAAGTCTCCCCACAGCCTCTGCTGGTCCAGAGAAAATGTCCTGAGTTTTCTAGGCTCTCCTTATAGTTCATACACTCTAATCCAGGCAGCATCCTGGTAAACCTCTTCTGCACCCTCTCCAAAACATCCACCATCCTTCTTGTAAAATGGCAACCAGAATTGAATACAATGCTCTAAGTGTGGCCTTACCAAAGTCTTATAAAGCTGCAGTAGATGTTGAGAAGCTGAGTAAACTCTAGAGTTTAGAGGAATGACTGATGATCCCATTGAAACATACTGTTGTATATGGTCTGAAAAGGTTAATACTGAAGCAGGTCATAAGCATCACTCATTCTGATGATGTCACTTGTGAGTATGACAGCTTTATGGTAAAGAGCAGACTATTTTGCACCAGCTCTCTCAACATGTTAACTTTGTGTCAATCTCCTGCCTTTTCCTCACATTCCTGCATGTTGTTTCTGATGAAATAATTATCCAATGCTCTCTTGAATTTCTTAACTAAATCCACCTGCACCACATTGGAGTGAATTAGAGACCTGAACCACTCATTGTATGAAAAACCTTTTCTCACCTCATGTTTGCTTCTTTTGCAATATTCTTCAAAACTGTGCCCGTTCGTTCTCAATCCAATTACGAGTAGGAAATGTTTCTCTCTATCCACTCTGTTTTTGCCTCTCATGATTTTGAAGACTTCTATCATGTCTCCTCTTAACCTCCTCTCTGAGAAAAATAGTTCCAGCTGCTTCAATATTTCCTCATAATTGAAATGCCTCATCTGTGGAAATATTCCCCTAAACATTTTTGTACCCTTTCCAATGCATTCATAGTTTCCCTTAGCGTGGTACCCAAAACCAGAGCTGAGGCTTAACCTGGGTATGATAAAGTTCATCATAGGTCCCCGGCTCTTGGACTGTATATCACTATTTATGAAACCTAAAATATTATATGCTTCATTAACATCTCTCTTTACTTATTCTGCCACCTTCAATGACTTGTGCTCCTACATACCCTGGTCTCTGCTCCTGCACTATCTTTAGAATAGCTCTTAACAAATCACGTTGACTATTCTATATGAATCTCCATTTTTCTATGTGATTGTTGATTCTATCCTGAATAATTGCTTGCTGAAGTTTTCCCACCATAAAAGTTAAACTGTCTGGTCTTATGATTTCAAGGGAGTGAGACATAATACCTGGTCCTTTTCAAACTCTCTGTGACAATGCCAGTCTTTTCAATGTAATCTATAACTAAATGCCAACATGCAATAAACTAGGTTAAAAATCACACAGCACCAGATTATAGTACAACAGGTTTAATTGGAAGCACTAGCTTTCGGAGCGCTGCTCCTTCATCAGGTGGTCACAACGCTCTGAAAGGTAGTGCTTCCAATTAAACCTGTTAGACTATAACCTGGTGATGTGATTTTTAAACTTGTGGTCCAACACCAGCACGTCCAAATCATGCAATAAACTATGTCTTGATAATGACAAAAATCGTTTAAATTTTGACCAAAAGTGGTTTTCATCCAACATGTGAGCCCAAACAGATTCTGTAGTTTCCTATGTTTAAAAAGGATGGTGGTAGCATTAAAAAGCGGAGGTTGACCCTGCTCTGAGAACTAAAACCCAAAGGGGAGTGTCTCACCCCATAACCTACAAAGGAAGTGTGAACAGTGGAGTAACCTCCTTTTCAGCAACTTCTAGTGGTTAAATAAAATCTACAAATAAAAATTTATTTATCTTACTCCAACAGTGAACAAATTAACTAAATTATGAACAAACTGAATAAATCCCTTCTAGCTACTCACAATTCCTGAATAAAGCAAGATTTTAATGGTATGCTGTTCCAATAAATACAAGACCCACTCATATGAAAATAAATAGAATTTAGTGTCTCAAAATTAGAGACAGGTTACATGTCTTCTAGAATGTTCTGTGCTTTCTCTGTCAATTCTTCTGTCAGGAATATTAGCTAGTTGTGCCGTTGGTATCTTTGTTACTTAGATGGCACTTTCTCTAAGACATAAGGGAGGCTGTGAGAGGCAGCAATTCTCTCTTGAGAGTGGGGAAGTCTTTAGTTCCAGTGAATGGCAGCTAGCTCTGGTGTCTTTGTCCAATTGCCCCCTTCTTTTTATATCCTTGACGACATATTAATATTTCTTCAATAGTATTGGTCTTATGTTGTCAAAACTATCAGATTTAAATTTAATAGGGTTTTGGTATCTAAGTACCTGGTTCAAATTGATTGGCTCAATCCAAAAGCCTGTTACCTTGATTAAAAAAAAGCTACTGCTTGGCCTACTAATTGTACTGCTTTTCAATATAAATGTTTCAATTTGTGTGCTTTCTGTGTACATGCAAACTTTCAAGCTGCTGCTTACAGACATCCACTTTAAATTGCTAAGCACAGAAAAAAAACACATGATCTTTTAAAGGGACCACACAATGCTTTCCTTCCTAGGACTTTACAAACACCAAACTCTAACTTCCTGCCTTCCAATCCACAAGTACTCTACCCAACATTGCAATATTGAATCATAAGCAGCAGCTCAAACAGTGTCATGAAAACCATTGCCTTTACAACATAGAAAAGACTCTGAAGAGGTTTGACAAGGTAGACACTGAGATGTTGTATTCCCTGCTTGAGGATTTGAAAGAGAGGGATTATAAAAGACAGGGGAAGGGGGTAGTCATTTTGGACTGAGAGGAGGAGAAAGTCACACAATATTCTTACGGGACTTGATAGTGTAGAATCAAAAAAGTTGTTTCCCCTTTGAGAGAAGCGAGAACGAGAGGGCATGATCTCCAAATAAGGGGTTTCACATTTAAGTCAGAGATGAGGAGGAATTTCTTCTCTCAGTGGAATTCTTGGCCCCGAGCGCTGTTGAAGGCTGAGTCGTCAAGTGTATTTAAGGCTGAGATAGACAGATTTTAATAAATAAGACAAAAAAGGCTTGTGGGGCAAAAGACAGGAAGTTGAGTTGAGGATTATTACATCACTATGATTTCATTGAATATTGGAGCAGATTCTATGGGCTAAATGGCCCACTTCTGGTCTTGGATCTTGTCAACTTCAAATGTTTCACTCCATGGGATGTAAATCTTTGGAACTCTCCATTCAAGATGGTTGTGCATATTCCATCATTGTATGTAGTTATGGCTAGAATAGACAAGTTTTTGACCTCTCGGCTAATTAGGGACCTATGGAGCGAGTATGAAAATAGACTTAAGGCTCATGGAGATGTGCCAGGACCATATCAAATGGTGGAACAGATTCATGGACCAAATAATCTACTGCTGCTCTTATTTCTGCTGCCTTTCATAATTTTCAAATCCTTTCTGTATCAAATATCTATTTAGCTCCTCTTTCAATTGAGTATAAGGTGCTCATTCTGTGATCTACACTCCCACCTAGTGATGTTACTCATCAGTTAGGGAATTCTATCACATTTCTGTGATCCATTTTTCCTGTTTCACTTGCCATCATTTAAAAGATCCAAGATTAAATGGTCATTCACTGATATCGGCTAACAAACAATGACCATTGTGTTTCACACTGGTGTCAATTTCAAAGTTTCCACATGTAAAATTTCAAGGGCTCCAAATTCAGGCAGAAAGCAGCTGTAATAAGGGATCTCTGACAATTTGCAAGAAAAACATGAACAGAGAGAGACAGAGAGAGCAAGAGAAAAATGAAGTTATATAATTTGGACTAATTCAGAAAATCTCTGACAATTTCATCACTTAAGAAAGTCACAGAGACTTTAGCTCTAGACGTTTGGATAAAAAGAGCAGAGAAGTGAACCTCTCTTGGATACAAGTGTGTGGTAGAGCTTCACCATTCCGGGTCACCAGCTTTGTTTACATGTTATTAACTATCGAAGAAGACTTGTCCCTTTATACAAAATTTGCAGAATTAAAACAGAGGTTTGTGAAACACACTTTCCTCATTCCTGAAGAAGGGCTTATGCCCGAAATGTCGATTCTCCTGTTCCTTGGATGCTGCCTGACCTGCTGCGCTTTTCCAGTAACATATTTTAAGCTATCAAAGTGCCCTGTACACTTAATTCAAAAGGAAAAATAATATGGCAGATTCTGGAAATCTGAAATAAGAACAGAAAATGCTTGAAATACCCAGCAAGTCATGCTGCATAATTGGAGGGAAATCGATTTAAAGAGACTTGGTAGTGTGTCAAGAATGCAGGGACTTTGGCTGTTTCTAAGAGGCTGGCCTAATGCAAGGAAGTTGTCCAATAGTCACTGATTTGCCTCCCATGTGACTGAAGACCCCAGAGGGCAGATATCCCAGAGCTGTAGACCTATCAGAGGCTGACTGATCTCCATGATTGGCAGCCACCCATGAGTGCAGTAGCTGCTACCAGTAATGTACTGCGACCTGACTACAGGATTGAAGCTGGATCTCCGGATAGACGTGAATGCATGAGGGGTCACTGGCAATGAGGAAAGAGGGAGCATTGCAGAGGGAAAAGACAGGGGATAGCTCTCATCAGTCGGGCCGCTGATTGAGTATCAGATGCTTGTGGATGAGGCATTCCTTCTTATGAGGCAGCAATGGGGTTTGCTGGTAAGCCTCTTAGAATGTATTGCACCTCCCTGCTGGACAACTCATTGACAACCACTCTTTTGGAGACAGAGGTACTGAAGTAATCAGGATGTTGTACAAAGGAGGATCAAAGGTGTTAGTATGACCCAATGTCAGTTATACATATCATTCCTCTCTCTTCCACCCAATGCAGGAGGCTTTCAGTACACACCTCCATCCATGGAACCTCATCTGTAACCACGGCGTGTTACCACAGTGTATAACAATGTCTCTCAGCCTTCCACAGAGAGACCAATAACCAGGACATATGGTTAAAGGACATACATTTACACAAATGTTCATAATTATTTACAAGCCGTAATCACCCATTCCGCCATAATGCCCTCAATAACTATTCTTCTTCCTCTCGCTCAAACTATGTACTCCCTAGTTCTGTGGCAGGGGTGGAGGGAGCATGCTTAACATGGAGTCCATTGACTGTGGAGGTTTGTCCGAGAAACCCCAGGGAATGTTTGTGGCTGGATTTTCCAGGGAGAAAGTGAGGACTGCAGATGCTGGAGACCAGAGTTGAAAAATGTGGTGCTGGAAAAACACAGCAGGCCAGGCAGCATCGGAGGAGCAGGAGAATCGATGTTTCGGGCATAAGCCCTTCTTCAGGAATCTGGATTTTCCAGACATACTGAGGGTGTTCTTGCCAGAGGCAAGCTGACCATCCTCAGCTTCAACCTACAAGGGTCAGAAAGGTGGCTAGGGTGTCCTGAAGGATTGTGTGTGTGTGTGTGTGGTTCTTCCACCAGCTTGGTGTCTCCTCGCACTGCTCTGTCTCATGTGAGGCTGTGCCAGCTTCCCCTTTCATGCTATTGATCCAGAGGACCAATGGGGTAGGACAATAAATTGAAGGTATCTGTGTCTCTGTAGCAAACCCTGAGGATGCTAGACCTAGCACTCCATGACAGCTGCCAATCTGTCCATGAAGACAGCCACAGGGTCATAGTATCTGCTGCACAATTGCAGCTTCTGGGCATTAGAGACCATTCCATCTTACCTTCCTGTCTGCTGCTGCTGTCCCTCCCTGTGTTTATGGATATGAAGTCCCTGATTGCTGACACCACAGGGTCCCCTCCTGCCTGGGTCCTTATAGAGGTTTATAAAATCATGAGGGGCATGGATAGGGTAAATAGACAAAGTCTTTGCCCTGGCATGGGGGAGTCCAGAACTAGAGGCCATAGCTTTAGGGTGAGAGGGGAAAGATATGAAAGAGACCTAAGAGGCAACTTTGTCATGCAGAGGGTGGGATGTGTATGGAACTGAGTAAGTAATACTCTTCATTTCACTGCAACTCTCACATGAACCCTGCTGTCAGTCATATTTATGACACTCACTTCTAACCGCTGGCAGCATTGTCCTTTCCCCCTTGTGTCTTGCAGGGATCACCAGTTTCTCCACCACCTCAGCAGAGAACTGACCAGCTCCCCCAGAAACCTGCATCTTTGAGGATGGAAATACTGAGATGTATGGAATGAGCTGCCAGAGGAAGTTGTGGGGGCTGGTACAATTGCAACATTTAAAAGGCATCTGGATGGGTATATGAATAGGAAGGGTTTGGAGGGATATGGGCCAGGTGCTGGCAGGAGGGAATAGATTGGGTTGAGATATCTGGTTGGCATGGCCGGGTTGGACTGAAGGGTCTGTTTCAGTGCTGTACATCTCTATGACTCTATGTGCCTGGTCTCTGAGAGTCCTCTGAGTGCCAGCGGCCTAGTCCCTTTCTTCCACAGCTGGCTGTGAGCTGTCACAGTGAGGTGTTCACATTGTGCTCCCACATGGCCCAAGCCTGGGGGATAGCAATGGCCTAGAGGTATTGTTGTTATACTATTAATCCAGAAACTCAGCTAATATCCTGGGGACCTGGGTTCAAATACCGCCAGATGGTAGAATTTGAATTCAATAAAAAAATCTGGAATTAAGGGTCTAATGATGCCCATAAAACCATTGTCGATTGTTAGAAAAACCCATCTCATAAACGAATGTCCTTTAGGGAAGGAAATCTGCCATCCTTACTTGGTCTGGCCTACATGTGACTCTAGACCCACAGCAATGTGGTTGACTCTCAACTGCTCTTTTGGTAATGAAGAATGAGCAATAAATACTGACCCAGCCAGAGACACCCATGTTTTAAGAGTGAAAAGTAAAAAAGCCTAATGTTCCCATCAAGACGTCAGCATCTGGGCTGGAGCAGACAGCAGAAGGCAGACTTGTTGATGCTTCCTCTGAGACCTCAGTATTTCTATCCTCACAGATGCAGTTTTCTGGGGGAGCTGGTCATTTCTCTGCTGAGTTGATGGAGATGCTGGTGATCCCTGCAAGATACAAGGGGAAGAACACAATGCTGCCAGTGGTTAGAAGTGAGTATCATAAATAAGATTGACAGCGGGGTTCATGTGAGAGTTGCAGTGAAATGAAGAGTACTTACTCAGTTATCAGGACATAGGTGTCTCTGTATCCCACACTTGACGGGCCCCAGCCTCCTCTTGGGAAAGCTAGGACTTTCTCCGTGGAAGGAATGAGGAATCGAATGTCGGGCCAGCCCCACCTTTATGACCCCTATTCTCCTGATAATGAAGGAAATGGAGTAAGACGGAAGTGGATGGCATAGTTGTTAGTGGAAGCTGGTAGAAAGGTGGTAAGGTGTTCAGAGGGAGTGAAGAGGCGGTGCTGAGAGTTGTTGGTGTGAGAGATTGAGAGGGTCTGAAAGCAAGTGAGGGAAGTTGTTGTTGATATTAGAGAGGCTGACCAAGAAGCGCCCAACATGGGAGGTGGGTGCCTTGGCAGACACACAATGAGTACGAGGTAGCAGAAAGTAGGAGGGCATCACTTACCTTGGCTCAAGGCAAATTGTCTTTTTCCAGCTCTGCTGGCCTCTTCTCTGGAAGTGGCACTGGCCTGGCTGGGGATGCTGGGCCAGGGTCTGGTGGTGTGACCTCCTCTGGCAGTGCTTTGGCAAGAGGGCTCCTTTTCTTTTCACCAACATGTCCACCAAGACCTGCAGGTACTGGTCATGCCATCTTCCCCTTTTGTGCCGTGTTTGGATTCTCTCTGTCACTAAGGAGGGCAGCTTCCAAAAAACACTTGCTGTCCAGGCGTACAGCTACTTTATAAAGATCGTTGGATGCAGGAGATGCCAATCTTTCATCAAGTATCAACTTGGTGGCTACTCTTTTGTGAAATGAGGCACGGTGAGATTGGGGTCTGAATTGACTGTCATCAAAGCCATTGGGCCAAGTTAGATAATTAGTGAGGCAAGTCGAAAAGTATGGTGTTGGAAAAGCACAGCAGGTCAGGCAGCATCTGAGGAGCAGGAGAATCGGCATTTAGGGCATAATTCCTTCATCAGCTCCTCAGATGCTGCCTGAAATGTTGTGTTTTTCCAGCACCACACTTTTTGACTCTGATCTCTAACCTCTGCCGTCCTCACTTTCTCCCTGTTAATGAGGCAAGTTTGGTAAGATACAGCAAGAAAGCTCACTAGGCCTCATAGTAGAAATCCTTCCAAAATCTCAACATAACTCAGATTTAGCCGAAAACAAAGATTCAACCCATTGGTAAACATGCTGTGTGTTGCTTGAAAACCAGAGGTTGTCAGAAGTGAGACTATTGTCTCATTAGTCATAAGACACCTGCAGAAGAGAGAATGAACTATGTCAGATAATCAAAAATTTGGTGAGGCTGGCTAATCATTGAGCAGAAAGTGAGGTCTGCAGATGCTGGAGATCAGAGCTGGAAATGTGCTGCTGGAAAAGCGCAGCAGGTCAGGCAGCATCCAGGGAACAGGAGAATCGACGTTTCGGGCATAAGCCCTTCTTCAGGAATGGGGAAAGTTTGTCCAGCAGGCTAAGATAAAAATCATTGAGCGTCAAATGGGAACCAGGCACTGACAGAAGATAAGGGACTGAGCTCTGGGAAGATAGCTGACTAACTCAAGATAAAGTAGGCTGATCAATGACATATGGACTGGATGGAGAGAACTGATCACTTCCTCCGTCCTGACTTTAGACAAGCTCAGGAAACCTTGCACATGTGGACTCGTGAGTATAAATTTTGTTGCGTAAAAGTTTCTTCTTGAGGTCTGACCAAACACATTATATGGGATTGATAGTATTGGGAGACGGGAGTTGGAGGCACACAGAAAGCGATAATATCATAGAAAATGAATTATATTAGTAGGTTACACTGATGTTCCCCCCAGTCCCCCTGCACACAATAGTGCAACTAATTAATAAAGGTTGGTGTTCACCAGACTGAGGGCAGATTTGCTACTCTTTGCAACTTCAGAATGATCTCATTCCACTCCATTTGGTGATTTTCACTTTTTCTTGTAAGTTGTCTGAGTGTCATACCTTCAAAAGACCTGGTTTACGCGCTGCTTGGTACCTCCTGCTGTGATTGTATAATACCTGGTGAATAAATCCCATTCCCATCTTACCATTTCCATCTTCCCAAGGGCCCTTAGGGATAGATAATACAAGCTGGCCTTGACAGTGACACCTAAATGCCTAGAAAGAATAATAAAACAGGTTGACAATGTTGTTTTGTTAAATTTGACACATAACCCTTAAGTGTCAAAATAGGCAGCAAATACAAACAAAAAGCTTGAATGATATGAAATGTGTAAGAACATAAGGTAAAACACAAGAAATAAGACCAGGAGTAGACCACATGGTCCCTCATATCTACTGTGTCCTTAAGTAAGATCATGGCTGACCTTTCTATAATTAGATTGCACTCTTCCTGGATTCACTTACTATTCTACAATAACCTCTCAGATTGTCCACTATCTCCCTTAACTCCCAACAGGACATTTCCCAAAATGATGGACATTGAGATATTTCCACAGCTGGAACTGCATTGCTTGCTGCGCACATCATCTTCATGGAGTAGATCAAACCACAACCAGTATGTCATTGATGACAAACCTTACATTCCCTTTTTTACCATGGTACACATCATATGTCTGTGGGCAAGTTACCATACCTAAACTCATGATTCAACTTCAGGAGTGTGATTCAGATTTGCCTCCTATTTCCTTGGCAAGAATAATTCAGCGTAATATTTAGTTCACATCTCCTTTCAGGAAGAAAAGCTAACATTACAGAAGGAAGCAACTTGCATTATAAAGAAATCTTTCAAACCTCAGGAGATCTGAACTTTATAAGTGCAGTGACTGTTGTAATGTCAGAAATGCAGCAGTTTGTACTGCAGCTCCCACAAGCAGCGAAGTATGAATAACTAGATTATCTGTTTGGATGATGTAGGTCAATGGATTAACATTGGGCAGGACTCTGGGGCAAACTCACCAGCTCACCTTGAAAAACGTCCTCTGGGAAGCTAGAAGAATGGGCAGCTTCTCAGTTTAATGTCACAACTGATAGGTGCCCCCACCCCCCCACCCCCTCACACACACACCCCAACGGCACTGTGCTAACTCAGTAATGCATGAGAATGTCAGCCTCGGAAAGGGGCCAACTCTGAGGCAGGACATAAACTCGAAAATCTTTGCATTCAGAGGTGAGAGTGGTACTTGAGATAATTCCAAGAGGCTGGGATCCCATCACCAAGTCATCCTTTAGTTACACATGGAGAATCCTTGACACTGATCCAGCTCCCTCAGAGCCAGCTCTCAGAGTGAACAGGATGTCTGATATTCCTGTCCTTACTGGTCAGCCAGGGCTCCCTGATCAGATTAACAACTCCAATCAGAGAACGCATATTCTATGAGGTCTACCTGGCAGACCTTGTTACCATCATTTCAATACTATTGAACCACAGTTATGTCTAAAAATTCCATGCAACTCCGTTATATATTTATAAAAAATCAAACATTACTTCCCATTTATGCCACACTGAAATAATGTGCGACCACTTTGTGGTCCAGCATTTTACGTAACATATAGCTCAGACAGTGAGCATATTCCCTTGGCCCAAATGATATCTACAAACTGTCTTGTAAGAATGCCCCTTCTCTCTGTTATTTCTACTTATCATCATTAAATATTTGGCGCTATACTCCATGACTGTGAGATTAAGCCCGTAGAGCCCTCTCATTTATCTCTCCACCCTGCAGGCTCCCTGCCTCTATTCCTGATGAAGGGCTTTTGACCGAAACGTCGATTTCCCTGCTCCTCGGATGCTGCCTGACCTGCTGTGCTTTTCCAGCACCACTCTAATCTAGACTCCTTGTTTTTACCTAGATTTAATGATATGTCTAGTTCCACAGAAACAGCAAAATCAAATAAGGAACAATTGGTCGTAGGTGATGAGGTGATGAGGCCGTAGGTGGGGAGAGATTTCAATAACTCTCGTTAGAAGAACACACTGCAAGTCACTGGAAACATAGTTTGAGGAAAAAGAACACAAACTGACGCAAACACAGAGAATACTGGAGAAACTCAGACACCTTCTGCGGAGAAAGAAACAGATGTAAAATTTTGTGTCTAACGTGACATCTTCAGAAGTTACGGCTGGCATCTGCCCTCTGGCTGGCCTTTTTTCTGTATGAAGTGCCTGTCCAATGGCTTGAGATCTTTGTCATCCCTTACAGCAATTGGATGTGATAACAGGAGGCCCAACCTGTAGCTATATATCACTGTTCATCTTTACTAATCATTGCCTACATCGTTCTCCTGCAAGAAGGAGGTCAGGTCTCATTGCCCACTGGTTGTCATTAGATTGAAGCCCATGGCATAAGTTAATCCTTATCAGGGGCGCATGAAATTTCAAGCAAATCCAGTTGAGTAAGACCATGATTGCATCTTTCAAATACTTATAATCATTTTTATTGTTATGGTGTCTCCAACTTCACAGGAGTATTATCAGACAAAATCTATGACTGAGTTATGTAAGGAAATATTGGGACAGGTGTCTAAATACTGAGACAAAGAAGTACATTTCAGTGTGTTCAAGGAGCAGAGAATAGTAGACAAGTGAAAGAGTTTAGGGAGGGAATTCTCAAAGTTAAGGTTCAGGTAGCCATCAACAGTGGAGGAAGTAACATCAACATTTCTGAGGCTGTCAGTACGTCCCATGTTATGTGAGACCTGTTCAGTGTACTGCGTAGTCCCTTTAAGATCACAGGAAAATATACATGCGTTTTTACTCCTTCACATTACGTAGACTGACATTGAAAAGTTGGTGGTGGTGAGCCGCCTTAGTCTGCTGCAGTCGATGTAGTGTAGGGTGTCTTAAAAGGAAGAGGGTTAGTTCATGACACTTTTGCTGGAGTGCATATTAATTTCTGGATTCGCAGGCTGGTTAGTTCAGTTGGCTGGACAGCCAATGAGTGACGCCAACAGTGTGGGTTCAATTCCTGTGCCAAAACAACTTACCACAAAGGACTCTCCTCTACTTTACCCCTCACCTGATGTGTGGTAACCCGCAGGTTAAACCACCACCAGTTGTCTCTCTCTCTCCAATAAGAGACCAGCCCTAGGGGACTATGGTGACTGTACGTTTATTGTTTTACTTTCGGGATTGTTTCATAGTCACTCACCCTCAAAGCTTACAGGGAACCTTGGGAGTATACCTTAAATGACAAACCTGTTTGTCTCACATTTGCAGCTATAGCACTAATAACCTGCACTCAGCCCTTCAGTCCTGCAATTATATTCTGCATTTGTGTCATCTCTCTGTGTAAAGGTAACTGACCTCACAAGTTAATTGCCCTCAAAGAAGCTTTAAAATGCGTTTGATTTACATTCAGTGACTTTCCTGATATACACAGGGCTGATGCTGATCCTGGCAGCACTAAAATAAATAAATTGAGGAATTTCATGCAGTTATGTTTAATTTTGGTGTCGAAGCCTCAAAATTTCAACTCATAACTAATTGAGCTGAACTGTGATGTCCTGCTTGTCAAACACCCTGATAATATCTAGTAGGCCCACACGGGATATTGTGGCCACATGTGTGAAGAGATGGGATGGGGTTCACAGCCATGAAACCCACAAAGAGTTACAGATTCAGTCAGGAAAGTGAAATAGCTTCAAACAGGAGCACTGGGACTTTCCAGTGTTTATTGCCCCTCATTTTGCAGTAACCAGGATGTTAAAGCATAACTGAACATCTGATGGAAATTCTTGAATTTCTGTAGAAAAGGGAAATAAAAAAAAATACAGTGAAGAAACAACAGAAGTTTATTACTGCCAGGAAACCAATGCTTATATTGGCGGGCAACGCAGTGGAATGTAATATAACCAGTTTGTCTCATGGATAACCCTTTCTAACCCCTGTCCTCTTAGTCCCCAATTTCTTGTGTTTCTTAAGAACTTAATGTTAATACCTAGCACCTTCCCTTCGCCTGCTTACTCCTCACATCAAAAGGCCAGATTTAAGTTTGTGTGGAACTAAGCCTCAGAGCTTATAAGAAATAGGAACTGCAGTTGATCATTGGCCCTTGCTCTCCCATTCAACAAGATCTTGACTGATCGTCAACCTCAATTTCACCTTCCCACATTATCCCCAGCTCATTTAATTTCCTTACTATCCAAAAACCAATCAATTTGAATATACTCAGCAACACACCTTTGGGGTCAAGAATTGCAGTGGTTCACAATAAGCTCAGTTAAGAAATTTCTCCTTGTTACCATTATAATAGTTTAACACGTATTCTGAGATGGTGACTCGGTGCTCTAAATTCTCCGGTTGAGGGAAACAATTTCTCACTGTCTACTTTGTCAGGACCCTCAGAACATCAGTGTTTCATTTCAATGTCCATTTATTCTTTGAAACTGATAGAACACAGTCCTAATTTACTCCCACGCCCCTAATGTGACAATGCCCCTTTGGATGAATCTGTGTTGCACTCCCTCGAGTGTACAAATGTTCTTGGTAAAGACAATGACTGCAGCTGCTGGAAACCAGGGTCTAGATTAGAGTGGTGCTGGAAAAGCACAGCAGGTCAGGCAGCATTCGAGGAGCAGGAAAAATGTTATTTTTTGGTTAAGGAGAACAAAACTGTATGTAGTACTCTTTTTCATTCACAGCATTGCTGGCTGAACCACATTTATTTCCCATCTAATCGGAAGAATGTTGTGAAACTTGAAAGGATTCAGAAAAGATTTACAAGGATGTTGCCAGGGTTGGAGGATTGAGCTATAGGGTGAGGCTGAACAGGCTGGGGCTGTTTTCCCTGGAGCGTCAGAGGCTGAGAGGTGACCTTATAGAGGTTTATAAAATCATGAGAGACATGATTAGGATAAACAGTCAAGGTCTTTCCCCTGGGGTGGGGGAGTCCAGAACTAGAGGGCATAGGGTTAGAGGGGAAAGAGTGAGAAGGTATCTAATGGGGCAACTTTTTCACACAGAGGGTAGTACGTGTATAGAATGAGCTGCCAGAGGAAGTGGTGGAGGCTGGTCCAATTACAGTATTTAAAAGGCATCTGGATGTATATATGGATAGGAAAGGTATAGAGTGACATGGGCCAAGTACTGGCAAAAGGGACTAGATTAGGTTAGGATATCTGGTCAGCATGGACGAGTTGGACTGAAGGGTCTGTTTCCGTGCTGTACATCTCTATGACTCTAATTGATCAGCTAAGAGCCAACCACATTGCTGTGAGTTTGGAGTTACGTAAGGAAGGCCAGGTGAGGAGGTAGACAAGCAGAAAGCTGGAAGAACACAGCAGGTCAGGCAAAATCAGGAGGTGAAGAAGTCAATGTTTCAGGTGTAACCCTTCTTCAGGATGCTGCTTGGCTTGCTATATCCTTCCAGCCGCCTTGGACTGTCTACCTTGGATTTCAGCATCTGTAGTTTTTTTTGTCTCTAACCAGGTGGGAGGGCAGATTTCCTTCCCTAAAGTGATGTTAGTGAACGTCAATCATTTTCTGGTCATCTCTTTCTTCCAAATTCAACTGAATTCAAATGTGACTACCTACCCTGATGGGATTCAAACCCATATCCCCAGAACATTGACTAGGGTTCAGGATTGCTAGCCCAGTAGCATTACCACTACATGACTGTCTTCCCATTATGAATGCAGAGCTCTCTGCTGGTCTCTACAATTGTAATAAAGATGCTTGTGCATATGCTTCACTTAGAGTCATAGAATCATAGAGATGTACATCACGGAAACAGACTCTTCAGTCCAACTCGTCCATGCCGACCAGTTATCCTAAACCAATCTAATCTCATTTGCCAGCATTTAGCCCATATCTCTCTAAACATTCCTATTCATGTAACTACCCAGATGCCTTTTAAATTGTACCAACCTCCACTTCCTCTGGCAGCTCATTCCATATACACACCACCCTCTGCACGAAACGTTGCCCCTTAGGTCTCTTTTATATCTTTCCCCTCTCACCCTAAACCTATGCCCGCTAGCTCTGGACTTGGCCTACACCAGGGAAGAGACCTTGTCTATTCATCCTATCCATGCCCCTCATGATTTTATAAACCTCTATAAGGTCACCCCTCAGCCTCTGTGCTCCAGGGAAAACAGCCCCAACTAATTCAGCCTCTCCCTCTAGCTCAAATCCTCCAACCCTGGCAACATTCTTGTAAATCCTTTCTGAATCCTTTCAAGTTTCACAATATCCTTCTGATAGGAGGGAGACCAGAATTGCACAGAGTATTTTCAAAGTGGCCTAGCCAATGTTCTGTACAGCCACAACATGTTTTCACAACTCCTATATCTAATGCTCTGACCAATAAAGAAAAGCATACCAAATGCCTACTTCACTATCCTGTCTACCATCACTTTCATGGAACTATGAACCTGCACTCCAAGGTCTCCTTGTTCAGTTCAGTAACTTCTTTTCACAAAAACGCAACCTCCCAGATGAAGCACCCTGCAACTTCGTGCTCTCTCTCAGATGATTCAGACTGTGTAAGTACTCCTTCATAGAGAACACCATTAGATATAAGCACTGAAGAAATCAAACTCAATGGTTATACATTACTGAATAGCTTACATTGGCACTGATGAGGAAGCTGGATGAATGTTGTAGGACATAAGTGCCTGGTTGAACTTATGTCAGATGCTGAGCAAACCACACAAGTGGATAGTTTGCTTGATCACTCTCATAAATCTACCCGTCCCCAATATACCTACACCATGACTGAATTGGCAAGGTCGACTTTCAGATACAATGTCCTACTCTCACATCAACCACCCTCAATCATGTTGTCCAGCACTCCACTGAGCAAACATAACAAAATTAAGAATACACTTAGATTCATAGGTTCATACAGTGCAGAAAAAGGCCCTTTGGCCCATAGAGTCTCACCCGACATAACCACTACTTAAAGTGCGCTAATACCAATTTCCTGCTCTTGTCCCATCTCCATCAATGTTACGATATTTGAAGTACTCATTCAATATTTTTTAAAGGTTGCAAGTTTCCAACCTCCACTGCCTTCCCAGATCGTGCCTTCCAGAATTCCACTACTAACTGAGAGATATTTTTCCCAAATCCCCTCTGATTCTCCTGCCCCTTACCCGAAAACTAAGCTCTTTTGTGATTGACGCCCTAACGAAGGGGATGCTCTCTATTCACCCTAACCATATCCCTCATAATCTCATACACCCTCAGTCTTTTCTGCTCGAATGAAAACGATTCCAGCCTATTTAGTCTCTCCTTATAACTTAATTTCTTTAACCCAAACAACATATTGGTGAACGTCTTTTGTGCCTCCCTCCAGTGCTATCACATCTTTCCTGTCGTGAGGTGGCCAGAACTGCCCACAATACTTTCATGGTGGCCTGACCAATGCTTTGTATAACTCCAGCATTACTTTCCTGCTCTTATACTCCGTGCCATGACCGATGAAAGCAAGTATCCCATATGCTGCCTTAACTATCCTATTATCTTGCTCTGCCGACATCAGAGATCCGTGAATAATTGCTCAAGATCCCTCCGTTCCTCTAAGCTACCCAGTTTCCTGCCATTCATTAAATACTCTCTTATCTCGTTTCTTTGTCCAAAGAACACCATCTTGCTCTTCTCAAGGTTAACTACCATCTGCCACTGGTCTGTCTATCTGACCAACCCATCTACACCTTCCTGTAACCTAAAACCATTTTCTTCACTATTAACCACTCTATCAATCTTGGTGTTGTTTGCAAACTTGCTTAACATTTGTCCATATCAACTATGTATAGAACAAACAATAAGGGTCTCAGTACTGATCCTTGTGGTACACTGCTGGATACTGGCCTCCACTCACTTAAGCAACCTTCTACCCTTTTTCTCTTATTACTAAATCTGTTTCTGATCCAAGTTTCCTTCAATTCCATGTGCCTTAACCTTCTCAATCAATTGTGAGACCTTGTTAAAAGCTTTGCTAAAATTCATATAAACTACATCAACTGAACTTCCTTCATCCACACACTTGATCATATTTTCAAAAAATTCTAACAACTTTGTTAGGCATGACCTCCCTCTGACAAAGCCATGTTGACTGTCCCTAATTATCCCATTCCTTTCCTAGTAAGTATTAATTTGTTCCTTCAGGGTTTTCTCCAATATTTTCCCTAACACTAATGCGAGGCTCACCAGTCTGCAATTTCTTGGCCAATCCTGGGGCAGCACAGTGGCCTAGTGGTTAACACTGCTGCCTCACACCGCCAGGGACACATGTTTGATTCTAGCCTCAGGCAACTGACTTTGTGGAGTTTGCATATTCTCCCTGTGTCTGTGCAGGTTACCTCTCACAGTCCAAAGATATGAAGGTTAGTTGAATTAGCATGTGAAATTGCTCATAATATCAAGGATGTGTAAGTAGGGTGGATTAGCCATGTGAAATGCAGGGTTACAGGAATAGGTTAGGAGGTGAGTCTGGATGGGATGCTGTTTGAAGAGTCAGTGTGGACTTTTTGGGCTGAATGGCCTGTTTCCACACTATAGGAGTTCTATGATCCCTACCACCCTTCTTAAAAAGTGGTGCCACATTATCCATCCTGTGGTATCTTCCTTGTGGCCAGAGAGGAATTAAAAATATGTGTCAGAGCCTCTGCAATTTCCAGCCTGGCCTCCCACATAAGCTGGGAATGCAATTCATCCGGGTCGGGGAATTTACTGTTTTTAAATCCCAAAGCCTCCAATACCTACCTACTTCCTATGTCAAACTGTGCAAGTTCTTCACCATCCCTTTTCCCAGACTGAAAACAGAAAATAAGTATTAATTCATCACCCTTCCAATATCCTGCGGATTCACACACAGGTTTGCCCCTTGGTCCCGAATGGGCCTTACTTTTTTTCCTGGTTAACCTCTTCCCTTTAACATGTTTATGAAATATCTTAGGATTCTCCCTAATCCTTTTCATGCTCCCCTTTATCCTCTTCTTTCTTGTTGCCTTCTGCACTTCCTGTATTCCACTATGGCTGCAGCTGAACTGCTCCTTATGGACTTGCTAAAAGCCCTACTCTGCTTCCTCAGTCAGTCCTGAACTATCCACGGCATTCAGGATTCTCTGAACGTATTCCTCCAACACTTAGAACATAGAACATAGAACATAGAACAATACAGCACAGAACAGGCCCTTCGGCCCACGATGTTGTGCCGAACATTTGTCCTAGCTTAAGCACCCATCCATGTACCTATCCAATTGCCACTTAAAGTTCGCCAAAGATTCTCACTCTACCACTCCCACAGGCAGCGCATACCATGCCCCCACCACTCTCTGGGTAAAGAACCCACCCCTGACATCTCCCCAAACCCTTCCACCCTTCACCTTAAATTTATGTCCCCTTGTAAAACTCTGTTGCACCCGGGGAAAACGTTTCTGACTGTCTACTCTATCTATTCCTCTGATCATCTTAAAAACCAAGTGTGGCCTAATCAAGGTCCTGTACAGTTGCAACATCACTTCATGACTCTTGAATTCAATCCCTCTGCTAATGAACGCTAATACACCATAGGCCTTCTTACAAGCTCTATCCACCTGTGTGGCAACTTTCAAAGACCTATGAACATAGACCCCAAGATACCTCACTAAGAACCCTACCGTTAACCCTGTATTCCGCATTCTTATTTGTTCTTCCAAAATGGACAACCTCACACTTGGCAGGGTTGAACTCCATCTGCCACTCCTCTGCCCAGCTCTGCATCATATCTAAGTCCCTCTGCAGCCGACAACAGCCCTCCTCACTGTCCACAACTCCACCTATCTTCGTATCATCTGCAAAGACTCCCTCATCCAAGTCATTAATAAAAATTACAAACAGCAGAGGACCCAGAACTGATCCCTGCGGAGCTCCACTTGTAACTGGGCTCCAGGCTGAATATTTACCATCTACCACCACTCTCTGACTTCGACCGGTTAGCCAGTTTTCTATCCAATTGGCCAAATTTCCCTCTATCCCATGCCTCCTGACTTTCCGCATAAGCCTACCATGGGGAACCTTAACAAATGCCTTACTAAAATCCATGTACAGTACATCCACTGCTCTACCCTCATCCACATGCCCGGTCAACTCCTCAAAGAATTCAATAAGACTTGTAAGGCAAGACCTACCCTTCACAAATCCGTGCTGGCTGTCCCTAATCAAGCAGTGTCTTTCCAAATACTCATAAATCCGATCCTTCAGTGCCCTTTCCATTACTTTGCCTACCACCGAAGTAAGACTAACTGGCCTGTAATTCCTGGTGTTATCCCTATTCCCTTTTTTGAACAGGGGCACAACATTCGCCACTCTCCAGTCCCCTGGTACCACCCCCATTGACAGTGAAGACGAAAAGATCATTGCCAACGGCTCTGCAATTTCCTCTCTTGCTTCCCACATAATCCTAGGATATATCCCGTCAGGCCCGGGGGACTTGTCTATCCTCAAGTTATTCAAAATGTCCAACACATCTTCCTTCCTAACAAGTATCTCCTCTAGCTTACCAGTCCATTTCACACTCTCCTCTTCAATAATACGGTCCCTCTCGTTTGTAAACACTTCTCTCTAAAGGGTATATGTTGGAGCTGTAATTTTCTCGGCTCCTTTTTGAATGCTTCCCCCGTTGTTCTGCTGTAGACTTACCCACAATGAGCTGTTCCTCGACGACTGTGGCCAGGTTCTGCTTTATTTTAATAAAATCTGCCTTCCCCGAATCCAAAGCCGTCTTTTGCATCATGTTCCATCATTTTCCTTATTCAGAACAAACTTGAACGTGTTGTGGTCGCTATCACCGAAATAAATGTTCGCTCACTGCTACATCGAACACTTTTTTCCCCAGGACCAGATCCAGTGCTATCCTGTCACTTGTTGGACCTCCGATGTGTTAATACAAAAAAGTCCCTGGATACATTTCAAGAAATCCACCCCCTTTAAATCCTTACCACTATGACTATCCCACTTTATGTTGGGAAAGTTGAAATCCCCTAGTATAAGTCCTTTAGTAGCTCAAAACTGGGCATCCATAAGCAAAAGGAGCAATACAATCTGTTTACTCATGAGAAATCATATCCCTTACATTATCATTACCATTGTTGGAATAGATATCTATATTTTTGCAGGACATGTAAAGGAACTACAGGAAGGAGTTGGAATTATTTGGATAGTTTTCTGGATTAAATAAGATCTTCTGAGTTCCTGGAATTAGGCTCAGCAGAATTTGGGCTGTGACTCACCTGCTAATGGCTGTAATCAAATGTTGAATAAGTGCAAGAAGGTACCTGCTGCTTTTCATGTAACTTTGGAGAAGCAGGCAAGCATATTGTTCAAAGACATAAGGAAAGGTGTTAATTGCTGTAATTACTGGGGAGAAAATCTGGCTTTGAGAGGACTAGGGAGCTATCCTTATGTTTGCTTAATGTACCTCTCTGATCATAGAATTCATTTTTGTGGAGCCAACATCAGAGGGTAGATAAGACAGCCCAGAAACTGTGGGTTCTCTCCTGAAATCCTGTTTCTTAGGAAAACGTTCCTGTAAACTAAACAGTTTGCATAATTCTGCCTAACTAATGTAGCTTCAAGTCATGGACTGTGACCAATTCAGAACTTGAATCCAATTTCATTGAAAGCAGAGTTTGACACTTATCATCAATGTGCAGCTGTCAGCAATTCAGAAGACATTTTATCCTTTGGGAGATTATTTTTCTTCCATTTCTGTCTAAGAGTAAATGTAAGTCTGTGTGTGTAAGTGTAGAATTAAGGAGATACAGCTTTGATTCTGGATCACAGCCTCAGTGTTAACCAGCATTTGTTATTTGCTTTGAGAATATTATTTGGTTCACTATAAAAAGATTATTTTGATTTCAGTAAAGAAGATTGGTTGATATTGCTTTTATCAAAGGTACAAAACAGTGAAATTGGCCATTGTGGAAATTGAATTCACAGATTTTCACTGTGACTGGTGAAGTAGTGCCACTTGATTATCAGAGCGTTCAGTTGTAACATCATCATGTCAGAGGACACAGCCTCGTTCAATGCACAGTGAACATGTCAAAGGCAACAGGAACTGAAAATGCATTGCTGGAAAAGCGCAGCAGGTCAGGCAGCAGGAGCAGGAGAATCGACGCATCGGGCACGAGCCCTTCCCCAGGATGCTGCCTGACCTGCTGCGATTTTCCAGCAACACATTTTCAGCTCTGATCTCCAGCAGCTGCAGTCCTCACTTTCTCCTAAAAGGCAACAGGAAGTCATACTTTAAAATTCTGACGTGACGAAGTTGAAGTATAGAATCTACATGCAAGTTAATAGAAGAAGCAGCATTCTATAATTAAAGACAAACAATCCCAAAGCAATGATCAAAATTTTGCCAGTCTGCTGCATTCAGCTATGAATGACCAGGTTAACCAGAATTATATAAAGGGTTAAACTGTGAGAAGAGAGACATAAATTGGAGCAAAGATTCCTTGAAATTGAAACCAAGACATTGAATAGAGTGTTCATGGTAAGGGAGTCCAGGGTCTGAGGACATATTCTAAAAAGTAGAGCCAGACCTCTGAGCAGTAAATCAGGAAACATTCCAGAAGTGTTAGACATTTCAAACTCTTATCTGAAAATGACTCTTGATGCTGAATCATTTATTCATTTCAAATCTGAGTTTGGTGCCTTTTATTTTAAATCATTCATGGGATAAGGATGTCACTGGCTAGGCCAGCATTTATTGCGATCACCTTTTATTTAGCAAACGTATTAAGAGATCTGGGACAAAGTTGGATACATTGAGGTCAT
>NC_057721.1:72353142-72379218 GCF_004010195.1 Chiloscyllium plagiosum | reverse complement strand
CGTGGAGGTGGGTGTCTGGACGGTGATCGCGGATGTGGGTGTCTGGGCGTGGGTGTGGAGGTGTGTGCCTGGACGGTGTTCGTGAAGGTGGGTGTCTGGACTGTGATCGTGGAGGTGGGTATCTGGACTGTGATTGCGCAGGTGGGTGTCTGGACTGTGATCGCGGAGGTGGGTGTCTGGACGGCGATTGCGGAGGTGGGTGTCTGGACAGTGATCGCGCAGGTGGGTGTCTGGGCGGTGATCGCGGAGGTGGGTGTCTGGACGGCGATCGCGGAGGTGGGAGTCTGGGCGGTGATCTCGGAGGTGGGTGTCTGGTCAGCGATCGTGGAGGTGGGTGTCTGGATGGCAATTGCGGAGGTGGGTGTCTGGGCGGCAATTGCGGAGGTGAGTGTCTGGATGGCGATCGTGGAGGTGGGTGTCTGGATGGCGATTGCTGAGGTGATGTGATTAGCAATGGCTGCAGTCTGTGGGATGGCGGGGGCAGAAGTGACATCATAGGTCCCTGAGGCATTTGTGGAAGGAGCGGCTGCGTGGCTAATGCTGTGTCTGAGCAGTTCGAGAGGCCAGGGGAAAGTTTTGAAATGGTCGAGGAAACCCGTGTATTGAGGTAACGTGGCGGTGGATCCTGCTGCCGTTGTGGAGGCGGATTCGTGATGAAGGGCGTATGTCCGAAACATTGATTCTCCTGCTCCTAGGATACTGCCTGACCTCTGTGTCTTCCCAGCACCACACACTCAACACTGAAGCCATGCCTAACTACATACAATGAGGCCTGTATAAAATGCAAGATTTGATCTACTAAGGTGCGAGTAACAATCACATTACCTTGGAGAGAACCAACTTATCTCTTACATGACAAACTACAACATTACCATGATCATCAAGATTCTGGGGCCACCATTAACCAAGAGCTCCACGAGGCTAAATGCATATATGCAGTGACTAATCTGGATGTTCTAGATCAGAACTTCAGCAGCTTCTAGTTAAAACAGTTGAAATGTCAAAGTCATTCAGCACTTGTTTGGGGTTATCAACAAGTTCCTGCTTTCTGAGCCTGTTATCGGCAATGGACATTTCTGGACAATCCAGTCAAAAGTAAATCTCAAAGCTCAGCAGGCAGGAAGCTACGGCAGGAGGGTGGTGACAACAGTGATGTTATGAGAAAGTACTGCACATCCAGCAAACAGCTGCAAAGGTTGGCCTGGAGCAGGGCTAAACAGGAAAGGAAGATGCTGACCCAGATGAGACACTGACCCAGAGGAAAGAACATGGAGAAGTGAACAGAGTGACTTTCGTGCGGTGTTGCACAAAAAATGAAGGGGGCTGAGGAGGTGGGAGTCAAAAGAGCAATTGCAAAATGCATAAATCCTGAGTAGAGTTTCAGAAAATGCATTGAGTTTGCTGATTGTTCATGCAACTCATGCTAGGCAATCATCCAAGGCTGTTGTGCAATCAGCAGCTTTACATTGCCTTAAATGCCTTAACATTGAGTGGTCCAGGCTGTTAAATTAGAATATGGTGAACTGATTTCATCCAAATTTGGCAGAGTCAAAATAACAGGACCTGGCCATATGTCCTGTAGCTTCAGTTTGTCTCTTTTACAGATGTGTCTCCTTGAAGTGATTAATATCGAAATGGTAGGTTGTAAGTTTGCTCGCTGAGCTGATAGATTTGTTCTCAGATGTTTCATCACCATACTAGGTAACATCACCAGTGAACCTCCGGTGAAGCACCGGTGTTCTGTCCCGTATGCTATTTCTCTGTCTTGGTCTGTTGTGGTGGGTGATATCACTTCCGCTTCTGTTTCTGAGAGATTGGTAAATGGGGTCCACATCAATACATTTGTTAATATAGTTCTGATTTGAATACCAGGCCTCTAGGAATTCCCATACGTGTCTTTGTTTAGCTTGTCCCAATGGATGTATTGTCCCAGTCAACTTGGTGTCCCTCTTTGTCAGTGTGTATGGATATTAGTGATAGTTGGTCATGTCTTTGATGCTGCCTGACCTGCTGCGCTTTTCCAGCAACACATTTTTAAGCTCTGATCTCCAGCATCTCCAGCATTCCTCGCTTTCTCCTCCATGTGTTTTGGTGGCTAGTTGGTGCTCATGTATCCTGGTGGCTAACTTCCTGCCCGTCTGTCCAGTGTAATGTTTGTTGCAGACCTTGCAAGATATTTTACACTGTAATCTAGTGCTGTGTGATTTTTAACTTTGTCCACCCCACTCCATATCACATTCTCCAAACATAACAGTCTCAAACTATCTCTGTGAACAAGGTTTCTCATCTCTGGAACTAATCCTGTAAACGTCTTCTGCATTGTCTCTAAAATTCTTCCTGAAATGCAGCGCTCAGAATTGAACACAATACTCCAATTGAGGTCAATCAAATACAAGTTATACAAGTTCAGCATAACCTTCTTGCATGGAGCTTGGCAAAATGCCCAAAGTACTTTGCAGGAGCATTATAAAATAGCAATGATACTGAGTCAATGGGAATGATGTTAGTACAAGCAATCAGACATTATCATTCACTGGAGGGAGTTGGGAAATACAGGCTCAATGAAATGTATGGCTAGATGGTGCTTCTATTTCCAATGTTCTTATACAAACAGGTGTAAGCAGGCTTTAGGAGTGTCTTAAAGGAGAAGAGAAATGGGTAGGGAAAGACAAGGGCCTTAATGTTGATTTTCTTGCTCCTTGGATGCTGCCCCACCTGCTTTGCTTTTCCGGCCCCACACTCTCGACTGGTAATGTTATGAGCCCAACAAGATTCTAGCTTGAACAGAATCCATGTGCTCCCCAAAGACTCTCCATCATCGACAAGGGACAACTCAGGAGTGTGATGGACTAGGCTTGTTCCGCAGCTCCAACCAAGCTTGACAGTCCACCAACTTAAACATTCACTCCCTTGTCATTATAACGCTCATGATCCTGAATCACCTATGAACATATTGAACTTTTAATTCCAACATGTATATTTTAAAAGAGACCTAACATAATCAATATGACTGCTAATGTAAATTCCATGGCTGCCTGGTGATAAGTTCTGGAATCTCACACGTGTATAGAGCCAGGGCAACCTCAAATAGAAAGACTAAGGAAAGAGACAATGAGAGACTGACTACTCAACTGCTTCTCAGCAGGCAACCATCTCCTGCAGATATGTTTGTACTTTACCCTTCTAGGGATAAACAGACCATGGGATGAAAAGTGAGCTTCAGCCCTGGCCTGTGTGTACAAGTGGCTTGTCATTCCAATCTGTGGACCACTGCTATGAGTGTCACAGCTGTGATTATGCAACTAAACACTCCTACACTGCCAGCAAAGATAGAGAACAATCATTCACTGAATACAGCCAACCAAACACTGTCAAAAGGTACATTTCTGCCCTGGGCTTGCTGTAGTGTTCCGGCAAAGCTCAATGCAAGCAGGAAGACCAGCATCTCCTTAACTGCTCTTCACAGCCTTCAGAACTCCTTACGCCTTAGTGGGCGGCACGGTGGCACAGTGGTTAGCACTGCTGCCTCGCAGCGCCAGAGACCCGGGTTCAATTCCCGCCTCAGGTGACTGACTGTGTGGAGTTTGCACATTCTCCCCGTGTCTGCGTGGGTTTCCTCCGGGTGCTCCGGTTTCCTCCCACACTCCAAAGATGTGCAAGTCAGGTGAATTGGCCATGCTAAATTGCCCGTAGTGTTCGGTAAAGGGGTAAATGTAGGGGTATGGGTGGGTTACGCTTCGGCGGGTCAGTGTGGACTTGTTGGGCCGAAGGGCCTGTTTCCACACTGTAAGTAATCTAATCTAAACTCAACAGTAAATTCAACAATAAATTCATAACAAAGGTCCTCCAATTTTGTAAGCTAACACCAGCTCCCACCCCATGTTTTGTGTACATCACTTTTCTCTCAGAGTGGCTGGCAAACTCTATGCTATCACTAATACCTACTCTTTAGTTATAGCCCTTTACTTCTACCATTAGTGCTCCCTTTGCTGTTGCTCTAAAGTACTTTTCCAAAGTATTCCACTTGCTGTTCCTTCCCACTTTTCCCAGCATTAAGAATGCCATTCTCCAACTCTTCCCAGCTTTGAAGAAGAGTCATTAACCCCATTTCTCTCTCCATAGATGCTGCCAGGCATGCTGAGTCTCAACAAGTCTCTGCTTGAGACATTCACACAGAATGATGAATGTATGGGAAAACCTCCAATAGTCAGTTCCCCTCCAAACCACACACTATCCTGGCTTTCACTGTAATGAATACTAAGAATGAGACTAATCTACTTTAAGGATTAGATTGCCTACAGTGTGGAAACAAGCCTTTCGGCCCAACCAGTCCACACTGACCCTCCGAAGAGCAACCCAGCCAGAACCATTTCCGTCTGACTAATGCACCTAACAATATGTTATTGTTAACATAACATATTGCCCTAACAATATGGGCAATTTACCATGGCCAATTCACCTAATCTGCACATCTTTGGACTGTGGGAGGAAACCGGAGCACCCAGAGGAAACCCACACAGACAGTTGCGCAAGGCTGGAATCGAACCTGGGACCCTGGTACTGTGAGGCAGCAGTGCTAACCACTGAGCCACCATGCCATCCCCTCCTTTGTTTAACTAGTAAAGATCTCAAAAGTTGGATAATAAAACAACGTGGTGTTTGTTGTATTGTTGTAAACTACATATCGGTTATATGAATCCTTTTAGCTGTCCTATCACTCCTACTAGAACCTTTTCATATCTTTTTATTGACCGCCTGAAACTGGTCCCTGTGTGACATTACCAAAGTACATAGTAGTACTAATGTTAACTCTTTCAGTCTACATTCTCACTCCAAGTCTTTTTCCCAATTGTTATTAAATTAATATTATATTAATACTTACATTTATTTACTTACCCTCTGACTTTGCAATTACTATATCCATCATGGTGCCTCTTGCATCAAATGGGGAAGAGCCTGTCCATTTATAAGTTTGCCGATGGCACCACTATTGTAGGACAGATCTCAACCAATGATGAGACAGAATACAGGAAAGAGGTTGAGTGCTTAGCAGCATGGTGTAAAGGTAACAACTTCTCTATCAATGTCAGCAATGGTGCTGAGGTGGTGTCAAGAAAACACACGAATGCCTCTACTTCAGGAAGCTAAGGGGATTCGGCATGTTCACAAAGACTCTTACAAATGTTTTTAGATACACTATAGAAATCATCTTTTCTGGATGCATCACAGTGTGGTGTGTCAATTGCTCTGCCCGAGACCACAAGAGATTACACAGAGTTGTGAATGCAGCCCAGTCCATCACATAAACCGGCCTTCTATCCATTGACTCCACCTATACTGTCTGCTGCCTCATGAAAGCAACCATCATAATCAAAGACCCTTCCCACTCCAATTTCTATCGGGTAGAAGATATTAAAGTTTGAATACACAGATGAGTAGATTCACGAACAGCTTCTTCCCCTCTGTTATCAGACTATGGGCCTCTCAAATGTTAATGCTGATCTCTCTCGCTCTGCACCTTCTCTGCGGCTGTAACACTATTTTGCATTCTTTCTGCTACCCTGATGCACTTTGTATGGTATCTGCCTGTAGAGCATGTAAAACAACACTTGTCACTGTGTCTCAGTTCACGACAATAATAAATCAAATCAAATCTTTGGACGGATTGTTCCTGCAAAACACTGCTCTGAGGTCTGAAATATGCCCTGTCAGGATAATCAGTAAAGAAGGATTGCAATATGCTAATACATGTGTAAATGTTAGTATTTCATTAGTTTTCTGAAATGCCCGTTCCTGGTAAGGGTTCCAGCACACGCCTGAAGCTTTCGTTAGCAATTGATTCAAAGGTTTAGTGACAGTTACTAAATTGGGTGAAAATTCAACCAAGTAATTGATAATTTCACAAAATCTTGGACCAACTTTGGAATTGGAGATTCTGTAATGGCTTTTGTATTTTGCACATTTGCCATTATATCATCATTATATGGAAAATGCCACTATAAATTAATGGGCATCTTGGAGAATTCACATTTCTCTGTGTCAGTAATTTTGTTCTTGTAAACAATTCAACCTGACCTTTCTCGTAGATCATACCCTTCACCTGGCTTCTCATCCATTCAAATGTCATATAGTGCTGTCGTCTTACTGATTGAATCTAGATTAGTGGTGCTGGAAAAGCACAGCAGGTCAGGCAGCATCCGGGGAGCAGTAAAATCGACGTTTCGGACAAAAGCCCTTCATCAGGCCTTACTGATTGTAGCAAGATCTTCCAAATGGAGTTATGAAAGCTTTGTGAATATTTTTCTCTTGGATAACTTTACTAAACTTTCATCTAATATCATCACATTAGATGAAAGTGATCTTGTCATCCCTTTTAACTGTAATCTGATCCGTGATCAGCTTGCAGAGTGGAATAATGCCAGAACACCTCGCTGTGTTTAACAAATAGAGAAGTGACTCCCATTCTTGTTACCTCTTCCAGTTGACTTTCAACTTGCTTCATTAATGGATGTGGTATTATTCTTGGCATATAAAGACATCAAAGCTTAGCATCTTTTTTCAAACTGATGCTGTGTTCATTTTTCTGTCTCCTTGGACCTTTAACAGTTTAGTGTAGTCTTTTTTAAATTGATTCTTGATCTTCTGTTTGAATCATAGAATCTCTACAGTGCAGAAAGACATCATTCAGGCCATCAGATTTGCATCGACCCTCTGAAGGACAATCCCACCCAGACCCAGCATGCCACCCTATCATCTTAACCCCTCGTTTACCATGGCTAACCCACCTAGTCTGCATATCCCTGGAAACTAGCATGGCAATTTAGCATGGCTAATCCACTCAATCTGCACACCTTCAAACTGTGGGAGGAAACTGAAGCACTTGACAGAAACCCACGCAGAGATGGGGAGAATGTGCAAATCCCACAGAGGCAGTCAGCTAAGACAGGAATCGAACATGGGTTTCTGGAGCTGTGAG
The DNA here is from genome assembly GCF_004010195.1 of Chiloscyllium plagiosum. Taxonomy (NCBI): domain Eukaryota; kingdom Metazoa; phylum Chordata; class Chondrichthyes; order Orectolobiformes; family Hemiscylliidae; genus Chiloscyllium; species Chiloscyllium plagiosum. The sequence goes on along the minus strand of NC_057721.1, from coordinate 72,372,242 downwards.
GTAACAAGGCTAACCACAGAGTCACTGTGGTCAACCTCTTCAACTTTCTGAATGAGATTTATGCTAATGCCACTTTGGGGCAGCATGGTGGCTCAATGGCTAGCACTGCTACCACACAGCATCAGGGTCCTGCATTCAATTCCAGCCTTAGGCGGCTGACTGTGTGGAGTTTGCACATTCTCCCCGTGTCTGCGTGGGTTCCCTCCGGGTGCTCTGTTTTCCTCCCACAGTCCAAAGATGTGCAGGTCAGGTGAATTGGCCATGCTAAATTGCCCATAGTGTTAGGTGCTTTAGTCAGAGGGAAGTGGGTCTGGGTGGGTTACTCTTCGGAGAATCAGTGTGGTCTTGTTGGGCCAAAGGGCCTGTTTCCACACTGTAGGGAATCTAATATAAACTCTTCTGCTCAAGAATGTCATTCCTTTTAATTATTTTTTTCCCTGCACCATGTAGCTGAATTTCAGTTGGTTGCAATGACTTTCTAAGATAGGTTCTATATCTGACAAGACTGTTTCACTTGTTTTAGGGTTTACTTTGAAATTCTTCAGATTCCCATTGATATAAAATGTCTGATCAGGATCAATTACCTCATGAAGGAAGGGTCTTTATTTGTCATCAGATGAAGATTGCTCTACATCATTCCCAGGTTTGTAATTAAATTCTGATTGTTGTGGTTTCTCAGGGCAGTGGTCTCCTTTGATGGATCTGAAAATTGCCTTTAGAAAAATACAGTGAAATTTTAAAGGTAGTTTTAATGGCAGGGCACTGTTCGTGCCTGTGAGGCCTTTTTGGTGTCATAGCATTAACAGAGACTTCTGACATCATGAGTATATCCTCCTATTTTTGATCATCTTTTCTTGGGTTTCCTTAACTGTATTGTTCTTAAGGAAATTAATAAATTCTATTGCTCTCCTGTAGCAAAGACTTTTCTTTTTGTTAGGATTAATTAGTTCTTTTTCCAGATAACTGCTTTTCTTACTAACTGAGTGAATTTCCCCAGAGTGAAGTCTTCTTTTGATGCAGTAAGTCGGAAAAAGACTAATGAGCAGTACCTACAACTAAGTGGTCAAGAATGAATTCTTCCTTCAAATCTCTGTAGTACGTCCCTCAACTAACACATAGATACAGGTCGTTCTGCTATAATACACATTTTGTCAATGCGAATTCATTATAACCCGATTGATAAATTGGCGGCACTGTTTCTGTTACGCGAACTTTTAAAGTATGTATTGGCTATAATGCAATTCCGGCCCCATTAGTTTAAATGGTGCTGCTGTTGTGCGATTTTCTTATAACACAGGATTGCACGAGAACAGGACTATAGCGTTATATCATTAATACAAGAACTTGTTGATTCATCAGATTTCTGCGCTCTTTGAATGACTCTTACACAGTCTGGAGGTTTCTTATTTCTGAGATTGAAGTAATTATTAGAAGTGTTTCCAGCTTAATCAAATTTGTCTGATGTATTGACTCCTTACTGAGCAAGTACATTATTTGTAATGCTTCCAATTGCAAAACCAAGTATTAATTTGTCCTGCTCCAGTTTTACTGCCAAAGTACAGGAACCCCTTCCTTAAAAACATTGTAGGTGCACCTGCATCTGCAGTGGTTCAAGAAGGCAACTCAACACCACATTCTCAAAGGCAATTGCAAGTGGGCAAAAATATAGGTCTGGCCAGTGATGTCCATATCCAATAAATATATTTAATAAAAACTGTTCCTACATTGTGTGTGTTTACTTATGCCACTGGGGCTGAAGAAGCAATGATTTATTGTGATTTATTCAACATCTCACCAAAAGTCAACCCTTTTTTGGTTTGAGACCGTACAGAGCCACAGTCTATAAGAACCCTGGTGGGGTGGAAGCAAGCCATTCAGTCCACACTGACCCTCTGAAGAGCATCCCACCCAGGCCTATCTCCCTACCCAATAACCCAGCATTCCCTATGGCTAATCCACACATCCCTGGACACTATGGGGCAATTGAGCATGGCCAGCCCACCTAACCTGCACATCTTTGGATTGTTGGAGGAAACCACAGCACCCAAAGGGAGAATGTGCAAACTCCACACAGACAGCCGCCTGAGACTGGAATTGAACCCAGGTCCCTGGTGCTGTGAGGTAGCAGAGCTAACCACTAAGCCACTGTGCTGCTCCTGTTTGAGGGTTCTCTCATATGAAATTATGTTAACAAAGCAAATAGATGAAACGAGCAGCAAAAGAAAGGCTTCTAAACTCCTTATACCTCTAAAGTTCATGACTGGCAAATGAAAAATGTTACTTTGAACTTCTGAGTTTGAATATTTGCAATGCTTTATAAATTTGTGCCTTGGATGAAGACAATGAATATCTGCTCCACATTGACATGAACAAAAACATGTTGAATTGAAAAGTGCTTTAGAAGTCAGATGAATATTATATGTGAAATTCTCAGAATGAATTGAATGATTTCCTCTTCATAAATGTCAAAATGTTTGCACAATACCCCTGAGAATACTCCCAACATTTTTCAGAACAGTTTGGACAGAACGATTTCCATCCCTATACTTTGAATTGCTTTATCATCTGGTTTCCGTAGACCTAATGATTCATGTTGATTCATAATTTCTTCTTTGTCAAAGAAAAAATGATTTGCTTCATGTGGTTGTTAACAGGGATTGGATAGCTTAAACACAGTGGCTGGGGAGTGATGCATAATAATGTCCAAGGACCATAGCATCTTATAGCAAGACAGAAAGGCCATACGTTCCATCAGGTGTATGCAGCCCAGTCTCCCCTCGCTGCAAGTTTCCTTTTCACAACCTTCCAAAGCAGTCCATCAGTAGCAGCAGAATTATATTCCACCCCACAATCTATAGCCTGGCACATCCCTCACTCTTCCAACTTCCTCAAGCCAAGGTAAAACTTTTGGTTCAATGAAGGGTGCATGCTAAGAGCAGTACCTTGCATTCATCGAAATGAGGTGCAAACCTGTTGAAACAAAGAACAAAGAAGAACAAAGAAAATTTACAGCCCAGAAACAGGCCCTTCGGTCCTCCAAGCCTGAGCTGATCCAAATCTACTGTCTAAGCCTGTCACCCAATTCCTAAGCATCTTTATTCCTCTATTCCCCACCTGTGTTTAAGGATGCTACAAAGATATCTGTCAGGGCTCCAGCTATTTCCTCTCTCGCCTCCCTCAGCAACCTGGGATAGATCCTATCTGATCCTGGGGATTTGTTCACCTTAATAATCTCTAGCCTACCCAACACATCTTCCCTACTTATGTCAACATGATCCAGACCAATAAAACTTCTATCTCTAATCTCAACATTCATCATGTCCCTCTCCTTGGTGAACACTGAAGCAAAGTAATCATTCAGAATCTCACCCATTGTCTTAGGTTCGACACACAGCCTTCCTTCGTTATCCTTTAGTGGATCAATCCTTTCTCTAGTTACCTGCTTGCTTCTTATATAAGAATAAAATGTTTTGGGATTCTCCTTAATTCTGCTTGCTAAAGCTATTTCATGACCCCTTTTTGCCTGCTTGATTCCTCGTTTAAGACTTGTCCTACTCTTCCAATATTCCTGCAAAGCCTGTTCTGTTCTTATCTGCCTAGACCTTATGTACGCTTCCCTTTTCCTCTTGGCTAGTCGAACAATTTCTCCTGTCATCCACGGTTCATGAATCTTGACCTTCCTATCCTTTGCCTTCAACAGTTCATGCCTATCCTGCACCATCTTTAACCTATCTCTGAAAGCCTCCCACATCTCAAATGTGGACTTCCCTTCAAATAGCTGTGTCCAGTCCACATTTCTGAGCTCCTGCCTAATTTTGGTATAATTGGCCTTGGCCCAGTTTAGTACTCTTCCCTTAGGACCACTCTCTTCTTTATCTATGTCTATTCTAACAGAATAGTGGTCACTGTTCCCAAAGAAATCCCCGACCGCAGCTTTTATCACCTGTCCTGGCTCGTTCCCCAGTACCAGGTCCAATATGGCCCCTTCCCTCGTTGGACTATTGACATACTGCTCTAGAAAACTTTTCTGGACGCTTCTAACAAATTCTACCCCATCCGGACCTCTGACGCTAAGTGTATCCTAGTCAATGTTGGGAAAATTAAAATCTCCCATCACCACTTCCCTATTGCCTCTACACCTTTCCATAACCTGTTTACCTATTTGTTCTTCTACCTCACGCTCACTGTTGGGAGGCCTGTAATACAGCCCCAACAATGTAACTGCACCCTTCTTATTTCTCAGCCTCACTACCCAAGACCTCCATAGTGTGCTCCTTTAGCACAGCCGTGATATCGTCCTTGACCAGCAATGCAACTCCACTCCCCCCCCCCTTTTATTTCCCTCCCTGTCCTATCTGAAGCGTCTATATCCTGGAACATTTAATTGCCAATCATCATGCCCTTCCTTCAACCAAGTCTCTGTGATTGCGATAACATCATACTCCCAGGCACCAATCCAAGCACTAAGTTCATCTGCCTTACCCACTATACTCCTTGCATTAAAATAGATGCTTTTCATGCCACCAGTTCTTTTGCGCTCATCTGCTCTCTGCCTACTCTTCCCTTTATTAATGCTATCTTCATGATTCTTACAGTCTCCAGTCTCCACCTCACTGCCTACTTGTTTTCTCTTCTGGTTCCCAGCCCCCTGCCACATTAGTTTAAAACCTTCCCAACAGCAGGAGCAAAAACCCTCCCAAGGACATTGGTTCCGGTCTGGTTCAGGTGTAGACCGCCCATTTTGTAATAGTCTCACCTTCCCTAGAACCGGTCCCAATGTCCAACAAATCAGAACCCCTCCCTCCTACACCATCTCTCAAGCCACATGTTCGTCCTGCCTATTTTTTTCATTTCTACACTGCCTAGCACGTGGCACTGGTAGTAATCTTGAGATCACTACCTTTGAGGTCCTTCTCTTTAACTCCTCTCCTAGCTCCCTGAATTCTTCTTTCAGGACCTCATCTTGTTTCCTACTTATATCGTTGATGCCTATATACACCAAGACAACTGGCTGTTCACCCTCCCCTTTTAGAATGCTCTGCAGCCAATTGGTGACATCCCTGACCCAAGCACCTGGGAGGCAGCATACCATCCAGGAGTCCCGTTTTTGGTCACAGAACCGCCTATCTGCTCCCCTCACAATAGAACCTCCTATGACTATGGCCCTACAAGTCTTGTTCCCGCCCTTCTGAACAGCAGTGCCCACTACGGTGCTATGATCATGGCAATTGCTGCCCTCCCCTGGTGAGCCATCTCCCCTAACAGTATCCAAAATGATATAACTGTTTTGGAGGGAGGTGACAGCAGGTACACCTGAACTGCCTTCCTACTCTTTTTCTGTCTTTTGGTCACCCATTCACTGTCTCCTTCAGCAACTCTAACCAGCGGTGTGACCAGTTCACGAAACGTTCTATCCACGACCTCCTCAGCATCGCGGATGTTCCACAGTGAATCCATCCAGAGCCGTCATGCAGTCAAACAACAGCTGCAGCTGGAAACACCTCCTGCAAGTGTAAGAGTCAGGAGTGTCAGACACGTTCCTAAGCTCCCACGTCAAGCAAGAGTCACATGCCATGGGTCTGAGGTCCCCTGCCATTGTAAGCTTAGCTTTATATGAACTAACTAAGACCAAACAATGCAATTAAATATATGAAAAAAAAGATAAATAAAAATAAAAGTCTTACCTTACTGAGTCTTTTTCTTCCGGTTAGAGGAGGTGGCGGGCGGGAGGGAGATACTACATGTGTCGTATCTCGGGTTTAGCCACTGCCCAAATGTAAATTAAGCCCTTACCTTCCCGGCAGCCCTTACTTCACTCCACCTTCTTTCCTTGCCGCTCTGTCAAAAAAGATTGACTTTTCCCTGGCAATGTAAAAATTTGCCCATATATGCCCAGAATACAAAAAAGGAGGAGAAATCCAACCTGGCCAATCGCCTCTCTATCTGTTTAAAAGATTCTCTCAAAAGTGATGAAAAGTGTTGTAAACAGTAACATGAAGCAACACCTGCTCAGCAAAAACCAACTCATTGATGCCCAGTTTGGGTTCCACCAGGGCCACTCAGCTCCTGATCTCATTGCAATATCAGTTCAAACAAGGAGTCGAAAAGTGTGCTGCTGGAAAAGCACAACAGGTCAGGCAGCATGCGAGGAGCAGTAGAGTTGACATTTCAGGCATAAACCCTTCATCAAACATAGACAAAAGAGCTGAATTCGAGAGGTGAGGTGACAGTGACAGCCCTTGACATCATAGAACATAGAACATAGAACATAGAAGAATACAGCGCAGTACAGGCCCTTTGGCCCTCGATGTTGCGCCGATCCAAGCCCACCTAACCTACACTAGCCCACTATCATGGCTGCATTCAAATGAGTGTGGCATCAAGGAGCTCTGGCAAAACTCAAGTCAATGGGAATCAATAGGAAACATGTCTGCCAGTTGGAGGCAGCTGGCTCAGGCTTTTGGAAGTCAGGGGAGTGTCCTAGACCCAACATTCTTCAGGTGCTTCTTCAATAACCCTCTCTCCATCATCAGGTCAGGCGTGGGGAGGTTTGTTGATGATTGCAGAATGTCAAGCAACATTTGCGACATCTCAGATATTGAAACAGTCCATGTGTAAATACAGTAAGACTAGGATGATTCCCAGGTTTGAGCTGATGGGTGGTATTGCTTGTGCCACACAAGGGCCAGGCACTGACCATGTCCAGCAAGACAGCATCTAATCCTTGACACTCATTACAATTAATGAATGCCCACTGTCAACGCTTTGGGATTACCATTTACCAGAATCTGAACTGGGTTAGAAATCTAATATTAATCAACTCACTTCTTGACTCCCCAAAGCTTGTCCACTATCTACAAGCCACAAGTCAAGGATGTGATGGAAAACTGTTGACTTGCCTGGATGAGCACAGCTCCAACAATGCTAAAGAAGCTTGACACCATTCAGGACAAAGCAGCCCGCTTGATTGGCACCATGTCCACAAGCATCCACTCCCTCCACCACCAATGCTCAGGAACAACAGTCTATGCTATCTACGAGATCTATTGCAGAAATTCACCAAATCTCCTTAGATAGCACCTTCCAAATCTTCAATCACTTCCATCTAGAAGGACAAGAGCAACAAATACATGGGAACACCAATATCTGCAAGTCCCCCTCCAAGCCAGTCACCTGCCTTGGAAATACATCATCACTCCATCAGTGTTGCTAGTCTATCCCTGCCAAATGGACTGCAGTGGTTCAAGAAGGTAGCTCACCTTCAGAGGGGCAACTAGGGAAGGGAAAAAAATGCTGGCCCTGGCAGTAAAGTCTGAATGAACAAAAAAACGGATGGCCTGCATGCTAGCCAAATCAACATTTGACAGATGGCTTTAAAGGATACCACAAACAACAAAACAGATCAAAACTCTGCTATCCCATTATATTTATTGCCGAAAGATGTCTGTCCACTATCCAGCGAATCATGGATTTTCAAATGTTTTATCTGTACACTGCAAGATTGTCTACGCACCTTGCTTCCTGGGAGTTCCAGGAGTAGTTTAGTTATTTTTATGATCAACTGTTCAGAGATGTTATTGCACATTTCGAAGCAGCTGAGTCCTGAACCTGGTCCTCTTGACTCAGAGGCAGGGACTCTACCACTGCACCATCAGAGCCCTTCCCGAGGCTCTTTATTCTTAACATAGCAGCCTGAACTTATGCACACAACATTCTCCACAGTAAGACCCAAGACCTTCCCTTGGATTGCTTCCTTGGGGCTACCACAACTTCTGATGGACATGGTTGTGAGACAGTGCATAGCTGAGCAACCATGAGGCTAAACCAGGCATTGAGAAGGCATCCAAGTCACTGAGAGAGAACTGCAGGCAAGCAAAGCATTGGAGGATTGCAAGGCTGATAAGATTGCCTTTCTGATTGGTGCAAGGGTGTCCAGTCTAAATATTAGGAATGGAAGAAGATGAGTGAGATTCTGAGCTCTGAATCATCAAGCGGCTGGATACATTTTCCTCTCTTGTGTTTTTGAAACAAAAGCTGGGGGCCAGCCTCAGAATCCAGTTCACCAATGGAGGGGAGGGGTGGGCTGCTTGATGCCAGGAATCTGGTGGCGACCTGGAGGCATGCAGCACATTCAGCAGTGTGACAGACCCGAACTGTCGATGTGCGACGGCTTGAGTCAGTTAGCAATGCAGAATTCCGCAGTGAAACGTGTCGTATGAATCCAGAGGGGTGCATCCTGTCTGGGAAGGCCTCCCCCTACCAGTGTGCCTCGCTGTGTGGCAGCAACTGAAACCACTAGTATCTCCAATCATATTATTCCTGAAGCTCTGACCGAGTTAGATTCCAACATGGGTTATCTGCCACTAAAGCCTAGATCCCTTGGAAGATACTGAAATAGAGAAGAGGCTGAGAAGGTCTCCTCTGGCAAATGCCAAATATCATTCCAATCCTTACCATTTGACCTGATCATCATCAACAAAGATCATGCTGCTACCAATGTGGATTTGAACATTTTAGCCATCACAATGCAATTGAACCTGTTAAACATGCAACTGCTTGGTACACCGTTGCTGTGTCCTTTGTGTAGTTGCCAGGAAAGCATGTTTCAGGCAGGGAAGTGTTTAATAAACCCTCCAACAGTTGGTGGCGATGTTGAGCGAGGCCACTGAGCAAGGGTGCTTGAGCAGTTGTGCTGGGACTTCCAGCAGCAAGTGGTAATTGTGAGGGAGGGTAGCTGAAGAGTCAAATGAAGCCTTTTTGGATAAAAATGGATGTCTTGGTGGAAGGAAGTTTTATGGAAAGAAGGAGCTAACACACAGAGGATTCCTCAATTCAATGTAATTTACAGGTTTCATTCCAAATAAATATTTCTTTGTTAAACCTTAAGTTCCCTTCACGTTTGCAATGGCCTGAAACTAGTGGAAAAAAAATCCCCTTGTTTCATGATCTTTCATGATTTCAAACCACAATTTCAATATCCCTGAGAGAAGGCATACTTGGTTGATATTCTGAGACAAAAGGACTGTCCATTGAGGAGTGTTTGAATTGAACAGACCTATATTCTTTGGTATTTAAAAGGTTCAGAGGTTTTATAACATTCTTGGAGGTCTTTTTACTTGTTCACAGGATGTGGGCATTGCTCTTCAAAAGGTGCATGTGATCTGCTTTATTTGAACTGGTGAGGTCTGTCGTATGGAGGTATAGAGTTAAAAATCACACAACACCAGATTATAGTCCAACAGGTTTATTTGGAAGTACTAGCTTTTGGAGTGATGCACCTGCATCAGATAGCTAGTGGAGCAGGATCATCAGACACAGAATTTATAGCAAAAGATCACAGTGTCATTCATAGTTGCATGCACTTCCAATTAAACCTGTTGGACGATAAACTTGTTTTGTGTGATTTTTTTTTTACTTTGTACCCCAGTCCAACACCTGCACCTCCACGTTAGGTGGGTATATCCGAGAAGCTTTTGGAAAGGGAACCTGAGGATTTTGTCTCCCTGACAGATTAGATTTTGTTGTCACCTGTACTCAAGTACAGGGATGCAGTGAAAATTGCAAAGGGTTGCCGCTGTCCGACACCATCTTAGAATACTAACTAAAAAGAATAAAAATAAAGTAACAAAAGCAAAAGAAATGTCCAACTGCTTGATTCACCCCCCCCACTGCCACCGCCGCTGCCCTGAATCCCATGCTGGACCCACCCTCACCACTGCTGCTTCTGCCACCATGCGACCTGCTCCAGATCCACCAATACTGCCGCTGCCCTGAGTCTTGTACCAGGCTCACCATTGCCACTGCCCAACACTGCTGATGCTGCCCTCCTCTGCCATTGGCACTGCTGAGACCTCCTTCTGCTGTCACTGCCAAAGCAGCAAAAAGAAAAGATGGAGATGAGAAAGAAAGATGAAAGATGTGGATGTGGCCAGCCTGGATCTCAGGAGCCCAAAAGCTGCCCACCTTGCTGCCTTCATCTTGAAATTTCAATTATGAAGGACTGGGGATCTATTTCCAAACAGGATGGACAGATACTTGCATGTGCTGTGTTCAAGTGCATCTGCTGTCCTTGCCTTTCTCGTTAATAGAGATCATGCGTTCTGAAGGTGCTGTCAAAGGAAGTCAGTGAACCTGCTTTCCTTGGCTGGAGAATCTCAAACGAGGGGCCACAGTCTCAGGATTAGGACTTACCATTTCAGACTTCAATGAGGACAAATTTCTTCATTAACAGAACTGTGAATCTTTGAAGGGTTTTATCCAGAGAACTGTTGGTGCTCAGTTGTTTAGTATGCTCAAGATTGGAGTTGATAGTGTTTTGAACACTGTAAATTGTATCTATCAACCCATTGCATATTGTTCTATAGCTTGAACTTGAGAGTTTTAGTGAAGTAAGAAGAAAAATTTAAAGTGTGGATCGCAGAACAATATTGGTACACTTGGTGTCCTTTGAGATCAGACCTTGACTCCTGACGCTTATTACAGATTGAAGACGACAGAACTGACAATGTTTTATCCCTTTTCTCCCACTAATAGAAGGAGAGAGCTGAGTCCTAACATCAGGACCAAAGGTGGAAATGGACATTTTGTTGACAGGGTCATATTAGGGTCAGGTTGTCCTGTCAAACTCTGTGTTAGTTTCCAAAAAACAACAAAAAGTTTGGCTCTTTGTTTAAATCCCACCTTGATAAGTTCCATCTTTCTGACGTTTTATTATGGTAGAACTTGCTTGCAGAATTAACAACACTGCGTTTTAAACATTTCAGAGACTGTAAATCAATGTCAGCTTGTGACAGTTTCAAAGAGCGTTCAAGAAACTTTCACACCACTTAAATTAGCCAGATTGGCATTGTTTCTTCCTGAAATATGCTCATCCCTGGCCAAAGTCTTATCTCTGCGGTTAGATTTTATAACCCCCTGAACCTTTGTATTTACTTTCCTTTCTCATCAGGCTTAGGGAAACATAGTTTCACTGAGATTCTAACATTTCAATTTGGGGAGTTTTAGTTGGAAGACACAGCTTTGAGATATGTTTGTTTGTCGGGTTCAGCCCTAATCTGTGAGCATTGGGCCCCCCCCCCAGCCAAATAAACCATGTTCTGAAAGTGCTGTTCCAATGATGCTGCATTACTTTGTTAATCTGTGGTGGTGCAGGCTCGAAGGGCAGAATGGCCTACTCCTGCACCTTTTGTCTATTGTCAAAACACAGCCTGCTGATTTGAGCAGGTTCCTTTGTCTTGGAAAGAGTTTCTGCCTTACTCACATTTGATCCATTTCTGTATATTCGCTGACAGCAACAATCATGCTGAATTTTATTTAAATTATCAAATTGGCTGGCCTTGAAATTCTCAACCACAAGTTCTATTTAAGACTGTTTTTATGATTGCTACATCAAATAGAGGGAGAAAGTAGAGAAATGGTGTTGATGTCAACTGATGCAAAATTTTAGTAGTGATCACATTGAATTGTGAAACAGGCTTGTTCGACTAATGTCAGGAGTGTGGTGCTGGAAAAGCACAGCCAGTCAGGCAGCATCCGAGGAGCAGGAGAATTGGCTTTTTGAGCATAACCTCTTCATCAAGAGCTTATGCTCGAAACATCGATTCTCCTGCTCCTCGGATGCTGCCTGACTGGCTGTGCTTTTCCAGCACCACACTTTTGACTCTGATCTCCAGCATCTGCAGTGCTCACTTTCTCCTAGTTATTTTATTGGACTGTTCACTGTTTCTATTCCTAATCAGAATTTGACACCATCTAGGACAAAGCATCCCGCTTGACTGACATCAAATTTACAAACACCCACTCCCTCTACCACTGAAGCTCAGCAGCAGCAGTGCCTACAATCTACAAAACACACTGCAGAACTTTATCAACGCTCCTTAGATAGAACCTCTCAAACCCACAACCATTTCCATCTAAAAGAACAAGATATATGGGAACACCACCATCTGCAAGTTCCCTTCCATACCACTCACCATCCTTCTCGGAAATATATTACCACTCCTTCAGGGTCACTGGGTCAAAATCCTAGAACTCTGTCCCTAAGGAGAATGTAAGTCGACCTACAGTACACAGACTGCAATGGTTCAAGAATATAGCTCAAGGGCAGCTAGAGATGGGTAATAAATGCTGGCCCAGCATTCACGTCCCATGGAATAAAGAAAAGAAAGAACTCGTTGATATCAGAGATTTAACAGATCGTGAGCAAATGCAGAGCTCTGAAAGAAAGAAAGGAGGGGTGAGCAGAAGATTTCTGGAGGATTAAATGTCAAAAGGTAAAATGGTGGAGAAGAAAAGTGAATACAGAGAAACCTTGATTATCCAGCAATCGATTAACCAAATTTCAGATTATCTGAACAAGATTGCAAGGAACTGATATTTGGCTAACCATGTTATCCAGCACTCCATTAGCCGATCAAACTACTCCCCACCCACTCCTCCCAAACTACTCTGTACAGGATCTATTTGAACTCAACACTAATCTCAAATGGCTTTGCTGAACATGGGTTCCTCTCATGTGTTAGTCCCACCCCATCCCGTTTTGCACATTGACATACTGGGATCTGTTAAAAATGGGGGTGTGACTTCAGCATTTATGTCACCATTTTCAGCCCATAGAGTTATTATTATGGCACAAAATCAGGATTAATGAGGTCTATTCCAGCTCTCTGTCGAAAGTTTCTGTCAGTCCGTTTCCTCCTGTCTACTCCCATAGCTCTACAGATTTATTCCCAGGTGCCAATCTAATTTCTGTTTGAAACCATTGACCATCTCAAGATAGGGAGGCGATGGCCTAGTGGTATAATTATTAATCTAGAGACCGAGGTAATGTCTTGGACATCCACATCCAGATCTTGCCAAGGCGGATGGTAGAATTGGAATTCGGGTTAAATATATCTGGAATTAAGATTGTAATGGTGACCATGAATCCATTACTGATTGTCGGAAAAACTCATGTGGTTCATTAATGACCTTTAGGGAAGGAAACTGTCATTACCTGGTCTGGCCTACACATCACTCCAGATCCACAGCAATGTGGTTGACTCTTAACCTGCTCTCTGGGCATTTAGGATTGAGCATTAAATGCTAGCCTAGCCAGAGATGCCCTCGTTCTCTAAAGGATAATAAAAAATAGTCACTCACTGCTGTGGGCAAAAAGTTCCAAATCAATCCCATAATTAAGTTTTCCCTCACAGTACCCAAGCATCTTTTGCCTAAAATCTTACATCTGTAGTTGTCAGCATTGTTATGTTGAAAAGCTTTTCATTGCCTATCTCTTTCAAATCTGTCGTCATCATGTACATTTCTATCAAATCTCCTCCTTGGAACAATGGAATTTGAAAGAAAATCTCACCTTCTCCAAACAAACCTTGTAGCTGAAATCTCACAGCCCTGGAACCATTCTGGTAAATCTCCACTACAGTCTCTATACATCCTTCTGGAAATGTGATCACTGGTGCTAAGCATTATACTCTGGTTCTGATCTAGGCATGATAAATATTTGGCAAGATAATGCCTGATTTTGTACTCCGTCTCTCTATTTTTGAAGTTGAGGATCTGATATGTTTCTCTAAAATCACTGTAAATGTGCCCTGTCACCTACAAAATCTATGCTTATGTATTGCTGAGAAGAGAGAGACAGGTTGCTGAAGCATGTTATCTCGCACTCATAATATCTCCTGTTAGTTCTGAGTCTGTAATTGGACAACACTTGCTAAACAATCAAGAGTGTGCTAATAATTACACTAATAGCCAATTTGACATCATCAGTTGAGTATGATCATTTACACTTGATAGACGTAGCATACATTCATATGCTGGAATCTGTTCTCCGAATACAATGAAATACGTTTAAGCTTTGTTGGCTTTTGGATTACCTAGGAGTGTTTAGTTCTCTGTTGCTTTCCCCATAGCTGTATTTTGACAAGTAGAGTTGACCAGCCAAACAAATTTGACATTCTTACCTGTCTATGCTTATGAATCTCTTGATCCTTCTATCTTTGCACACTGTTTAGAATTATGTGATTAAGTCCCTACTGGTTCTCTCTATCCCTCGTGCCAAAGTGTATTATCTCATACTCTTCTAAATTAAATTCCATTTTCCTCCCCAAGCTGTCAACATATATGTTCATGCAAAGATTAACCTGAAAGGGAGAGTTTAACCCTTAATTGGTACCTTGCTACACTTCTTTTAAACCACCTCTCTAGCAAAGCAAAAAAAAAAGAAATCAAAATCATTTTATTTGACCAAATACTCCAACTCCAGCCTTGCCGAAGACTTTGAGATTTTTGTTGGGCACCAGGTTCTCCTCCAGTGACAGGGAAGGCCGTGGACAATATGCTGGCAGCAAGAGGAGCAATCCTCACTACATCTGCCCACCCGAACAATTACCTCCCCCTCCCCCCCCCACCCCCACACACACTTGATCCTTCAACTTGCCTCCATGGTTTGTGTCCAACGTGGACTAGTGGATGGTCACCTTGGCCAGACACTGAGCCATGAGGAGCTGCTCCAGCTGGTCGTCCCATCTACTCTCCGCTGGTCAGTCATATGTCGGATACCGAAGCAGAGCTAGAAATCCAGGATCATCATCCTTCAAATAGGGAAAGAGGGGCTGAAGCTTCCTGTAAGACATGGAAAACAGGCTCATGCAAGCTGGAAAAGGGTTACAGGGAGTCTGGTGGTATGAACAGCACTTAGAAAGACATTATCTATTTAGGAAGGCTTTTAAGGTACAGTTAATCATGGAAACTGCTATAACCCTCTCAGACTTCAGTGAGTGAAGTTTACATTTGCTGAGACAGCTCTTAAAATATTAATTGGATTTAAAAAAAAAATACAGCTCTGGAAAGAAAAGACGCTGCTGCTTATAATTTCAGCTGCCCTATCCTTAATTTATCCCGGGAAAGAAAGTGCTTGGTGGATTTTGACATAAAGTCTGTGAGTTAAATCTCTCTTGGCAGAACAAGTTGATCATCCCAAACTAATTATCCGGGTCACTCACACAGAACAAAATAAAATCAGGGCTCTAACAGTTCTGAAATAATTCATTGTTGGGATGAAACCATCACTGGCAAGGACATTGTGTACTGTCTATCCCTAGTTGTCCTGGATACGACTGAATGACCTAGGAGATCAGAGGTCACATTGGTATGCAACTGGAGTCACATGTAGGTCAGACTGGTTTAAGATGGCTGATTTCTCCTCCTAAAGAATATTAGTGTACTGAATGATCCAACAGTTCAATCACTGCTTTTGTTTTATTTCCAGATTTTATTTTAATCTAATTTCAAACTCTCAAACTTTGATGGTAGCAGTTGCTCTGATGTTTTCCAGATTATTCTTCTAATAATGTAGTAGCAACATCTCCACTTTGAAATTTTCCTCCTACAGTCAGTTCTGCTATAACATGTCTTTCGTTAATGTGAATTGGTTGTAACGTTATTGCGTGAATAGGAAATGCTGTTTCTAAAGCCCAAAGTGTCAAAATCTCTCACTCCCTCTTGTCTCTGTGACTGCTTCCAGTTGTCCTACATTCCTCTGAGATTGCAGGCTCTGGCTTCACCCCTCCCTGATTTTTATTGCTCTATGCCTTCAGATCTGAAATTCTCCTTCGCTGTCTCCTGGCCAAACCAAGTTGCAAAGATTCATTTGGGCAGACACAGGACACGTTGAGGGAGTTTGTTAGGGACGTCCAGAAGCAAGGTTACTGCGTCAGAAAGAGTGCACAAACTTCTTGACAATTTATCACCTTGACCCTTCAGACACTACCCTGCCCTGCAAGGGACAGAGTCTCTAGAAATTACACTGAACACCAGCCATCTTGGAACCCACTGATTCAAAATGGAAACGCGTCATTCTCAATCATGAAAGATTGTCTTAGAATTCTCTGGTTCTTTCTATCTGCTAATGATTTAAATACTTACCCAATTCCCCTTTGAGTATTCCTTCATATAGAAAATAGCTCAATACAACTTATACTTTGTAAGTTTGTTTGAACCTTCCTACAAAAGTCTTCTGGTAAACCATGGCAATCATCCCAGCTTTCAGAATGTCAAATCACTAAAGCTAATATGTTGTCATTTGGACATATTGCCAAGGAAATACGCATCCATCTGGCCAAGTAAAGCCATCTGCTTGTTCGTACCTAGACAGTGCCTGTTCTTTAAGCCTTCTGATAGATTTGTACAGTGACAACCCATTTGTGCAGAACACAGAGTAACTAAACTTGCTCTGTAATTATTTTTGAGCAAATGCCTGTTTCTGTTGTTGTGGGCTGTTCCAAGTTCTGCATGTCCAGCAGGAGCTGGGTTGAGAGAAGCAGAGTTAACCTTTCAGTTTGGATGAAGTAATTCTGCTTCACTGTGACATTCCCCCGATTGGTCATGCAACTCCTCCACCTCTTTTACCTTCCTGTCTATCTCGTCTAAAACAATGAAACCCTGGAACATTAACTAGCCAGCCCTGTCCCTCTCTCTTAACCAACCCGAGCTTTGAGTCAACACTCAGACTGAATCAATCAGCCACTGTGATCATAGATTGATGACCAGATTAATATAATCAAACACAGAATAGTGATATGTTTGAACATTACTGCCATACCTGTCTCTGACTAAAATGATAAGTAAACATGCTGGAAATATTCTGCAGGTCGGGCAGCTTCTGTAAACACACCTGCACGCAGAGAGGACAAATTGGAGGTTAATTCACTGAGGCAATATGGGTAGAGCTCAAAAATAAAATGGGTGGAATCACTTTGTTAGGATTATGCTATAGGCCCTCGAGACATGAGGAACATATATTAGATTAGAATCGATTACAGTGTGGAAACAGGCCCTTCGGCCCAACAAGTCCACACCGACCCGCCGAAGCGAAACCCACCCCATACCCCTACATTTGCCCCTTACCTAACACTACGGGCAATTTAGCATGGCCAATTCACCTGACCCTGCACATCTTTGGACTGTGGGAGGAAACCGGAGCAACCAGAGGAAACCCACGCAGACACGGGGAGAACGTGCAAACTCCACACAGTCAGTCGCCTGAGGTGATTATATTAATATGTAGGTAGAATATGGAAAACGCAATAAAAACAGTGTTGTCATAGTGGGTAACTTTAACTTCCCCAATGTTGACTGGAATTCCCTTGGAGCAAGAGGCTTACATGGGGCAGAATTTGTTAGGTGCATCCAAGAAGGGTTCTTGAAACAATATGTGGATAGTCCAGCTAGAAGTGGGGCCATACTGGACTTTTTATTAGGTAATGAGCCTGGCCTTTCAGTGGGATAGCATATTGAATACAATGATCACAACTCCTTACGTTTTAAGGTATCTATGAATAAGGATAAGTCAGGACTTCAGAATTGGGAGAAGGCAAGTTACATCCATATTAGGCAGGGTTTGTTATTTGGGAAGAGTTGTTATCAGGCATGTCCAGATTTGACATGATGAGAGGTCAAGGTTGGCATGTTCCAGTAAGGAGGAAGGACAAGGAAGACAAGGTAAGGGACCCTTGGATAATGAAGGAGGTTATGGATTTAGTCAAAAGGGAAAAAGTATATGTAAGGTTTATGAAGCTAAAATTAGACAGGGCCCGTGAGGAATTTAAGGAAAGCAGGAAAGTACTCAAGCAGAGAATTAAGAGAGCAAGAAGGGGGTCATGAAATTCTTTATTCTGTAACAGGATGTGGGCATTCCTGACTAGGCAGCATTTATTGCACATCCCTAATTGCCCAGCAGTCAATGACTTTGCTGTGGGCCTGGAGTCACATGTCAGCTATACCAGGTAAGGATGGCAGACCTCCTTCCCTATAGGACGTTAGTGAATCAGATGGACATTTTCCTTACAATTAACAGTGGCTTTGTGGTCATTGTTAGACTCTTAATTGCAGATTATTATTGAATTCACATTCCACCATTTGCCATGGTGGAAATTCGAACCCGAGTCCTCAGAACATTACGTGGGTCTCTGGATTAATACTGCTGAAAAAGCGCAGCAGGTCAGGCAGCATCCAGGGAACAGGAGAATCGACGTTTCGGGCATAAGCCCTTCTTCAGGAATCATTCCTGAAGAAGGGCTTATGCCCGAAACAGCGATTCTCCTGTTCCCTGGGTGCTGCCTGACCTGCTGCGCTTTTCCAGCAACACATCTTCAGCTCTGATCTCCAGCATCTGCAGACCTCACTTTCTCCTCTCTGGATTAATAGCCTAGTGATAACGCCACTAGGCTATCGCCTCCTCTGGCCTTGGCAAGTAGGGTTAAAGAGAATGTGAAGGCATTTCTATAGATATAGATATAGATACATTAAAAACAAGAGGATAACTAGGGAGAAGGTAGGTCCACTCAAGGACAAAGGAGGGAACTTGCACTTGGAGGCAGAGAATATGGGTGTGATTCTAAATGAGTCAGTATTTGCATCAGTATAGGAGAAGGATATGGAGGATAGTAAGATTTGTATGGAGCTTGCCAATATGCTAGGGCATTTTGAGATCAAGAAAGAAGTGTTCTTAGATCTCTTGAAGAGCATTAAGAGGATCAGTCCCCAAGGCCCAATGGTATTTACCCAGGTTATTGAGAAAGGCAAGAGAGGAGATTGCTGGAGCCTTGACCAAAATCTTTGCATCCTCACTAGCCACTGGGAGAGAACCGGGAAGACTGGCAAGTAGCTAATCTTGTTCCTCTCTTCAAGAAGGGAAGTAGGGATAATCCAGGGGACTGGTGAGTCTCACATTGGCTGTTGGGAAGCTATTGGAGAGGATACTTAGGGCTGGATTTATGTGCATTTAGAAAAGCATGGCCTAATTAGGGACAGTCAGCATGGCTTTATGCAGGGCAGATGATGTCTTACTAACTTGACTGAATTTTTCAAGGAGGTGACAAAGGAGGTGTTCGATGAGGGTACAGCAGTGAATATTGTGTACTTACATTTTAATAAGGCTTTCAACAAGGTCCCTCATGGCAGGCTCATCCGGAAGATTAAGACGCATGGGATCCACTGCCACCACTTCCGACCCCACCAGCGCCACTCACCTGCATTCTGCTGACACGCCCCCCACAGACCCCACTGTCACTATCCCCACCCCCCAGAACCCCGAGGGGAAC
>NC_057721.1:72325635-72351042 GCF_004010195.1 Chiloscyllium plagiosum | reverse complement strand
CCCCAGGTTCAATGCCACCATCAGGTGACTGTCTGTGTGGAGTTTGCACATTCTCCCCGTGTCTGAGTGGGTTTGCTCCCACATTTCAAAGCTATGCAGGTTAGGGTGGATTGGTCATAGTGCCCAGGGATGTGCAGGCTATGTGGATTAGCTATGGGGAATGCAGGGTTGATGGGGAGGGGAGGTGGGATGCTCTTCACAGGGCTGATGTGGGCCAGCTTCCACACTATAGTGAGAATTTGAAATGGGTTGGGGTTTGGTGGCAGAGTGGTGTGGGAGTGGTGGGATATTTCGATGCTGAATGGACACAAACAGATGATGGAGGTAAAAACAATGACTGCAGATGCTGGAAACCAGATTCTGGATTAGTGGTGCTGGAAGAGCACAGCAGTTCAGGCAGCAACAAAGGAGCAGCACTTCAGACTCTCTACCTTTATTCCTGATGAAGGGCTTTTGCCCGAAACGTCGATTTTGCCTGTCCTCGGATGCTGCCTGAACTGCTGTGCTCTTCCAGCACCACTGATCCAGAATCTGGTTTCCAGCATCTGCAGTCATTGTTTTTACCTCCACAGTGACTTGGCCATGTTGATTCAGAATTAGTGTGGATTCAAAAGACAGAGGGTAATGGTGGAAGGGTGTTTTTCAGGCTGGAGGTCTGTGACTATGGTGTTCTGCAGGGATCTGTACTGGGACCTCTGCTGTTTGTGATATATATAAATGACGACTTGGATGAAAATGTAAATGGGTGGGTTGGTAAGTTTGCAGACGATACAAAGATTGGTGGAGTTGTAGATGGTGTAGATAGTTGTCAAAGGATACAGCAGGATATGGATCAGTTGCAGATATGGGCAGAGAAGTGGCAGGTGGAGTTTAATCCAGGTAAGTGTGAGGTGCTGCACTTTGGGAGATCAAATGTTAAGGAAAAGTATACAGTTAATGGCAGGACCCTGAACAGCACTATGTACAGAAGGATCTTGGGGTCCAAGTCCATAGCTCCCTGATAGTGGCCAAGCAAGTAGGTAGAGTAGTAAAAAAGGTGTTCGCTATGCTTGCTGTTTTTGGTGGTGGAATTGAGTACAAGAGTCAGGATACCATGTTGCAGCTTTATAAGACTTTGGTTGGATCATATTTAGAGTATTGCGCTCAATTCTGGTCAGCACATTACAGGAAGGATGTGGAGACTTTGGCCAAGGTGCAGAAGTGGTTTACCAGGATGCTGCCTGGATGAAAGGATATGGGCTATAAGGAGAGGCTAGAAAAACATGTGTTGTTTTCTCTGGAGTGGCAGAGGCTGAGGGGAGACTTGATAGAAGTCTGTAAAATTGTGAGGTGCATAGATTGGGTTGACGGTCAGAATCATTTTCCCAGAGTTGAAATGTCTAATTCTAGAGGGGGAGGGGGGGGGGCGTGCATTTAAGGTGAGAGGGGACAGTTCAAAGGAGGTGTGAGCATCGCGTTTTTTACATAGAGAGTGGTAGGAGTCTGGAACACGCTGTTGGGGGTGGTGGTGGAGGCAGATATGATAGGGGCATTTCAGAGACTTTTAGCAAGAATTTGAGGGATATGGACCAAGGACGGGCAGAAGGAATTAGTTTCATTTGGCATCATGTTCAGCACAACTTTGTGGGCTGAAGGGCCTGTTCCTGCGCTGTACTGTTCTATGTTTGACAGCTATACAGAAAGCCCGAGCAGCTGAGCTGGCTTATATATGGATGTTGACATTTTGTGGTTACTCTGAGCTGAAATATACAACAAAACTGATGCATAAAATGGAATGGGTCACACGGAGGGCAGTGGAAACTAATGTGTGGCATACATTCCTTTTAACAGAGCAGGTTGTACCAAAAACAAATTCATTTTTGAGGAGTCTCACTCCAAGTGCAGTAGACGCAGCTACCAACAGGCGTCAATTACGGTCCATATGGCCACACTTCTGCTTTGAAGAGGAGGAGAGTTAAATACCCTTTAGGATAATGTTTACTCTTCAACCAATATCACAAAAACAGATCACTTGGCTGTCACGCTGTTTGTTGGATCTTGCTGTGCGCAATTGACTATTTCCAAATGACATCACTGCACAAGGCCCTCATTGGTCTGACGTTGCAGCAGGATGTTGTGGTGATTCTTACATGAGTGCGCCATTGTTTAGTTTTTTTTTCCCCTTTGCGACATTGCTGCTTCTTTGTTACCCAAATTCATTGCTCACTCCAAAATAAAGCTTTGCATCCTCAAGTTAAGATAAAGCTTCCCATTTTGAGCTTGGTCAGATAAGGGGAGCTATTATCAAAATGGGGTCTGATGGGAACCACTGGCAATAGGAGTTGGATTTAGTGAGGAGGATTGGCATTGGGAGCTTTGCCTTGTTAGGTTTACCCAATCACATCCCTTCAATGCCCAAGTCATGTCACTGGAATGTTCCTTGGACATGCCCATCCTCTGCCAACACTGTATTTCCTAGAAATGCCAGTGAACTAAGGCTAGCAGAGCAGGAGCAGGTTCCAGGTCAATAATTATATCAATTTTGTGTGATAAAGAAGGAAAAGAAAGACTTGTCTCTATCAGAATGTCACATGTGCTGTAGGGCTCCGAAAGTACTTGTAACATATTATGATGCAGGATATTGTTACAACCAGACCCAATTATTATGGCTCCAGGCAGGATATCCCAGATCATTAAGTTCCTGGTTGAGGAAGACAAAATGGGTCTTCGTTTCTCTTCTTCACCTCCATGCTTCCTCCCTGCCCCCTACACCTCAGTTGGTCACAGCATAGTTACTTTTGAAAGGACACCCTTCCCTTGTGGATAGCTTTCTCTCAAACCTAAATGAATTTATGTATAAAATGGAAACAATTTAACCTGGTTTTCTTCAGTCAATAAATGAGTGAGTTTATTAGTTACTAAACATGAGGAGAAGTCATAACAAAACTCACAAAGTAGAAATGGGAAGCAAGTCCAGAAAGAAATAAAGTAACATATAGGTTAGTCTCTGGATCATTCATGAGCACTACATAATGAAGCATTGATAGTTGTGTCGTCCTTTTTGAGAACCTTGACTTTTGAATCTCATAGTCTAGATTAGAGTGGTGCTGGAAAAGCACAGCAGGTCAGGCAGCATCCGAGGATCAGAAAAATCAATGTTTCGGGCAAAAACCCTTCATCAGGAATGGAGGCAGGAAGCCTCTAGGGTGGAGAGATAAATGGGGAGGGTTGGGGCTGGGGAGAAGGTCGCAAAGAGTACAATAGGTGAATTGGGGTGGGGCTGGAAGTGATAGGTCAGATAGGAGGGTGGAGCAGATAGGTGGGAAGGAAGATAGGCAGCTAGGACAGGTCATGAGGACAGTGCTGAGCTGAAAGTTAGGAACTGGGGTAAGGTGGGAGGAGGGGAAATGAGGAAACTAGTGAAGTCCACATTGATGCCCTGGGGTTGAAGTGTTCCGAGGCGGAAGATGAGGCGTTCTTCCTCCAGGCGTCGGTTGGTGAGGGAGTGGCGATAGAGGAGGCCCAGGATCTGCATTTCCTCGGCAGAGTGGGAGGGGGAGTTGAAATGTTGGGCCATGGGGCAGTGGGGTTGATTGGTGCGGGTATCCTGGAGATGTTCCCTGGAGTGCTCTGCAAGGAGGTTTCCGGTCTCCCCATTGTAGAGGAGACTGCATTGGGAGCAACGGATACAATAAATGACATTGATGGATGTATAGGTAAACCTTTGATGGATGAGGAAGGCTCCTTTGGGGCCTTGGATGGAGGTGAGGGAGGAGGTGTGGGTGCAGGTTTTGCAATTCCTGCGGTGGCAGGGGAGGTGCCAGGAGGGGAGGTTGGGTTGTTGGGGGGCGTGGACCTGACCAGTTTGTCATGGAGGGAATGGTCTTTGTGGAAAGCAGAAAGGGGTGGTGAGGGAAATATATCCCTGGTGGTGGGGTCCGTTTGGAGGTGGCGGAAATGTCGTTGGATGATGTGGTTTATGCAAAGGTTGGTAGGGTGGAAGGTGAGCACCGGGGGGATTCTGTCCTTGTTATGGTTGGAGGGATGGGGTCTGAGGGCGGAGGGCGGGATGTGGATGAGATGCGTTGGAGGGCATCTTTAACCACATGGGAAGGGAAATTGCGGTCTCTAAAGAAAGAGGCCGTCTGGTGTGTTCCATGGTGGAACTGGTCCTCCTGGGAGCAGATACGGCGGAGGCGGAGGAATTGGGAATACGGGATGGCATTTTTGCAAGAGGTAGGGTGGGAAGAGGTGTAATCCAGGTAGCTGTGGGAGTCGGTGGGTTTGTAGAAGGTGTCAGTGTCAAGTCGGTCGTCACTGATGGAGTTGGAGAGGTCCAGGAAGGGGAGGGAGGTGTCAGAGATGGTCCAGTTAAATTTAAGGTCAGGGTGGAATGTGTTGGTGAAGTTGATGAATTGCTCAACTTCCTCGCGGGAGCACGAGGTGGCGCCAATGGAGTCATCAATGTAGCGGAGGAAGAGGTGGTGAGTGGTGCCGGTGTAATTACGGAAGATCAACTGCTCTACGTAGCCAACGAAGAGACAGGCATAGCTGGGGCCCATACGTGTGCCCATGGCTGGTCAGGGTGGAATGTGTTGGTGAAGTTGATGAATTGCTCAACCTCCTCGCGGGAGCACGAGGTGGTGCCAATGCAGTCATCAATGTAGCGGAGGAAGAGGTGGGGAGTGGTGCCGGTGTAATTACGGAAGATGGACTGTTCTACGTAGCCAACAAAGAGACAGGCATAGCTGGGGCCCATATGAGTGCCCATGGCTACCCTTTGGTCTGGAGGAAGTGGAGTGTCATATGCAATCTTTTGCCACTGGGCCTACCTTGCTGACATTACCTCGCAGCTCACTCACGCTGGACTTGCTTAAATATTATGGTTACAAGAGCAGGTCAGAGCAATACTATAGTGCGTAACTTACCTCCTGACTCCCCAAAGCCTGTCCACCATCTACAAGGCACAAGTCAGAAATGTGATGGAGTATTTCCCACCTGCCTGGATGAGTCCAGCTCCAACAACACCTGTGATGCCACTTTGAAGGAACAATGCACCTGAATGCCTAGGTCTCTGGGTTCGACAACACTCTCTAAGTCAAAAAGTGTGGCACTGGAAAAGCATAGCAGGTCAGGCATCATCCGAGGAGCAGGACTGTCCAAATTTCACGCATAAGCCCTTCATCAGGTTCTCCAGATTCTTACCAATAACTTGTTCATCTTAGCAACTGGCATTTACCTAAATTAAACTCTTATCTGCCATTCCTCAGCCTATTGGCCCAGCTGATCAAGATCCCTTTGTAATCTTCAAGAACTTTTTTCACTGTTCACTATAACACCAATTTTGGTGTTATTTACAAATTTACCGATAATATTTCCTGTACTCTCATCCAAAGCATTTGGAGTCATAGAGGCGTACAGCACTGAAACGGAGCCTTCAGTCCATGCCAACTAGGTATCCCAACCCAGTCTAGTCCCACCTGCCAGCACCCGGCCCATATCCTTCCAAACGCTTCCTATTCATATACCCATCCAGATGCTTTTTTAAGTGTTGCAATCGCACTGATCTGTACGAAACACTGCTGGACATAGGCCTCAAATCCAAATAACAGCCCACTACCACCACCCTTTTCTCCTATCATCAAGCTAATTTTGTATCCAATTGGCTAGCTCTCCCTGAATCCCATGGGATCTTACTTTACTAAAGCAGTCTACCATGTAAAACCTTGCCAAAGGCCTTGCTAAAATCCATGTAGACAACATCTACCACTCTGCCCTCATCTATCTTCTTAGTCACCTCCTCAAAAAACTGAGTCAAGTTTGTGAGACATGATTTCCCCTGCACAAACCCATGATGACTATCCCTAATTAATCCTTGCCCTTCAAAATGCATATAAATCTTGTCTTTCAGCATCCCTTCCAACAACTTACCCACCACTGATGTCAGACTCACCAGTCTATAATTCCCTGGGTTTTCCTTACAGCCTTTCTTAAATAAAGACATAATATTAGCCACCCCCAGTCTTCTGGCACCTCACCTGTTGCTGTCAATGATACAAATATCTCTGCTAAGGGCCCCATAATTTCTCCCCTCACTTCCCACAATGCCCTAGAATACACTTGATCAGGTCCCGGAGATTTATCTACCTTCATCTTTTTTAAGACCTACAGCGACACCTCTTCTCTAATGTGGACTGTTGTCAACACATCTGCATTTGTATCCCTGAGTTCTCTAGCTTCCATATCTTTCTCCACAGTAAATACTACAGTGAAGTATTTGTTTAATATCTCCCTATCTCCATAGACAGCCATATTGACCTTTAGGCAGCACTATTCTCTCCCTACATACTCTTTTGCCATAACGTACTTGTAAATTCTTTTTGGATTCTCCTTAACCTTATCTGCCAAGGCTATCTCATATCCACTTTTTTGACCTGCTGATTTCCCTCTTATAATTATATCCCTACTCACTTTATTCTCCACAAGAGATTCACTCGATCCCAGCTGTCTATCTCTGATATATGCCTCTTTTTCTTTGACTAAAGTCTCAATAGCTCTAGTTATCCATTGTTCCCTACTCCTCCCAGCCTTACCCTTCATTCTAACAGTAACATACTGTCTCTGAACTCACGTTATCTCACTTTGGAAAGCCTCTCACTTGCAAGTCATCCTCTCACCTGTGAACAGTTTACTCCAATCAACTTTTGAAAATTCCTGTCTCATACACTCACAATTTGCCTTACTCCAATTCAGAGCTTTAACTTTTACCCAAGGCCGATCCTTTTCCATCACTATTTTGAAACTAATAGAATTATGCTCACTGGTCCCAAAGTGCTCCCCCACTGACACATCAGTCACTTGCCCTGCCTTATTTCCCAAAAGATAGTCAAGTTTTGATCCTTCCCTAGTAGGTATATCTCCATATTGACAAAGAAACTTTTCTTGAACATATTTAACAATTCCTCTCCATCCAAGCCCTTAACACGTGGTCGAGTTGGACTGAAGGGGCTGTTGTTGTGCTGTATGACTATATAAATTAGTACTCTCCCAGCGCTATATTTGAGCGTCATGATAATGTGGTCAGTAGATTGGGACTTTGAACTGTGAACCTTTTGAGTCATAGGCAAGAGTTAACCATATTTTCCACTTAATTAGATGGAGGAAAATGTAGGTGCATAGCTGGTGGATAGAATGATGTGTTTCTATATTGTAACATTCAATCATACCTGCTACTAAAACGTGGTCTGTGTACCTTTGTTCCTGTGATTATGAAGGGCTTTTGCCCGAAACGTCGATTTTGCTGCTCCTTGGATGCTGCCTGAACTGCTGTGCTCTTCCAGCACCACTAATCCAGAATCTGGTTTCCAGCATCTGCAGTCATTGTTTGTACCTTTTTTAGCTTTGTACAGTATGTAAGGCAGCAATAAGTTAAAAGTGACCTAGTCAACAGGCAGTAACATAGGAGCTGCACTTCTGAATATGAAAATCTCTTGCATGTTCAAGGTCCACGTTGCCTGACCCCTGGTGGCTAAACGACACCATTGGAGTATCAGGTTAATGAAGTGGAGAAGCAAATGCCAGAGACCAAGGTCCATTGCACGACTGAAAGGTCATAACCAGGCTGAGGCTACTTGATCTCGAAAGCAGGTCATACTTGATAAGGTGGATGTTGTGATGTTACCATTTGAGGGGTGGGGGAGGAAATCCTAAAACAGGGCTGGAAGTTTTCCTTTGCTGAGTCAAAGGGTGGGTGGAGGCGGCCACTTTTAAATGTTAATTCAAAACCCATTCCCCCACCGCCACCACCACCCAGCAATTGGAGCAGGATGAGGACATTTGGAGGGCCTGCCCTCTGAGCCTGCAGCCAACCGCTCTGTCGATCAGCCAGGAAGACTGCCAATCTCTCTCGCAATCTCTCTCTCTCTGCCATTAATGCTACTGATCCAGTCTGTAGTTATTAATTAACTCATGACAATGACTTTGATTGCTAAGGTTGATCAGACCTGGTGCCACATGGTGGGAAATTCCCACCTGATTATTGTCTTTTCCACAAATTCTAGGGTAGGGAAATCCTGACCCTGGATACATATCCGGCACATCCCTGGAACACTCTGGACAATTTCCCATGGCCCATCTGCCTAACCTGCACATCTTTGGACTGCAGGAGGAAACCCACGCAGAGACAGGAAGAACATGCGACTCCACAAAGACATGCACTCACTTTCTCTGTGAGTCTCGTTCAGTTGCAACTTGTTCATCCAAAGAGCCTTCTGATCCTTCTACTGCCAACTCAGTAATAGCTCCTGGTGCTCTCAAAAGTGTGTTTTTAAGTTGTTTGAAAGTCACCCTCTGGATATAGAGTTGTGCAGGTTGGAATCAGATCTCTTGGTACATATAAAGCAGTGGTTCATAGCACCACCTGCTGGTGATACAGGCAGTTAAACATCTACCTCCGTGTTTGCACCAGGGATTTCTAATTGGCCTTTATTGCCCTCTATTGAGAAATTTAAGTCATAACTTGAACAATTTGAATGCAATTTACCCTTCTATTTTCTCCTTATTTCTTAAGGACAATCTGTTGCTGTGATATGATTCTACAAGTGCTGCCTTTTAAATGTCACTCCATTGCATCTTAGCTCAGGCACTGATTGGTGAGAGTCTGACCCTCTTAACATCTGTTGTTCACACACACACACACACACTCTCAGACACACACACTCACTCACTCTCGCTCTCTCACACACACACACTCTCTCTCACTCTCTCTCACACTCACACTCACTCTCTCTCTCTCCCACTCACATACACTTTCCACCAGAGGTCACTAGGTAGTAGTCAGGACCAAAGCACCATCTAGCATTACTACCTCTTGGTTACTGCTGATCTGAGGTCAGGTAACTCAACACAAGTCAATGATTAAATCCAGCTCCTCTCAGCCAAGACAATGGATTGCATGTACCAACTTCACCAGCAGGGGAGCTACATAATCATTTTTAAACCCATCATTGGCATCTCAGTCTTTTAAAGGAACAATAACAGTTTAAACAGCCCTTGTGGCAAAATAAATATGATGTTATAGTTGCAGACACTGCTTTTCTCAGTGTTACTGAGAATGTGAATAACCAAGCAATGGGAAGATGGACTGTTCAAGGATAATCTGGCTTTTAATGCAGTGTTAAAAATCACACAACACCAGGTTATAGTCCAACAGGTTTAATTGGAAGCACACTAGCTTTCGGAGCGCCACTCCTTCATCAGGTGATTGTGAAGGGCTCAATTGTAACACAGAATTTATAGCAAAAATTTGCAGTGTGATGTAACTGAAATTATACATTGAAAAATTGATTGTCTTTTAAGCCTTTCATCTGTTAGAATACAGATAGTTTCACTTCTTTCATATGTAAATCACAAAACCTTTTTTTTTAAAAAGTTGCATTCTTGGGTTTTTTTAAAAAGTTGCATTCTTGGGTTAGCTGTTGACAATGGTGATAGCTAGACAATATGTTGAAGGTGTTAGCCCCCTGTGTTCTTTGTCTATGCTATGATGCTTAGATTGATTCTAATCTAAAAAGTGAGATAATGGAGTTTTACATAAATTCAAGCAATTTTTGAGCAAAGTACAATGTAACCCTGCAAGTACAAATTCACCCTGTGTGTGTATATAGTGCAATGGTGGTGACCTGTAATGTGACATGAACCCAAGGTCCTGGTTGAGGCCCTCCCTATGGGTACCGAACTTAGCTGTTAGCCTCTGCTCGGCCACTTTTCTCTGTTGCTTGTCCCGAAGTCCACCTTGGAGGATGGTCACCCGAAGGTCCGAGGCTGAATGTCCTGGACCACTGAAGTGTTCCCCAACTGGGAGGGAACCCTCCTGTCTGTTGATTGTTGTGCGGTGCCCATTCATCCGTTGTCGTAGCCTTTGCTCAGTTTCCCCAATGTACCATGCCTCCGGGCATCCTTGCCTGCAACGTATAAGATAGTCAACGTTGGCTGAGTCATAAGAGTACCTGCCATGTACAAGGTGGGAGGTGTTCCCATGTGTAATGGTGGTATCTATGTCCACACTCTAACACATCTTGCAGCATCTACCATGACAGGGTTGTGTGGAGTTGTCCTGAGAACCGGGAAGCTTGCTACGAACAATGATCTGTTTGAGTTTTAATGCAGTGACTGTCTTGAACCTGATACAATAGGGGTGTTTAAGGGACTCTTAAATAAGCACATGAATATGCAAGGAGTGGAGGAATATGAACCAAGGGCAGGCAGAAGGGAATAGTTTAATTTGAAATCATGTTTGGCACAATATCATGGGCCTAAGGGCCCGTTCCTCTGCTGTACAGGTCTATGTTTTCTGTCCTATCCTAGAGTACTTTGATAACCAACATAGAACTTTTAAAGAGTATGTATCCCTTATGTAATGGAAAAGACACAATGGCCAATTTGTACACAGCAGGAACCCACAAACAGCAACATGAAAGTTTGCCAGATATTCTGCTTGTAATCTAACAGAGGGCTGAATATTGGTCAGAATCTTTATTTTTAAATAGTAAGGTGGGCTCTTTTATACCTCCTCCTCCTCCACCCTGTCCTGAGATCAAACAGGGTGTGAATGTAATAGCTCATATGAAAGGCAGCACCGTTTCTCACTCCCTCAGTGCTGTACTGAACCGCCAACACAACACGTTTTTGCTCAGCTCTTCTGAGGCACAATTTGAATTCACAGCTTCCCAATCGAGAGGCAAGGCTGAAGTTGATACCAAGGGAATGAGTTGGGGAATTTTTCATGTCTACCTAGAAGGATTGTTGGGATGAGAAAAAGATTCTCGGTAGCGTCAGCATGTGAGGTTCCCAGGGCTAAAGTGTAATTAACCTTAAAGCTGGCTTCACTTAGCCTCAGCAATATGCCAAAACTGCAGAACAATGCTTTAGGGTCATTTTCACCTTCACCCGCTGAACGTTGGCTTGTCTCCAATGGGCCACAATCCTAGAATGGGCAAGTGAACTGCTCCAACTGGTCAAGATGAAAATTATTCCCCACATTTTATTGCATGATATGTTGAAATATCTTGCTAGGCCAAAGTGAGGACTGCAGATGCTGGAGATCAGAGTCATGATCTCTGAAGGGCTTTTGCCCGAAATGTCGATTTTCCTGCTCCTGAAATATTTTGCAATCAACTGAGTTGGACCTGGTGTAAAACAGACCTAATTTCCATTTTTTTGTTTCATTAGTGGAACCTCATCACTGGAGAACAAGCAGATGTTATTCAATGCAGTCCATGGTTAGCCAGGGTCATGGAGATGACACAGGGAGTCACAGAAATATGATGAATTTCAAAATCTATCCACTGATCAAAAGCTATCTTTGTGGTGGTTGTGTCACATCCATTTAAATATGTGGCTTATACCTAGTCCCTTCAAGTTTATTACTGGACATGGCAATCAATGAAGCAGCCAGTCCAGATATACATTAGTTCACTAAGACCAGAAGATGTCACGTGCATTTAGAATAAGGGTACCTGGAGTGAGGCATCTTTGTTGCTCAGTTAATACCGTGAGGATATTAAGGGTTAGTCACAGGGTTTGTGAGTAGAGTCATATACCATAGAGTCACCAAGCCACAGGAAGTACTTATGGTGGAATGCAGTGGTGTAATGGTAATGTCACTGGACAAGTACCTCAGCGCCTCAGCTCTCTCTAAGGATATGGGTTCAAAACATATGAAGATTGATGAGTTTTGAGAAGATTTGTAGTTCAGGTTGAGGTTTTGGATGTAGGTTTGCTCGCTGAAATGCAAGATTCATTTCCAGACGTTTCATTACCCTACTAGGTAACATCTTCAGTGGGCCTCAGGCGAAGCAATGCTGAAAATTCCTGCTTTCTATTTATGTGTTTGGGTTGGCGATGTCATTTCCTGCGGTGATGTTATTTCCCGTGGTGAAGTCACTTCCTGTTTCTTTTCTCAGGGGGTGGTAGACGGGGTCTAACTCGATGTGTTTGTTGATAGAGTTCCGGTTGGAGTGCCATGCTTCTAGGAATTCTCATGTGAGTCTTTGTTTGGCTTGTCCGAGGATGGATGTGTTGTCCCAGTCGAAGTGGTGTCCTTCCTCATCCATATGTGTGGATACTAGTGAGAGATGGTCATGTCTTTTTGTGGCTAGTTGGTGTTCATGTATCCTGGTGGCTAGTTTTCTGCCTGTTTGTCCAATATAGTGTTTGTTACGGTCCTTGCACGGTATTTTGTAAATGACATTAGTTTTGCTCATTGTTTGCATAGGGTCTTTCAAGTTAATGAGCTACTGGTTTAGTGTGTTGGTGGGTTTGTGTGCTACCATGATGCCAAGTAATAAACACTACATTGGACAAAATTAGCCAAAATCCCTTTTTGTCCGACCCACCCCAGCAAACATTTTTATCAGATATTTCAGCCATCTTCGATGTTGCTCTTTGTATTTAAACACTCCCCACCCCCATGCAAATCTCACAAACCAATCCTACAT
The DNA here is from genome assembly GCF_004010195.1 of Chiloscyllium plagiosum. Taxonomy (NCBI): domain Eukaryota; kingdom Metazoa; phylum Chordata; class Chondrichthyes; order Orectolobiformes; family Hemiscylliidae; genus Chiloscyllium; species Chiloscyllium plagiosum. Next base: position 72,338,566 of record NC_057721.1, on the reverse strand, counting down.
CTGCCACCCTGGATCATTGCCCATCCCTTTGAAACTTTCAGCTCTACCTTATTTCTCATCCTTGGAAACAGCCTTTAGATATTTTCCTTGTAGAAGTTGCTGTAATGATTCAGATTAGCTTGAGTCAGTAATTTAGAGACATTCCCTTAACTGCCAATGGCTGTCACTGGATCAGTAAGTTTGGTATGTTTTAGCCAGATATTTGGCTGACATGATTGATATTGGTATTGAAGATTGCTTCATATTATTCTTTATTAAATCTTAACGAGATGACCCGATTTTACACTCAGCCTTATATTACAATGAACTTGGGGACGGGTTCAGACTAATGATCCTAGAGTCAGCCTGTTAGCTGGGGTATCCCAGCGTGTTCTGTGTCCCATGCTGGAACAAGGCTTGTACTTGCTAGGATAAAGGCTTGCGTCTCACTTGGACACATTAGATGATTTACCAGACTCTTCAAACACAGGCTGAGCCAAGAATAGCACGTTCAGCTCTGAAAGAAAGCACAAACTTTCTATTTATATACCATCCATTACAACCTCCGGATGTCCACAGTCACTTTACAACTGAAATGCAAAAGCAAATTGACACACAGTAAGATCTCAGACACAGCAGTTAAACAAAGACCGATAAACTTGGTTAAACAATGTTGATTGTCAATGTAAAAGGAATTCCACTCCACAATTCTCTTGCCTATTTGCTTCTACCTCCCCTCGTCCCGTCTCACTCAATGAGCATTTTCATAGAATCCCTACAGTGCAGAAAGAGGCCATTCTTCCCATTGAATCCAACCCTCTGGAGTGCATCCCACCCAGACCCAGCCCCCTCCCTTACCCTTGCATTTCCCATGGCTAATCCACCCACCCTGCACATCTCTAGACACTGTACGGAATTTCTCATGGCCAACCCACCAAACTTGCACATCTTTGGACTGTGAGACGAAACCAGAGCACCCAGAGGAAGCCCACGCAGACACTGGGAGAATGTACAAACTCCACACAGACAGTCATCCGAGGCCGGATTCAAATCCTGGTCCCTGGCGCTATGAGGCAGCAATGCTAACCACTGAGCCACTGTGTCACCGTGCCATTCTCAGCATGCAGTATTTTCAGCATTCTCCGCATTTGTTGCTGATTTTCGGCAACCATCACATTTTGCTTTTCAGTTATTATTTACTCTTAGTCTCTGAATCCAAAGAATTATGTTCATTAGTCACCAATGGCAGTACAGATCAGCTGTGCCTGAACATTGTATCTAGCTCAAGCAGCTGAATGGCTTGGTCATATTCCACAATTTAAGGTGTCTGAGTATTAAGTTGTACGAAGTAAGTGGCTTGTGAAATTGATCATCTAAATTTTGAAGAGAGGAAACTTGAAGGTTTAGTTAGGGCGTTTGAGAGCTACAAGTTAGCCAAGAAGGACCTAAAGAGAGAGCTAAGAAGAGCCAGGAGGGGACATGAGTGGTCTTTGGCAGATAGGATCAAGGAAAACTGGAAATCTTTCTATAGGTATATCAGGAATAAAAGAATGACTAGAGTAAGATTAGGGCCAGTCTAGGATGTTGTGCGTGTTGTCTGGGAAGATAAGAAAGGTGCTAAATGAACATTTCTCATTAATATTCACACAGGAAAAAGACAATATTGTCGAGGAGAATACTGAGATAAAGGCTGTTAGACTAGACGGGATTGAGGCTCATAAGGAGGAGGTGTTAGCAATTCTGGAGAGTGTGAAATCGATGGGTCCCCTGGGCCAGATGGAATTTCTCGTAGGATTCTCTGGGAAGCCAGAGAGGAGATTGTCGAGCCTTAGGCGTTAATCTTTATGTTATCATTGTCTACAGGGAAGTGCCAGAAAACTGGAGGTTAGTAAATGTTGTCTCCTTGTTCAAGAATGAGAGTAGAGACAACTCTAGTAATTATAGACCAGTGAGCCTTACTTTGGTTGTGGGTAAAGTGTTGGAAAGGTTTATAAGAGATAGATATAATTCATAATCATCTAGAGAGGAATAAGTTAATTAGGGATTGTCAGCACAGTTTTGTGAAGGATAGGTCATGCCTCACAAACCTTATTGATTTCTTTGAGAAGGTGACCAAACAGATGGATGAGGGTAAAGTAGTTGATGTGATGTATATGGATTTCAGTAAAGTGTTTGATAACGTTCCCCATGGTAAGCTATTGCAGAAAATACAGAGGGCATGGGATTGAGGGTGATTTAGCGACTTGGATCAGAAATTGGCTAGTTGTAAGAAGACAGAGGGCGGTGGTTGATGGGAAATGTTCATTCTGGAGTTCATGCACTAGTGGTGTACCACAAGGGTCGGTTTTGGGGCTGCAACTGTTTGTCACTTTTATGAATGACCTGGATGAGGGCATAGAAGGATGGGTTAGTAAATTTGTGGATGACACTAAGGTTGGTGGAGTTGTGGATAGTGAGAAGGATGTTGCAGGTTACAGGGGGACACAGATAAGCTGCAGAGCTGGGCTGAGAGGTGGCAAATGGAGTTTAATACGGAAAAGTGAGAGGTGATTCACTTTGAAGGAGAAACAGGAATAAAAGTACTGGGCTAATGGTAAGATTCTTGGTGGTGTAGTAGAGCAGAGAGATCTCTGTATCAATGGGCATAGATCGTTGAAAGTTGGCACCCAGGTTGATGGGGTTGTTAAGAAGACATACAGTGTATTTGCTTTTATTGGTAGAGGGATTGAGTTTCAGAGCCATGAGTTCATGCTGCAGCTGTACAAAATTCTGATGCAGCCGCACTTGGAGTATTGCATAAGGTTCTGGTCACTGCATGAGAGGATGGATGTGGAAGCTTTGGAAAGGAGATTTACTGGGATATTGTCTGGTATGGAGGGTAGGACTTATGAGGAAAGGCTGAGAGACTTGAGGCTGTTTTTGTCAGAGAGAAAGTTGAGAGTTTACTTAATGGAGACATACAAGATGATCAGAGGATTAGATAGGGTGGACAGTGAGAGTCTTTTTCCTCGGATGTTGATGGCTAGCATAAGGGGACATAATATTAAATTGAGGGGTGATCGATATAGGACAGATGCCAGCGGTAGTTTTATTTACTTAGAGAGTAGTAGGACGTGGAACGTCCTGCCTACAATAGTAGTAGACTCGCCAACCTTATGGGCATTTAAATGGTCATTGGATAAATATATAGATGAAAATGGAATAGTGTTGGTTAGATGGGCTTCAGATTGGTTTCACAGGTTGGCGCAACATCGAGGGCTGTATTGCACTGTAATGTTCTATTGCTTTCAAGGCATCACATATTGACAAAGTGGATTGGTTACTTATGGTGGATCACATGTTACCGATGCGGACATTTAAAGCAAGGTGGAAGTCAGGTTAACTATGGAAGAAATTAGGGGAAACAATGGCCTCATGATATTATCACTGGGCTGTTCATCCAAAGACCCAGTAAATGTTCTGGGGACCCAGGTTTGAATCCTGCCATGGCAGATGATGGAATATGGATTCAATAAGGAATTGGGAATCAAGTGCCTACTGATGACCATGAACCCACTGTCAATTGTTAGAAAAACTCACCTAATTCACCAATGTCCTTTAGGGAAGGAACTGCCATCCTTACCTGGCCTGGGCTTAATGTGACCCTAGACCCACAGCAATATGGTTGTCTCTTAACTACCTTCTGGGCAATTAGGGATGGGCAGTAAATGCGGCCTTAGCCAGCAACGTCCTCATCCTGTGAATGAATAATAAAGAAAAATAAATCAGATAATATTGACAATATTCAGCAGATCGAGCAGCACCTGTGGTTATCTCCTCCATCAAGTCTGACAACTTTAAAAGTAAATTTGAATTTCCAATGACTAATTGGAAGGATCCAAAGACAAAGCCCAGTTTTAAGACTTTTACTGAAAGAAGTAAACTGAAAGAAAGGCCATCAAAATTTTATTCTGTGGAATATATACTCTGAAGCATAGAAACATTTCCCCCATATAACTATCAAAAGACTCACCCTCAGGTGATAGGCGAAGTTTGTCAGTAACATTTTTATAGCACCTTTAACAGGTCACAGCCAAAATTTCTGGAAACACATATTAACCCTCGTTCAAGAATATGTCCACTACCTGTAGCCAATTAGAAGGTCAAACATGGTATGATAGGCAATTCATTTGCACACATCAATATACAGAAAAAATCTTCTCAGCACCCTGAAACCTACTGCCCATTGGAACTATCAGTTACACATGGGAAGGCACTCTACCCTGCCCCTCTCACGGCACCCTAATTCTCCTCCCTCTGTCACAGTCAACTTACCATCAAATTCCCAGGCCTGCTGTTGCCCGCTACTATAGCAACCCAGCCTCACTCTGGAATCTCTCCTCCTCCCATCACTCCAACGACATTTTATTTCCCAGGCTGCCTCCAAGCACTTCCCAAGAAAGTTGCCTCATATTTCAACTGTCCTAGTGACAGGGTGACCAGCCCTGATCTTAGCACGAGCTGAAAATGATCTGTACTGAACAGGTTGTCTTATGAGGAAAGGTTGGACAGGACTAGTCTTCTAACTGCTTGGGTTTGGAAGAGCAAGAGGTCACTTAACTGAAACATATAAGATCCTGATCCACATCAATCGGTCAGCTTGTCATTACATTGATTCGAGTTCATTATCAAACTGACACAATATATGATAAATTAATGTTCCCCTCCTCCCCCAGCACTCTTGGAAATTCACAAGTGATGGGACACTTTTGGCCAGCATCTACCTCTTTTTAAATCATTGTCGTTCGCTTCTGCATCATAGAGATGCTCATGTTCATTTTGGCAGCCAGTATTTGAACCTATAGTGTTTTCATTCTGCTTGCATTGTGAACGGGTGAAGAAATGACTGGAATGGAACTGTAGCTGGGGTTTGCAAAGCCACGCTTCATGTATTTGTGCCTTCAATGTTTGAACATCTAGTAGACATGGATCCTGCCCATCAAACAGGCACTGAGTTTGCCTACCCTGCGTATGGCCCCAGCCACTCTTCAATTCTGCCTTGCATCGACAGAACGGTACATGATCTCAGGGAATGTAGCTTGTGGTGAACACCATCACCATTCCCACTCATACTCCCATGTGGAGACCCACCACATTGAACGTTGTCTCTAACTGTCCTCCATTTCCCCTGAGGGAGATGTTTATTGATCCTCTATGTTTATCCAGTGGAGACAATGTGGTGGTCACTGCCAATAATCCCACCCCTCCCCCTGTTATGGTCTACCATGCCGTCTGGTGCTGTTCTGCACCACCCTTATATCTTGAGCTTTTCCACTGCATCACCATGCTTATCCCCACCTCAACACAAGCCTCTGCCTCCCCCTTGACTGCCACACTCTCTTTTGCGGTCCACCTGCATCCTCCACAACAATCAACACACAGACTTCCAGAAATTCCAGATCACTGAACAATTTTGATGAACACCCCTCAACTTGATTCACCAGATCCCTGACTGTTAAGTTTTCAGCTCCTGACCTGATAAACTCTAATGTCCCTGATGATGTGAGATCTACAGGACTGTGCAGGAACAGATCCACTGACCTTGATGGGCACGTGGTGGTTGCCTGCTCATTCTTGATGAAGGTCTTATGCCTGAAACATCGACTCTCCTGCTCCTTGGATGCTGCCTGACCTGATGTGCTTTTCCAGTGACACACTTTTCAGCCTTGCATATAAAGTGCCAATGCTAGTTGTTGGGTCTTCCCTGCAATGCCGGCCTGTGCTTCCCCAGCATCCTGTAAGTTGATGGGAGAGGCGCCATGGGGTTACTGAGGAAATGGGAAATGTCCGTGGAGGATGAGTAAATGGATCATACCCTGTCTGGTGCTGACTAGTACAGAGGCTGTTCACACCCTAGTGAGCAGGCCAAGCAGCCTGTCTGGGAATCTGAGCAGCAGGAGATGTCAACACTGCAATATTGATAGACTTCAGGATCTGACAGAAATGCCAGTGTGCTAACAGGCACAGCAAGGCAAGGCAAAGTATGGCACAGATGCTGCAAGAATGGGGGTAGGACTAGTTTGCTTGGTGGGTTTGGATTGACATGAAGCAAGATGTGCAATGAATAAAGTTATTAACAAGCAACAATCTCCTTTAATAGGCAACTCGGCACTACCGCTGCAAGAATCTCACTTCAACGATTGGCAATTGAATCAGAGGTACAGCGCGTTGGTCCTGACGTCAAAACAGGCCTCATAGGACTAATAGAACATAGAACAGTACAGCACAGGAACACACCATTCAGCCTACTCTGTCTCTGCTGACCAGGATGCAATTCTAAACTAATCCCATCTGCCTCCCACATGATTCTACCACAAATCCCACCACAGCCCACATCATTCAAGCTCTTAGAAGGTTCTGTCCACTGTGTCTGTGGGTACATACAATGTATGTATTTTGAGACGGATCCATTCATTTTATAATTTATTGACACTAATTTGATCCAAACATTGTCTCAGTATAACTTCTTGACTATGTGTCATATATGGAGAAAGTGAGGACTGCAGATGCTGGAGATCAGAGCTGAAAAATGTGTTGCTGGAAACACGCAGCAGGTCAGGCAGTATCCAAGGAGCAGGAGAATCAACGTTTCGGGCATAAGCCCTTGAAAAACAGATGAAAGGAAGTGAAATAGATTAGAATTGATTTGACTTGCTGTCATGCGTATCTTGTTACAAAGTATTGTATAGTCCCCTCTGTCCCCTCATCTTCCCATCCAAGATGCCAGTGGAGTAGGATGCTCCAGTCGGAGCTTGTTTGCTCCACCCGTTCTTCCTCTTGTTTTCTTCTCTTTTATTTCTGCTTATTTTTTTTTCCTTCTTCTCTCCTGGCATCTGACTCCAGGCCTCTGAAGACTGGTGACCTCCCAGCAAGATGAACTCCTGGCCTGGTGCAGCAGCCTCTTGTAGTGGCTTTCCCATCCTGGCACCCTCCCCTGCCACCGCAGGAATTGCAAAACCTGCGCCCACACCTCCTCCATCACCACCATCCAAGGCCCCAAAGGAGCCTTCCACATCCATCAACGTTTCACCTGCACATCCACCAATGTCATTTATTGTATCCATTGCTCCCGATGCGGTCTCCTCTACATTGGGGAGACTGGACACCTCCTAGCAGAGCACTTTAGGGAAGAGCTCTGGGACACCCGCACAATCAACCCCACCGCTCCGTGGCCCAACATTTCAACTCCCCCTCCCACTCAGCCGAGGACTTGCAGATCCTGGGCCTCCTTCACCGCCGCTGTCTCACCACCAGACGCCTGGAGGAAGAACATCTAATCTTCCACCTCGGAACACTTCAACCCCAGGGCATCAATGTGGACTTCACCAGTTTCCTCATTTTCCCTCCCCCCACCTTACCCCAGTTCCAACCTTTCAGCTCAGCACCATCCCCATGACCTGTCCTACCTGCCAATCTCCCTTCACACCTATCCACTCCACCCTCCTCTCTGACCTATCACCTCCATCCCCACCCCCATTCACCTATTGTACTCTTTGCTACCTTCTCCCCAACCCTCCCCCCACAAATGTATCTCTCCATCCTGGAGACTTCCTGCCTCTATTCCTACTGAAGGCTTTTGCTCGAAATGTTGATTTTCCTGCTCCTCGGATGCTGCCTGACCTGCTGTGCCTTTCTAGCATCACTCTGATCTAACCTCTGGTTTCCAGCACCTGCAGTCCTCACTTTTGCCTAGTGGCTTCCCTGCGTGGCGCCATGACCTACTGGCCTGCCATGGAGGCCTCTCTGGGTAGCCTGGTGTCCGTCTGGCCTAGTGTGGTGATCCTTAAGGTTCAGCCCAGCATGGTCTGGTACCAGAGTCCAGTGCAGACTGGAGGCTAGGTGCCAGCGTGGTTGTGTTGAAAGGCCGTGGTTCTGAACTTTTATTTCTGCAATATCCGACATTATTTTCTCTATTTTCTAAGAGCTTATAACTAAAGAAGCTGTACCTAGGTGGCTTTCTAGCTAAGTTGGTGCTGTAAGTGACGGACGTATAAACCTTTCACTGTACTCATTGAGTACATGTGACAATAAAGGCTAATTCTCATTCTAACTCATGTTGCCACTTTCCAGTGCCATCTTAAAACACAGAAAGATAAATCAAAACACAGAATATAAAGGCAGAAAAATGAAGAAATAAAGAAAGTGCCCAACTTTACAGTCCTGAGGGAGAGATATGAAATAAGAAACCAGAAATTGGGGCAGAAATCAGCCTCTCAGTCTCCCAGATAGATTGATGACTTGCTGCCATACACTAGCACACAGTTTGTTCAAGCTCCAACGTATACAGAGGTGTAAAAACTGCATTTGTATTCAATCACTGAAGCATTATCCTACAGTTGACAGTGACCCATCAATGTTGCATTTCCAATGATGTTGCACCATATACTGAATGTGAAGGGCTTTTGCCCGAAACGTCGATTTTGCCTGTCCTCGGATGCTGCCTGAATTGCTGTGCTCTTCCAGCACCACTAAACCAGAAACTGAATATGTACAGACAATTACACAGACGATTTAAATTGTCACCTATAAAGCAACCTACAAAGCATATTAGCCTTGTTGGTGATCCACTCAGTGTAGTTATACAGTGTTAAAAATCACACAACACCAGGCTATAGTCCAACAGGTTTAATTGGAAGCACTAGCTGCCAGAGCGCTGCTCCTTCATCAGGTGGTGAAGGGCGCAGCGCTCTGAAAGCTAGTGCTTCCAATTAAATCTGTTGGACTATAACCTGGTGTTTGTATGATTTTTAACTTTGTACACCCCAGTTGAATGCCGACATCTCCAAATCCTAGTTACACAGTAGTTGATCAGTATTTGCACTGATTGTGACTAATATGCTAATTTATTCAATTGTTTTTACAGCTATCACCCAGTGTTTGCTCAGTTGATCAGTTTATTAGCCTTATTTGGAATTGTGCTCCAGTCGGTTTTTTGAAGATTTCCCACCCAGATTCCGGAAAATTTTCCTTCTTTCCAACCCTAGCTAATTACAACTTGGAATAGTACCTGCCATTGACTCAACCTCCTGAACACACAAAGCTTTCATCGACATTCAATGCGAGAGGAAGCCTGTGACAAATAACTGGCCAACACCTCTGCCTGCTGATTGTGTTAATGCTCACAGCTCTCAATGTCCCACCCAGCTGCCTAAAAATACATTGTGCCCAGCCAGGACAGGATGAAATGTTATTTGCACATAAGTGCATTGTGCATGATGTGTAGAGTGATGGCATCAGTCAACACATTTGTTGCAGAAGTAAAGAAACTATCTGGAGCATGTAAGTAGCAAATCCCACGCATCGTGAGATTATTAGTTCCCAGAGTGTCAACTTGTTGACATATGAATTCAGCAGGAACAGAGAAGGGCAATTATTTCCATCCCTTTCACAATGAATCATTCTCTCACCAAACCCCTCAATCTCTTCTCTGTTCTTAAAAATTGCTGATGGTTTCTCTGAAATCCAATATGTAGTTTGACTGCTTTCCTCAATAACTGTTTCCTCCAGTCTACAAACCTGGTGTAATAGGTTCTATCTGACATCCCTCCTTGCTAATAATCTTCACGTGTTAATGTGTCCCCTCTGGCCCTCACACCGGATACTCACAGTCTTTACTTGAGTTAAACAATTTGCCTGATGAAATTGTTTTAATCAGCCCTTTTCAAGTTAAATTTATCATGCAATCATACAGGACTGGAAGAGATTTAACCAATATGCCACTTACTCTTCTAAAACTCCAATGAATACGCATTTAACCTGTCTGACCCTTTTTTTCCAAAAGCAGCCTGATTATTCCAGGTACCAGTCTGGTAAATATTTTCTGAACTGCTCTCGGTCCACTGACATCCTTACCCCTTAAATACAGAGACTACTATTGTGTGCACTACTCCAGGCCTGGTCTTAGCAAAACTTTATTTAATTGAAACATAATCACTATATGTTTGCATTCAATTTCATCTGCAAGAAATTAGACCAACCTATTAGCTTTCCTGGCTGCACCTGCACACTAGCCTTTCACAATTCACCCATTAAGGCATCCAGATCTTTCTGCAGCTCGGAGTGCTGGAATCTCTCAGAAATTAGATAATATACTTCTCTTTTATTCTTCCTGACAAAAGTGAGAATGTGACATTTTCCCCCACATTTCACATTTGCCAGATCTTTGCCCACAATCATGCCCAAGAATCATAACCCTCAATCCCCTACGGATACATCAAACTTTAATGATAACTGTTTGAAACAAAGGGGCAAGGAGCCAAACGTTGATTGCTGTTGTCAATTTAGTGGCTGCCTTCAGACAGAGAGTCTCAGACAGAAATGTCACTTGATGAGGTGTCAATGAAGCTTCAGAGGGAGAAAATGCATGACAATCTGAATTTATACTCTCGTGCGAGTATCTCAGGCTGTGAATTTGACAGTAATAATAAAATCAGTCTAAATAAGAGAGATATTTGCATTTTCCCCCTACACCAGAATATCCAGTGACAGAGGTTAAAAATGTGATTCAAACCTAGTCTGGAGATTTCGTGGATTTTATATCCCTCCTGTGTGGATTAATGTGCTATAAGCATCACAGCTCTGATAGTACCATTTCAACATCCCTGTACTGCAGATAAAGAAAAGGGAAAATATATTTCTCATTCTGAATGGTGTCATTCCACTTCCGCAAAAGGGGAAATTGCTTCTGCGATTGCTTCCACAAATTGCTACTGCACCCTGGTTCCATGAGTTTTGATTAACCTTCTTGTTTGTGCTAATACAATCATTTATTGGGGCGGCATGGTGGCTCAGAGGTTGGCACTGTTGCCTTTCAGCACACAGGCCCCAGGTTTGATTCCAGCCTCAGGCGACTGTCTGTTTGGAGTTTGCACATTTGGCGTGGGTTTCCTCTGGGTACTCCGGTTTCCTCCCACAGTCCAAAGATGTGCCAGTTAGGTGAATTGGCAATGCTAAATTGCTCGTAGTGTTCAGGGATGTGTAGGCTATTTGTATTAGTCAGAGGAAATGAAGGATAGGGGAATGTGTTTGGTTGGAGGGTTGGTGTGGACTTGTTGGGCCAAATGGCCTCTTTCCACACTGTCAGGATTCTATAAATTCTATAACAAAGGAACTAGGACAAGAGAATTTCAATCAAGTTTCAAAACCAATCATTCAACGAACAATGTAGCTGACCTTGTTTTTTATGCTGCACAACTTTTTAAATTTAAATTCAAAATATTGTTCAACCAGGAATCTCAAAACCAATCATTCAACGAACAATGTAGCTGACCTTGTTTTTTATAAATGGCCTCTTTCCACACTGTCAGGATTCTATAAATTCTATAACAAAGGAACTAGGACAAGAGAATTTCAATCAAGTTTCAAAGCCAGGAATCTCAAAACCAATCATTCAACTAACAATGTAGCTGACTTTGTTTTTTATGCTGCACAACTTTTTAAATTTAAATTCAAAATATTGTTCTTGGACCCACTCTTCCTGCCTCAAACTGAATGTAAAATCCAATCACTTTGTGATTGTTACTACCTTACAGTACCACAATATGAGGTCATAAATTGACAAAACATTTCTTCCTTCATATTATTTCTTATTTTATGCTCCGTCGAATCATGTGTAGTTACTATTACAAGGCCTGTACACCACTCTCACTAGAGACATCTCCACGAAAATTGCTACTGCATCCTAGTTTCATGATGAACCTTCTCTTTTGTGCTAATACCATTATTAAGGGAGCCACTCCTCCCTACTTCCCTTGTTTCTTGTCTTGCCTAAATGTAATGTATAGTTCAATACAAAACACTGTCCTATTGGATTCATGACTGTGTTCTCGCTATCAGATTGTAATTACATTTACACTATCAAATCATCTTTTTTGTTTTGAATGATATGTACATTCAGATACAGAGCCTTTTGTTTTGTCTTGCATTGTTTGAGTAACCTCGAGCATTATCCCATTGGTCTGGTCTTAGATTTGTATTTCCTATCCCTTCCTGTTACATGAAGTCATGAGGGAAATCTCATTCATCCAGTGAGTGGTTGGAATCTGGAATGCATTGCCTGAGAGTGTGACAACAAGAGGAGAATATTCTATAACACTCCTAACTGATACCTTGTATATGGTGGACAGGCTCTGAGGAGCCAGGAGAAGAGTTACTCAGCAGATTTTCTAGCCTCTGACCTGTTCTTGTAGTCACTGTAATAATATGGGTTATCCAGTTCAATTTCTGGTTGGTGACAGCCAGGATATTGACAGTGTGGTATTCAACAATGGTCATGCTGTTGAACGTCTGGGGGAGAGGGATAAATTCACTTTTGTTGAATATGGCCATTACCTGATGGTGGCCACCTCTCATCCCAAGCTTGAATAAGCTAGTTAAGTCTCACACATAGCAAGCAGGATAATTCCAACTTGAGCCCATGAGTCTAATCTCAATCATCAGCTGAAAATGTGTTGCTGGAAAAGCGCAGCAGGTCAGGCAGCATCCAGGGAACAGAAGAATCGACGTTTCGGGCATAAGCCCTTCTTCAGGAATGAGGAAAGTTTGTCCAGCAGGCTAAGATAAAAGGTAGGGAGGAGGGACTTGGGGGAGGGGCGTTGGAAATGTGATAGGTGGAAAGAGGTCAAGGTGAGGGTGATAGGTCAGACTGGGGTGGGGGCGGAGAGGTCGGGAAGAAGATTGCAGGTTAGGAAGGCGGTGCTGAATTCGTTGGATTTGACTGAGACAGGGTGGGGGGAGGGGAAATGAGGAAACTGGTGAAACCCGAGTTCATCCCTTGTGGTTGGAGGATTCCTCGCCGGTAGATGAGGCGTTCTTCCTCCAACCTTCGGTTCGCTGTGGTCTGACGATGGAGGAATCCAAAGACCTGCATATCCTTGGTGGAGTGGGAGGGGAAATTGAAATGTTGAGCTACAGG
>NC_057721.1:72310118-72323900 GCF_004010195.1 Chiloscyllium plagiosum | reverse complement strand
AGTGAGTGGAGGGCTGCGCGTTCCGAGGGTGAGAGGTTGGAGTGGGTGAGAGGGGTGGGGGAGTTCAGGTGGCGGTTAATATCGCGGCGGCAGTTGGCCATGAAGAGGTCGAGGGCAGGTAGGAGGCCAGCACGGGGTCGACAATGAAGAGGTCGAGGGCAGGTAGGAGGCCAGCACGGGGTGTGGCAATGAAGAGGTCGAGGGCAGGTTCAATCATCAGTAAAGTGAATATTACCAGTGCTATCAAGCAGCTCTGACTCAGCATTGACATGCTCACTAACGTGTTGTTTTGGTTCTGCCAGGGTCACTGAGCACCTGACCTCATTACAGCCTTGGTCCAAATATGAATGAAAGAGGTGAACTGTACTGGTGACTGCCATTAACATCAAGGCCACATTGAACCAAGTGTAGCTTCAAGGAACTTTGGAAAACCTGGAGTCAGTGGAAATCAGGGGAAATCTCTCCATAGATTGGAACTGCAGCTGGCACAAAGGAAGACAATTGTGATTGTTAGAGGTAGGTCATCTAAACTCCAGGAGAACAGGAACTTGTCAAGGTAATGTCCTCGGCCTAACCGTCTTCAGCTGCTCCATTAATGACCTTATCTCTATCATGATTTGGAGATGCCAATGTTGGACTGGGGTGTACAAAGTTAAAAATCACACAACACCAGGTTATAGTCCAACAGGTTTAATTGGAAGCACACTAGCTTTCGGAGTGACGCTCCTTCATCACATGGTGTTGTGTGATTTTTATCTCTATCACAATATCAGAAGTGGGGATGTTCACTGATGATTGCACAATGTTCAGCACCAATCTCAATTCTTCAGATACTGAAGCAGTCTATGACGAAATGCAGAAAGACCTGAACAATATCCAGGCTTGGGCTGACAAGTGAACAAGTGCTGGGTGATGATGATCTCCAACAAAAGAAAATCCAACTCCTGTCCCTTGACATACAATGGCATTACTGTTATTGAATCCTCTACAATCAACATTCTGGGTATCACTATTGATCAGGAAGTGTATTGGAATGAGGGGAGCATTCTCCACTGGTTGGAGTTATAGGCAGCACAAAGAAAGATGGTTGCAATTGTTGGAGTTCAAGAAATAAGGATTGTCCCAGAATATTGTTTCAGTGCTTCCACCTCTTAGGCCAAATCATCCTCAACTACCTCATCAATGACCTTCCTTCTATTAACAGGTTCAAGACAGATATTGAGATGATCACCAATAATTGCACAATGTTCAGCACCATTCACATCGCTCAGATACTGCAGTGTTCTGTGTCCATTTACAGTATGACCTGGACCATGTAAAGGCTTGGGCAGATAAATGGGTTATCTGCTGGAGCTGTAGGCTGTGATTGTACACATGGAAGCGCGCAGTGATCAGAAGCACATGGTTTTTATCGGCAGACTGGAGGCAAGTATTTCTTCAAGCCATTGGGCCTGGCATCAATTACATTCATGGAAAACTAATTTAGTAAAGGAAACATTTGACAACCACCTTATTTACATATGCTAAAGATTTATTGCTAGCTTCAGCTTGAGGCCCTGGATACCACTTTTGAAGGAATATTAGGACAGCCAAACTCAAAAAGCTTCAATAAGGAAGTAGAGTTCAAGAAGTTTCCTTCAGGAAATATGAGAGATATAGAGTTAGAGAAGTCAAGGAAGAGAATTCCAGAGCTTAGGGCCTTGAAGGATGACTGTCAATGCTGGAGCAATTCAAATCTGGGGTGGTCAAGAGATCAGAAATAGAGAAGCTTCGACATCTAGAGGAGTGTAGGGATGGATGGGGTGACAGAGATAGGGAGGGGTCATATAGAATTGGCAATCACACTGAGTAATATGATTTGGCTTCAGTGCTAAAGTTAATGGGTTGGAACTAACATAGGAGAAGAAACTAGTTTTACTGCTGAGGACAGGGCTTTGCAATTAGTGTGAAACTGATGAGTCAGTTTCATTTCTGTAGTTATGGAGCATTGGAAATAGCCTGGAGATCTCGGGTCTGTTTCACTGCACGGGCCAGGGCATCTTCCAGGAGCATGTGCCAGTTCCATTATTCAAATAATGAAAATGGAATTATTCAAATAAATTTATTATGTGGAAAATAGACTATAATGGAAGGAAATAACAGCATACAGATGTAAAAAAAAAAGGGCCAGTGTCTCCAATTGTTTAAATAAAAAATTGGCAGCAGAATCTTGGCTTTGTTAAGAACTAGGAAGCAATCTTTAAAGGGAACCTTATTACTCTATGGTAAGAGCAGGAGAAGTGCTTTTATGATGTGTCACAGGTTGTGATTTATATCCAACTACCATTATGGTAGTTCTGAAGAGGAGTCACTGGGCTTGAAATGTTAACTCTGCTTTCTCTCCACAGATGCCGCCAGACCTGCTGAGTGTCTCCAGCAGTTCTGCTTTTGTTTCAGCTTTCCAGGATCTGCAATTGTTTGTTTCGCTACTGTGGTCCAATGTTATGAACATCAGATTATTAATAATGGCTGTGTATATCGTCACCCTTCATAAACCATGGGGGCCTGGACATTCATTGTGCAGGGTTGAATGAGAAGTCCTTAAGGTTGGTTCCAATTTTGGGATTTCCTACCCCATTCCCAGGATTCCAATTTTTAGGAGTACTATGTAGGGTTACAGCTGCCTTCTGTTGTGAGTTTGTAACTGATAGCCCTGAGCTGGCCAGCTCCATTGTGGGGATAGTGTGTGAATTCCTACTCCTCTGCCATTTTCTTGGAGTCAGGCCAACTTTTTAGAGTCTTGACATCTTAGAGATATTGTAAACTATAGTTTTCATGAAGGAACCTTGTCAAAGATATGTTCATTCAATTCTCCTCATGTCCACATGTCCCATTAATCATGCTCGTCCATGGCTGAACATACATCCAAATCTGGCCATGTCCCTCCACTCATTCTCTATGGCCCCTCATGCCCACCGTAACTCCCATACCATGCTATGTCAATTTTAAGCACATTTGCCCACTCTATAGAGAGTGGAAGTATTGATTTTAATTTGATTTGATTTGATTCATTGTAGTCACATATACTGAGATACAATGAAAAGTATTGTTTTGTGTTCTGTCGAGGCAAATCATACCTGACATAAGTACATCAGGGTCATAGAACAGAATGCAGAACATTGTATTACAGTGGTGGAGAAGGTGCAGAGAAAGATCAACTTTAATAAATGAGAGGTCCGTTCAAAAGTCTGATAACAGTAGGGAAGAAGCTGTTCTTAATTCTGTTGGTACGTGTTTTCAAACTTTTCCTTCTTCTGCCTGATGGAAGAGGGTGGAAGAGAATATAACCAGGGTGGGAAGGGGGTCTTTGATTATGTTGGCTGCTTTCCCGGGGCGGTGGGAAGTATAGACAGAGTCAATGGAGGAAGGCTGGTTTTTGTGATGCATTGGGTGTGTTCACACCTCTCTGTAATTTCTTGCCATCTTGGGCAGAGCAGTTGCCATTCTGTGATGCAGCCAGACAGGGTGCTTTTTATGATGCAACTATAAAAATTGATCAGAGTTATTGTGGATATGCCAAATTTCCTTAGCCTTCTGAGGAAGTTGAGGCGTTGGTGTGCTTTCTTGACTGTAGTGTCGACATGGATGGACCAGGATTGATCGGTGGTGATACTTATTTTTAGGAACTTGAAGGTCGTGACCATCTCCACCTCAGCATTATTGATACAGACACTGCTATGCCCTCCATTCCATTTCCCGATACCAATAACCATCTCCTCCATTTTGCTGACATTGAGGGAGGGATTATTGTCTTTACACCATGCCATTAAGCTCTCTATCTCTTTCCTGTACTCTGCCTTATCATTGTTTAAGATCCGACCCACTGCAATGGTGTCATCAGTAACCTGTCAATAAAGTTTGAGCAGAATTTGGCCACAATGAGTCATGACTATATAAAAGGTATAGTAAGGGGCTGAGTATCCAGCCTTTTCCAGTGCAGGTGTTGAAGACTATGGTGGAGAAGGTGTTATGGAGTCTTTTGCCTATCTTTACGCGGCCTGTGGGTCAGGAAGTTGAGGATTTAGTTGCAATGGGGAACAGTGTGGCGACAGTCTGTCTGCATGTCTTTTCACCTTTCCTCATTCCCAAGGATTGGGCCATGAATTTCCATTGGAATGGTCTATGCTTATAGAGTAAGTACAGAAGTGGTTTGTCATTGCCTTCTGCTCAACTGGTGACCAGGAATTTTATATTTATGCTTGAGCACAATGAGAATTGTCAGAGAGTCTCGATGCCCATTACTCTATTGAAATACTTAAGCCCCTGGTTAATTAACATCTTTGGCTCTCATACCTCTGCTGTCAACTGTGTAATGTTTATTGGCAAAAGGAGAAGACGTTTCAAGTACTTGCAATTTCAGCTATTTATAATTTAAAAGATCAGAATGATGTGGTGTAGAAATAACAAAGTGGATTTTTAACATCGTGGATAATTATCAATGAGAAACGGGTTTTTCTAATGTATTTTTTTTAAAAGTGCCAGGATGGCACCGACATCATAGATAGTGTTTGGACTCGTTGGAGCCTGTCCACTCCAGGTTGATAGCGTTGCTTCCTCCACATACTTTTATTTCTCTTCCTTCCTTCTTTCTTCTTCATCTGCAAGGCCGGAATGGTGTCAGTGGGGCGGTGGCTGCAGCATCGGCAGCGTGGATCGGGACTCCTGGCTGCAGTGATGGTGCCCGGAGCCTGGACTCTTGGTGGTGATAGGCCCGGAGCCTGGACTCTTGGTGGCAGTGGTACATGGAGTAGGGACTCTTGACAGTGGTTGGCCAGAGACTAGACTTCTCATGATATTAGGTCTGAAACCTGGACTCATGGCGGCAATAGTGCCTGGCGCGGGGACTCCTGGCAGTGTAGGCACGGAGCCTGGACTCTTGGTGGTCACATCGAGGCAGTGGCAGCAGCACAACCGGGTTCTCCTGAGGCATCAGTGTTGGCATTGCTGTTCCCTTGAGAACCGGAACACTTCCAGACACCTTGCAGAAGCGCTGCTGTTGTGGTTGAGATGGGCTTATATTCAGGTAATTTATTTTTATCCTATGTTACCACTAAGTTGTGCTGGATTGTGGCAACAAAACACTTTTCACTCTATCTCCAAGATACATGTAACAATAAACAATCAATGATTCATTTCAATCATTTATTCCTTCATTCAGTAAAATGTTCACTGCTTCAATACAGTGTATACTGAGTGAATACGAGTGTTTTGTGATAAAAGCAAAATACTGCTTTTGATCTGAAATAAAAGCAGAAAGCACTGATGTAACTCGCCAAGTCTGGCAGCACCTGTGGAGGGAGAAGAACAAAATTAACATGTCAATTCTAGTTCTTCTTCACACTTGCCCACTTACCCATGAACATGCATTTAGGAGGACGATTTATATTTGCCATCTCTTGTAGGACTTAAGTTTTGCAGGATTGTGTAGAAAGGGATTTATTTCAAGCTTTTACTGCCTGCAACAGTAGTAGACTCACCAACTTTAAGGGCAATTAAATGTTCATTGGATAGGTATATGGGTAAACATGGAATTGTGTAAGGTTAGATGGGCTTCAGGTTGGTTTCTCAGGTCGGTGCAACGTCGAGGGCCGAAGGGCCTGTACTGCACTGTAATGTTCTACATTCTATGTTCTATGTCATGGAAGTGACATGGTCTGGCATAGAGGCAATGCAGAGCCATGGGATAGTGGGTGGAGGGGCACAGCCGATCATGAGAGGCCATGAGTGGGCACCAGCAAGTGGCAAGGATGAGACATGGTCATTGTGTGGTGGAATGAGGGGGGGGGGCGGGGAGAAAGGATGAAATCTGGAGGACCTTGCACTGGGACAGCCTGCCTCATTTCAGCAGCCCCTGTGACTGCTCTGAACATTTCTCTGAGTTGGCAATTTAAAAAAAAATTACTTTTTCAAAAGAAATAGAAAAGATTATATTTCAAAATGACATAACACAGAGAATGAAGAGGTCCTTCAGAAATGTGAGTCTTCCTTTTAAATGGAAGTATTTGCACATTATTCACGGACTCCAAATCTTTAGTTGAAGGGATCAAGAATCTTCCCTGAACACAGTAGAAATATTCACTATCTTGTTCAAACTTAAAACATAGTATTTTTCTACTCATACTGAATAATGTATCTAGGACATTGGTCAAAATATTTCAATGAATCATAAACAGCCAGGAGGTCAGATAATCCCTGAATTTGTTTCTAAATTCCTGCATTCTCCTACTGGGAAGCTAGCTCAGGCTCCTCTCTGCTTAAATTCAGATAAACCTTGTTATTTTAGGGAGGTCTGTGATGATAGTGTTAATTATTACCTGGCTTCAGAACAACTAATACTTTGTAAGTTTATTTCATGGGGGGTAAGCACCATATCAAAAGGTGTTGCCCATCTGTAATTGCTCTTGAGTAGGTGGTAATGTAGCTGCCTTCTTGAACTTGCAGTCCATATACTACACACACACCCACAATGTTATTTGGGAGGAAGTTCCAGGATTTGGACCTTGTGACTCTAAAGGAACATAATTCTAAGTCAGTGTGGTGTCTGTCCGATAGGGAAGTTTACAGATGGTAGTGTCCCCCTGAATCTGCTACAGTGTGCCTTCCAGATGTCAGAGATCACATCTTCAGAAGTTGCTGACAATGGAACCTTGAATGGCTGCAGTGCATCTTGTAAAAAGGATAGACAATGTCCGGGGTGGTGAAGCAAATTAATATCGAAAGTGGGGGATCAGGTTGCAATCAAATAGGCTGCTGTTCCTTGGATGGTGTCAAGGTTCTTCTGTGTTGTTGGAGGGCGCTCATCCAGGCAAGTGGACAGTTTTCATCCCACACCAGACTTCAGCCTTGTAAATGATAGACAGGTTTTCGAGTCAGGAGATGGGTTTCTCATTCCAGAGCTCTAAAACTAGATGTGCTTTTGGAACCACTGTATTTATATGGTTGGCCCAATTTAATTTCTAGTCAATAGGAATCTGCAGGATGTTGGTAGTGGGGGATTCACTCATGGTAATCCCATTGATTTAAAAGTAGAGGTGCTTAGATTTTCTTTTGTTGGAGATAACACTTATAGCCATGGCCTCGTTGCCACCTCAACACCCTTCCCAGTCGTAACCATGTACTCCCTCCTGATTGTTAAACCCTTCTGTCTCAGTTCTCCTTCCCTCTCTGACTATTCCTCTTCTCACCCCCAATTCCTTACTGGAGCCATAGAGGACTGAGATTAGATTAGATTAGGTTCCCTACAGTATGGAAACAGGCCATTCGGCCCAACAAGTCCACACCAACTCTCTGAAGGGTAACCCACCCAGACCCATTCCTCTACATTCACCCCTGACTGATGTACCTAACACTATCAGCAATTCACCTGACCTGCGCATCTTTGGATTGTGGGAGGAAACCAGAGCACCTGGAAGAAACCCATGCAGACACAGAGAGAATGTGCAAACTCCACACAGATAGTCGTCCAAGGTGGGAATCGAACCCGGGTCCCTTATGCTGTGAGGCAGCAGTGCTAACCACCGAGCCACCGTGCTGCCCGTAAATCAAATTCTCTTTACCACTGACTCACTTGAGGTTCCCAGTAAGTGTGTGATATAATAATGTTCAAGGCCCAATATTGAGCTGGCTTAAGGTCTACGTATTCAGGATTCTTGCTTCAATTTTCCCATTTGTTGAAATAATTATTTGCCAAAGAATTACTCTGTTTGTTGAGAATATAACACAAGTTTCATGTAACATTTGCCGGCAGGTGCTAAAATCACTCCTGGTGTATCTCCGGTGCTGCCTATCAATAGCTCCAGGAAGGCTAGTACCACTGTTTTATTGTAGATTGGTTTGTTCACTAGCTACACACAACCATTCCCCTCCTAGAAACACATATACAATGGTGAACATTTCCTTTCTAAGGGTCAGAACAAAATACAATCTCTGTTTTGGACCACTCCATCTTCTCTCGTCTTTTCCCTTTCACTCTTGAAAATGTTAGCTTAATGAGGTTCTGTTCTGAAAGCTACATCCTAATACCTGGCCATTTCTGATATCTCACTTTCCTGCAACTTCACATTTGGGCTTTTGCCCGAAACGTCGATTTCGAAGCCCCTTGGATGCTGCCTGAACTGCTGTGCTCTTCCAGCACCACTAATCCAGAATTTGAACTGTTCCAATCCGGTTTTTACTGCTGCCATAGTATTTACATAGCCTTCATCAAAATCTCATGATGCTAACCCTATATTGCCTCTACCTTTTTACTGAATCAGCGACTTTTAAGATGGCTTCTTCCTTTCCTCCATTATCCTACTGAGCAGTACAATACTCACCTAGTCCTCACTATCCAATCACAAAAACACAGAATTATTAAGTTGCATTATGCTTGCCCTGGTTCTATTACCATGTGCCAATCTCCTGCCTTATCCCTGTCTACCTGCTGTATCCCTGCTCACTATTGTTATCCAAGTAATCATCCAATGCCCCTCTAGAATACCTTAGTTGAACTGTCTCCATTAGGCAGTACATTCCCTATCCTAATCACTTGCTGTGTGAAAAAGACTTTTTACACATTATCTTTGCTTTATTTGCACATCACTTTAAATATATGCCCTCTTTCTTGTTTCTATTATCAGTGGAAACAACTTCAACTGTTTACTCTATCCAGTCTACTTATGATTTTGAAAACCCTGAATCAGAGTTCTTCTTTGTTGCATTTTCTCCAGAATAGTTCCAATTTCTTCAGTCTATCCTCACAGCTGAAGTTTCTCAAACCTGGAACCATTCTTGTAAATTGTTTCCATACCCTCTTCCCAATGCATTCACATCTTTCTTATGGTACTCAATCATACACAATACTGCAGCTGAGATCTCACAAGTGTCTCGTACAAGTTCAGCATTCTTGCTCCTGAATTCTCAAGGCCTGTTAATAGAGCTGAGAAAACTATGCTTTACTTGCTGGTCTATCCACTCATTCTGCAACGTTCAATTATCTGTGCACATGTACACCTAGGTCCCTCAGCTCCTGCATCCCCTTTAGAATTGTACACTTGATTTTACATTGTCTTTTTGAGTTCTTCTGATCAAAGTGAATCACCTCACACTTCTGGAGAATCTCCAAGTTCTGAAATCTCCCCTAAAATTTCTTCCTCTCCAATTCTCTACTCTCCCTCAACCAACCTTTTTGACCAAGAACCCAGTCTCCTTCCGTGACTGTGTTAATATGCTCTGATTATGCTGCTGTTCCGTGTAAGATAGTTTGCAATATTCAAAATGTCACAGGAGTGCAAGCTATTGCTATAAGTGGCTTTTCTCTATGTGTGAGTATGGGCTATTTGATAAATATACATGCCGCCTACATATCATCACTGCATTTAAACAAGAGATAGGCTCTGCAATGTCTCAGCAATAAACTGTCAGACCACCAGTGCTTGAAGATAACCCTGGAGGAAATCAATTTACACCCACCTCAAAGTATGTGGAGAAGGCATGGTGCGAAAGTGCTGTTGGAATGACAAGCACACTGGAAGTGTTAATGAATGTGGAAACTCATTGTGTGAAAGGGCAAACCGTTGTTAAGAGCTTCTCAAAGTGTTGGAGATCTTATAGCTTAAAGGAAAAGCTACCAGTTCGTACTTTACTATTGAGTGGCGCAGACATTCCTGTGCCTTACAATAATTTAATATACTGTATTGTTGCTTTGTCTCATGAAAAAAGGTGTCATTTGCGTTGAATGCTCTGTTACTTTTTTTTTCTGGATTTCTTCTTTAAAATTGTTGGTCAATCACAAAGGGAAAGAGAAAAAAAAATACGATGGAAAAGTTTGTGTTATGTCATCTGAAAGGTATGCTGTTTATCCCTCTCGCTAGCTCACAGTGTTCCTGCTAAATCTTTCACAACAGCTCCATGCTCTTTTTAACTGCTCCGAATCAGCCAATTTGTAGATTTCAGTCGAAATAAAGAGAAAACAAGACAAATACATTTCAAATCCGACATAAAAATAGAAAATTCTGCGAGGATGTGGCAGATCGAAGAGAAAGGAGTAGGGAACCTCTCAGATACAGCTTTCACCAAAATGGAGACAGGGAGCTTTGGCCAAACTCTGAACGCATTGTCATTGATTTTCTGCCTTCGCTGCCCTGCTATTGGGGGGTTCTGCTAAGATTTAAGCTCTGGAAATCTTCTCTAAACCTCTCCAATTATCCCACCACTCCCAGTAAGATACTTTTGAATACCTACTGGGAAACCACTTAGTCCAAGCATTATCTACATCCTTATACATCCTTGTGATATCAAGAAAGCTGGAAGAATAGGGCTAGGGCTATTGGCCCTGACAACATTCCAATAGTACTGGAGTCTTGGTGATCCAGAACTTGCCCCTCCCTTCGCCAAGCTCTTCCAGTACAGTTGCAACACTATTATCTGTCTCACAATATGGAAAATTGCTCAATTAAGTCATGTACACAAAAAGCAGGATTAATCCAAAATGTTCAATACTGACTGACCAGTTTACTTTTGATCATCGGTAAAGTGATGCAAGATGCCATTAATAATGCTATCAAGCAGCACTTGTTTAGTAATAACCTGCTCACTAGCACTTAATTTGTCTTCAGTCAGAGTCAATCAGTTTCTGACTTCCTCACAGACTTGTTCCAAAACATGAACAAAACAGCTGAACAGAGGTGAGGTGAGAGTGACTGCCCTTGACCGCATTTGGGAGGAAATGAGTGATGAAGAGTTTAATGCTCGAAATGTCGACTTTCCTGCTCCTCGGATGCTGCCTGTCTGGCTGTGCTTTTCCAGCACCACACTTTTTGACCTTGACCACATTTGACCAAGTTTGGTTTCAACCAGTCGAGAATGTGGTGCTGGAAAAGCAGAGCTGGTCAGGCAGCATCTGAGGAGCAGGAGAATCGACATTTCAGGCATAAGTCCTTCATCAGGAATGAGGCTTGTGGGTCGGGGCTGAGAGATAAATGGGAGGGGCAGGTGAATGAAGGTGAGGCAGAAGGTGATAGGTCAGAGGGGGGAGTGATGGATGGGTCTGGAGGGCAGTGCCCAGTTGGAGGCTTGGGACTGGGATAATGTAGGGAGAGGGGAAATGAAGAAGATGTTGAAACCCACATTTATCCACTGCGGTTGCAGGGTCCCAAGGCGGAATATGAAGTGTTCCTCTTCCTGGCGTCGGGTGGTAATGGTTTAGCGGTGAAGGAGGTCCAGGATTTGCATGTCCTTGACAGAGTGGGAGGGGGAGTTGAAGTGTTCATCCATGGGGTCGTGAGGTTGGTGGCTGTGGGTGTCCCAGAGATGTTCTCTGAAATGATCTGCAAGAAAGCATCCTGTCTCCCCGATGTAGAGGAGACCACACCAAGTGCAATGGATGCAGTAGATCATCCACCATCCCAGTCCCAAGCCTCCAACTTGGCACCACCACCGGACCCGTCCGTCACTCCCCCCTCTGACCTATCACCTTCTCCCCCACCTTCATCCACCTATCACTTTCTCAGCTACCTTCCCCCCATCCCCCTCCCATTTATCTCTTAGCCCCAACCCATAAGCCTCATTCCTGATGAAGGGCTTATCCCCGAAACATTGATTCTCCTGCTCCTCAGATGCTGCCTGACCTGCTATGCTTTCCCAGCACTACACTCTCGACTCTGAGCTCTAGCATCTGAAGTCCTAACTTTCTCCCTTGGCTTCAACGGGTCCAAGCAAAAGTAGAGTCAATGTGAATGAGGAGGAAATGCTACGCTGGTCGAGCACAAAGGAAAATGATTGTTGTCAGAGGTCAGTTAACTCTGCGCCAGGACATCATGACAGGGGTTCATCAGTTCCTCAAGGTAGTGCCCTAGGCTCAATCATCTTCGTCAATGATTTTCCTTTCATCATACGGTCAGAAGTGAAGATGTTTACTAATGATTGATCAACATTCAGCACCACTGAAATAAAAAGTGCTAGTGAAACTTAGCAGGTCTGGCAGAATCTGTAGAGAGAGAAATTGGGTTAATATTTTGAGTCCAGTATAATTCTTTTTAAGAGCTGAAGAACTCTGCCTCAACAGTCTATCCTTTCACCTTGTCCTTAACAAAAGCACTGTAGTCTGGGTCTTCTAGTCTCCGGATTGTCAGGGATTGTCAGCGTGAGAAACACAAAAGTCCCTTCAAGAGTCAAATAGATCAGCCTTGGGGATGATGGAGAGCACATGATGCTCATTCACTATGTATTTAAGAGGTAGCCCTCTCCGCCTCTCCCTACCTCTCCCTCACCTTTGCTGATATTGGATTACCCTAACAAGCTCTGCATAAAAATTGCACAATAGGAAACACAGGTAATTTAATGGTGGTTGGTTAAAGATGAAAATACAGGCTATCTGGGAGTGGAAAAATCATGCATTTTTGAGTGATAGCATGTCCAATATGCAAAAGGAAGGAATAAATAAAGAGCTGGGCTGTAGTGGGGCTGGTGGTATCATGGTCTTATGGAATTAGTAATCCAAGGCTCCTGACTGATGCACCAGAGAGTTCATTATTCAACCACAGCACCTGAATTATTTTAAGTTCAGTTCATTGATTAATCTGGAATAATCTGCTCAAAAAAAAGAGCTGGAGCAAATTATGGCAAAAGTTTGAACCTGTACTGAAAACGACAAGGCTGGAGATCACAGAGGTGAAAATGTGTTGCTGGAAAAGCGCAGCAGGTCAGGCAGCATCCAAGGAGCAGGAGAATCGACATTGCGGACATGAGCCCTTCTTCTGGAATAGAACATAGAACAATACAGCACAGAACAGGCCCTTCGGCCCACGATGTTGTGCCGAACTTCTAACCTAGATTAAGTACCCATCCATGTACCTATCCAAATGCCGCTTAAAGGTCGCCAATGATTCCGACTCCACCACTCCCACGGGCAGCGCATTCCATGCCCCCACCACTCTCTGGGTAAAGAACCCACCCCTGACATCTCCCCTATACCTTCCACCCTTCACCTTAAAAAACACAGACAGACGTACACAGGGACACTGGGTGACAGGCAGACACACACACATGGGTAGACACAGGGAGACACAGACACAGCATCCAAGATATCCCATATCCCACGAGCTACAGTTAACTTGCCCTCCGTAAAAGGAACTGTTACCCAAAAACAATGACTTGAACCCTTCAATATGAAGTAAATAGTACTCCATCCAGGTTTGAACCCAAACATGATATTCCTGCTTTGTACAGGTCTGACCTTTATCAGAGAATGGGTAAAGCACCGCCTGAACGAGACTGCACCAAGAATCTGATCATCATTACAAACCGTACTCAGATTCCAGGTTTTCCCAGGGGTTCCCTAAAGAGTAGTTGCGGGAGAGGAAAGGGGGTGGGGGTTAGTGTTGAGTGGGGGTGGGGAAGAGACAGGGACCTCTATCAATGGATGCTGACCAATGAGCAGTGACAGCAGAGACTGGCTGGTCCACTTAAAAGCCACATTGTGGGGTTTTTCTTGGTCAATGTTGTTGACAGAGTAGCATCTTGCCCGGCTGGGAAAGTAACCTGATGTTCTGCTGGAAACAAGCTGTTGTTAGACATCAGCAATATTTACAGAAAGCAGCTTACTCCAAACGAGAAAGGCAGGCTGCACGGATTGCCAGCCAGGCAGCTGGATGGAGGTTTGCTCGGTTGGTTGGACGGCTGGCCCGCAGCAGCAGCAGCGTGTCATCCACACCAAGGGTTCAATTCCATGCCCCCCCAAAGCCGAACTCCCCCCTGCCCCTGCCA
>NC_057721.1:72293571-72308965 GCF_004010195.1 Chiloscyllium plagiosum | reverse complement strand
TGTGGGCGCAGGTTTTGCAATTCCTGCGGTGGCAGGGGAGGGTGCCAGGATGGGAGGGTGGGTTGTTGGGGGGTGTGGACCTGACCAGGTAGTCACGGAGGGAACGGTCTTTGCGGAAGACGGAAAGGGGTTGGGAGGGAAATATATCCGTGGTGGTGGGGTCCGCTTGGAGATGGCGGAAATGTCAGTGAATGATGCGATTTATGCGGAGGTTGGTGGGGTGGAAGGTGAGGACTGGGGCGTTCTATCCTTGTTGCACTTTGAGGGGTGGGGTTTGAGGCCAGAGGTACGGGACGTGGATGAGATGCGTTGAAGGGCATCTTCAACCACGAGGGAGGGGAAATGGCAGTCTTTAAAGAAGGAGGCCATCTGGTGTGTTCTGTGGTCCTCCTGGGAGCAGATGTGGCAGAGGTGGAGGAATTGGGAGTATGGGATAGCATTTTGCAGGAGGTTGGGTGGTAGGAGTTGTAATCCAGGTAGCTGTGAGGGTCAGTGGGTTCAGAAAAAAATGTCAGTGTTGAGTCGGTCATCGTTGATTGAGATGAAGAGGTTCAGGAAGGGGAGGGAGGTGTCAGAGATGGTCCAGGTGAATTTAAGGTTGGGGTGGAATGTGTTGGCAAAGTTGATGAAATTGAAGTGGAATGTATTGGTGAACTGTTAAACCTCCTCGTGGGAGGACGAGGTGGTGCCGATGCAGTCATCAATGTAGCGGAGGAAAAAGTGGGGAGTGGTGTAACTTCAGAAGATAGAAGATCTCCGTAGTGGACAGGGAGATAGAAATGGTTTCATTTTGGTGAAAGTCTGAAAGCCTAGCGTGACTTTAACAGTGGAATGTGGCAGTTCAAACGTTATTCCAGAAAATGTTGCACAACGTGGAAGAGTGAAAATCTGAAACCCTGTTCTTCTATAATGGTTTTGGAGATTTGTGGTGAATTAAACATTTCAAAACTGAAATTGACAGATTTTTGTCAGGAAATGACATAAAGGGCTATCCATCCAAGATGGACAAGCAAACACAGAAACAGAAGTAGACCATTCAGCCCTTTCAATCTGTACATGAAGTAGCTGTCCAATGCCATATTGAAGTCATTATGTGAGTATTAGTACTTGCCTGACCAATGAAACAGAAAGGTCCATCAGCTTGGAGCCCCGCAGTTCATGGTATGATCAACTACAGGCATATGACCTTTAATGTTCCCTGGATTAAGCAGCGGCCTTTCATCAACAGGAAGAGCTGCCACCACAACAATGTCAAACTGATTTAGAAACAACAAAAGCAGATCCTCCCACTTTGTGAGAGTTCCCAGAAAACAGCCACAATTCTTCTGCATTTCCCAATCCTAGAAACCACAGCCTTTTTGATCTCCCAGTCACCAGAGGGTGTGCAGTGAATAAAGATTAAACTCAGCAATGATATATTCCCAGAGGAGTGCAAGGGTTATCCAGTAAAGACAGAGCTATTCACATCTATAAGATACCTACTCAGTGTAGGGTACAATACCAGCCATGGGTGAATATTGAGTAAGCCACTGGCCAGCATTAACTCTCTAGCCCCAATTTCTATTGAGAAAATAGAGGGAGCTATCAATCACTGTTGTCCTTGTGGTTGTAGGGGGACACACAGTGCTTTTAGGAAGGCAGGTCTAGGATTTTGACTCAAAACAGTGAAAGACTGTTGATCGAATCCAAATCAGCATTGTGTGTGGCTTGGAGGGGAACTTTCAGGTATTAGTGTTTCCATGAATCTGCAGCCTTGATTGAAGATAGTTTTGATGCTTTCTTGAAAGACACGTGGATTGTTCACAGAAGGAGAGTAGTCACTTGGGCAAAATCTGATGCTTTATCTCTGTGGTAGCAAATCCCAGCATAGGCCAACAATTCCAGCACTCACTGAGGACAATAAAACATTGGGAGGACCTGACTGCTTTAACATGAAATGGTCAGTTCTGTTGACAAAGTATCTGGGTTTCTTGAATCATTCAGCAATATGGGCTTGGCGAGTGAGGAGGTGGGGGTCATAATGTGCTATGTGAATTATTAGCTTAATGTCTGGACAAAAAATGAGATCTATTGTTAGTGCTGAACACAGAGAACCAGCATCATATAGTGTTCAGTTATTCTTAGGGTTACTGTTATTTTGTTACACATTTTTCAAAAATATTCTCTGGTAGGGTTCGGCTGGAAAGGAGGTTATATAATCAAACCTTTCCGTTGTTATGAAATGATATATTTGCTTGCGTCTTTCAGATGGGTTAATAACACTCAGCTTCAAAGGTCTGTCAGGAAAGTGCAAACTGCAGTCTTTGATGAAGATTTTCATTTTCACCAGTCCACTGATACTCTGGGGGAATATAAAATAGGTGGTGATCACATTGTGATGGAAACGTAATATAATGTCATCACGCCAGTCCTCAAAATGGCAGATGGCAGGCTGGTGTGGAAATCAGAGCCCACCCACCATTTTGAAATCACGAATAATGACCCAATTGCCTGCAATTGTTTGTCGCCACTGACACAGGACATTGGAAAGTCTGGGAGTGCTTACAGCAGCTCCAAAAAGGTGGCACAAGGACAGAGGAGGCAACCTTTCATATGCGCCTTGCTGGAATCTACCAGCACAAACTCTAGGGGTAAGTGTTAGAATCTCAATGTTCTTTAGTGACATTTTCAACATTTTATTTACGCTTTCAATAACAAGTGAACACTGATTTTGAGAGCACTGTACTTTTGAAATCCCATCTGTGACTACCCAGCAAATCTGATTCACAGCGTAATGGACATATCTACTGCATGATGTCCCAGGCTTCAGTGCTGATTGGGCATGGACACTCCCCTTCCATGTGCTCCTGCAATTTGCCTCCAGTTTGCTAGATTGTTTTTATTTGTTCACGGAATGTGGATAGTTTCTCGTCCCTATTTGCCCTTCAGAAGGTTATGGTGAGTTGCCTTCTTGAACTGCTCCAATCCATGTGCAGACCAACAATACCATTTGGGACAAAGTCCTGCCTGTGTACTAATTTTCGCACCAGCTTCCAGATGTTCATAAGGAGGACTTCGCAGGATCAACCTTGTTGTGTTTACTATCATCGTTCCCAATGCTTTACTTGGTGACAGGTTGCCTGTCTATTTAATTCCTTCATTGAGACTTTGTAGCACTTGGTACAACTGAATGGTTCGATAGGCCAAGTCAGAGTCAACCATTGCTGTGGGTCCGTAGTCACATGCAGGCCAAATTGGATAAAGACAGCATTTTCAAACCCTAAACGACACTAGTGAGTTAGATAGCTTTTCATGACAATCAACACTGGCTTCATAGTCATCATTAGGCTTTTAATTCCAGAATTTTAGCCATTTGCTGTCATGGGATTTGAACCCAGAACATTACCTGGGTCTCCAGATTCCCCTAGCTCAGTGATAATGTCACTGCACCTGTACCTCATCATGATAGTTGATGTTTGATTAGATGGACAAGAACAGAAGGTTTGGGAGTAAGTGGAGTCTCAGTCTCCATTTCGCCTCCCAGTCAATTGCAGTAAATTATTGAATACTTCTGTGCTGAAGCAGTCCATTCAGCCCAACGTCCCTCTGATAACTTTGAGAGAGACATTATTTACTTTCACTCCTCTTGAACCTTCATCAAATTCTTAATGTTCAAATTTTGTACCTATGTACCTTTTAATTACAAATCACACCATAGATGCTGATTCCACCTTTGCTACAGATGGGACATTGTGAGAGGAAAAAACATCTCAAAAGGTTGTGATTGCAAATTACTCTGGGACTATAATCTGGTGTCATGTGACCTCTGACTTTGTCCACCCCAGTCTAACACCGGCACCTCTACATCAGGTATAGGGTCTTAGGTTCATAAGATCTTCAAATTAGCACCTCAAGTGAACAAGGCCCATAAATAAATCTTTTATTTCCATAAAACTGCTACTGGCTATTATGGCAGGGTTTATATAAGATATCAAGCAGGAGGTAGCCGGTCCATTTCACATCCTTCATAAATTGGGAGATCAGACGAAATTCCACTGGCGAAGCCCTCAGTGCTATCCAGCCCTGTTCACCCATTACCCTTTGTACTCATTGAACTATAAATGCTCATGATTGTGCAACATCATCATTGCTTTCAAATCCCTCCACAGACTTGTTCCTCCCTAAATCGGAGACCTCCACCTTATATCCCCTGAGAGGTAAAAGCGAGATGCTGATCAGCCTAGGCTAAAATTAGATTGAGTTGAGCATTTTCATTCAATGTTAATCTAACCGAGTGGCTCCCATTATAGTGCTGATATGATAGGGTGCTACAGCAGTTTAATAACTTACCAATGGATGGGGTGTTGATAGTCCAGGCTAGGCTCAAACGAAGCAGCAAGCACAGGATGGAAGTTACAGAATGTTAAAACACAGAACAGTACAGCACAGTTCAGGCCCTTTGGCCCACAATGTTGTGCCGAGGATTTATCTTGATCTAAGATCAACCTAACCTATACAGCCCTCAATTTACTGCCATCAATGTGCTTGTCCAGCAGTCACTTGAATGTCCCTAATTTATCTGACTCTTCTATCATCACTGGTGCATTCCACCCACCCACCACTCTCTGTGTAAAGAATCTACCTCTGACATCTCCCCGTACCTTCCTCCAATCATCTTAAAATTATGACCCCTCGTGACAGCCATTTCTGCCCTGGGAAATGTCTCTGGCTATCTACTCTGTCTAAAGCTCTCATTACTTTGTACACCACTATCGAGTCACATCTCTTCCTTCTTCTCTCCAAAGTGAAAAGTCCAAGCTCACCCAACCTCTCTTCATAAGACAAGCCCTCCAATTCAGGCAGCATCCTGGTAAATCTCCTCTGCACCCTCTCTAAAGCATCTATATCCTTCCTATAAAGAGGTGACGAGAACTGGACACAATATTCCAAGTGTGGTGTAACCAGGGTTTTATAGAGCTGTAGCAAAACCTTGCGGTTCTTAAACTCAATCCCCCTATTAATGAAAGCCAAAACACACATGCCTTCTTAACAACCCTATCAACTTGGGTGGCAACTTTGATGGATATATGTACGTGGAGAGTTGTTGAGAAGGTCAGGAGTCAAGTAGCACAACCCATCCCCATAAAGAGGCAACTCAAGCAAATCTAACTGCATCTGTTCCAGCTTCCTGAACTGCTCAGTGAGTAGACTGAATTGACTGGGATTATACTCATTCTAATTTTGAAGAATGGTGGGGTGGGGGCAGGGTGATCTTATAGAAATGTAAAATGATGAAGGGAATAGATAAGATAGAAGCAAGAAGGTTGTTTCCACTGGTCAGTGAAACTGGAAATAAAGGGCATCGCCTCAAAATAAAGGGGAGCAGATTTAGGACTGAGCTGAGGTGGAACTTCCTCATCCAGAGGGTTGTGAATCTGTGGAATTCCCTGCCCAGTGAAGCAGTTGAGGCTACCTCATTGAATGTTTTTAAGGCAAAGACAGATAGATTTTTGAATAGTGAAGGAATTAACGGTTATGGTGAATGGGTGGGTAAGTGGAGCTGAGTCCACGAAAAGAGCAGCCATGATCTTATTGAATGGTGGAGCAGGCTTGAAGGGTCAGATGGCCTTATCCTGCTCCTGGTTCTTATGTTCTTACGTTTTTATAAGGGACAGAATACCAGAACGTAGCAGCCACTATAGAGGATTCTTGTGATACAGTATGTTCTGGGTTCAATTCCTAACTGCCCTGGAGCGAAATAATAACATGCTTAAACAGGTTGTTTCAAAATGTATACCATATGAAGGACCCCTCTGTCGTCACCGTGGTGTTTCTATTTCTAGGTTCAAGTCCCACTGACTTTTAGAGGTGTCTCATAATGTGTCTGAATAAGTTGATTTTAAAAAGAAGATTTATAGCAGACATAGTCAAGAAGGAATATTGCGGTAATAAAAAAATTAACCAACCCTGCTGTTCGAAAATCTTGGTGGGTATAAACTGTTTTTTCTAAAAGAAGCACAAAGGCATTTTCAACTATTTCTCTGCTTGAGTCTGCCAGAAACAATCCCTAACCAAACAGTGATCTACCCAGTCGATGTAATAGAATTCAGTTAGAGGTCAGTGCTTTCAGCTGATTGTCCCCTTTACTGAAAGGGTTGATCCTTGCTGGGCGTTGGTTCTATAGGAGCACCCAGCCTTTCACACAACCCATGCTGACAGCCATTCTTCAAGCAGATGCCTCGACAGTGAATCAGTGGATCTCTTAGCTTGTTAAAGTTCACCTTTGTCTTCAACTCTCTGGATGTCCTCAGCTTCCCCTAGTCTGAAACCTCCTCCAACCCTACATCTATCTGTGATATCTACACACTTCCAATTCTGGCCTCTTGTGCCTTTTCTCCTTTCACCATTGGCCATGCCTTCTACTTAGCCCTAAAGTTCTGGAATTCTTTGTCAATCTTATCCACCTTTAAACTCTCTCTCTCTCTCTCTCTTCCTTGCTTCAAAATCTTTGACCCAGCTATTGGCCCCCATGGACTAAGAATTTTATGTGGGTTGCTATCTGATTTTGTTTGGAGGTGGTTGTGAAACATGAAAGGGTTCAGAAAAGACTTACATGAATGTTGCCAGGGTTGGAGCTATAGGGAGAAGCTGAACAGGCTGGGGCTGTTTTCCCTGGAGCTTTGGAGGCTGAGGGGTGACCTCATAGAGGTTTATAAAATCATGAGGGGCTTGGACAGGATGAATAGACAAGATCTTTTCCCTGGGGTGGGGGTGTCCAGAACTAGAGGGCACAAGTATAGGCTGAGAGGGGAAAAAGTTAAAAGAGACCTAAGGGGCAACTTTTTCATGCAGAGGGTGGTGCATGCATGGAATGAGCTGCCAGAGGAAGTGGTGGAGGCTGATATAATTACAACATTTAAAAGGCATCTGGATGGCTATATGAAACCGAAAGGTTTAGAGGCATATGGGTCAAGTACTGGTTTATGGGACTAGATTAATTTAGGATATCTGGTCGACATGGACAAGTTGGACTAAAGGGTTGTTTCTGTGCTGTACATCTTTATGATCTTGTGACATAGTGGCTCACTGACTAGCACTGCTGCCTCACAGCGTCAGAGACCTGGGTTCGATTCCAGCCTGAGGTGACTGTGTGGAGTTTGCACATTCTCCCTGTGTCTGTGTGGGTTTTCTCCAGGTGTTCTGGCTTCGTACCACAGTGCAAAAATATGCATGGTTAGGAGGATTGGCCATGCTAAATTGCTCGTAGTGTCTGGGGATGTGTAGCTTAGGTAGATTAGCCATGGGGAATACAAGGTTAGAGGGTAGTGGAGTGTGTCTGGGTGAGATGATCTTTGGACAGTCGGTGTGGACTTGTTGGGCCAAGTGACCTGTTTCCACACTTTTGGGATTCTGTCATGTCCATGAATTGCCTAGCATTGTTCTGCTACTTTGAAGGCTATACAAATGTAAGTTGGTAAGGCCTTCCAATTGCATAAACTCAGATCTGTTTTGACCCAAAATCTGCTGGGCTCAAGGTGTGGTGCTGATCACAAGGTAGAAGGAAATAGTGACAATGGCACAGCGAGAGGAATTTAAATTCAATTGGACACGTATGGAATAGAAAATTAGCCTTGACAACGGTGACCGTAAAATGATCATCGACGATTGTAAATATCGATCCAGTTCATTAATGGTCTCGAAGGAAGGAAATCTGTTAGCTTTAACTGGTCTGGCCTATGCGTAACTTCAGATTGCCAGTAATGAGGTTGGCTCTTAAACTACCCTCTGAAATGGCCTTTGTCAACCACTCAGTTCAAGGGCAAGTAGAGATGGACAATCAATGTTGGCACCCTTACTCCATGAATAAAGCAGATTGAAAATACCTTCCGGTAGAGGGTACCTGGATCTTTTTCCTCATACCATGATCATGCCATTCTAGATTAACAAAAGTGATGGAATCCTTGAGGATCTTTAATGTAGGCTCCTCATTGTATATTTTCATAGCCAGCAGTCCTGGGTTATCATGGTTAGCAACTGGAAATCTGAAGAAATAATTATCCTTCAGTATTATTGACACTATATCAGTTGCTGAGGCACCACATTCAATTTAATAGCTTGTTACCCATGTACACTGTGTATATATTTTTCAGAAAAGTAAATGGTCGAAAAAAACATTGTCATGATAAAAAGTCCAAGCAAATTTTCTTTTCCAATCAAGAGAAATCATACTTTAGAACACAGAGCTTTCCTTTCTGGCAGGTACATATATTTGCCTGTATTTAAATGCTGATCAAGTACTTCGTTTTCCAGAGAAAGGTGAGAACAGAAAATGCTTGCTCAAAGTCACAGAATAAACAAACTTGGTAGAGCCTTCTTCGTCCTAATGTGCTGGAGCCAGACAGATTGCAGAAGTTATTTAGAACCACCCGTTCTGGCAAGAGGTAGTTCTCAAGCCTCACGCCTGCCCAGAGAAGGGAAAGAAAAGAGCTCTTTTTATTCGAAAAGAAAGCCCTGTGTCGTCCTGTAAGCACTTTTTCCACTCACTTCTCAGGAAAGACACACTGACATTATATCGGGAGAAGTGAAAGTGCTTAGCTATATTTTTGCTAGCAGTGAGTTTAATGCCTCTGTTGTTTCTCTTGCCTAAATCCACACACACACACATATATAATTTTTTGTAAGTTAAACACCAGCAACTTGCTCTTTCACTGACTCTGCAGCCTTTCCTTCACAGAAAGGGGGCCCCATTCTGCTGCTGGAACAGCAAGGCCCTGCAGTTGGCTGAAAGGTTTAAGCCATGGGGAGCCTTCTTATCAATGACTGAGGATGTCGCCACGGTCGATCAGCCGTCACAGTTGAACTGTGTCCCGCAGTCACTGAGGGAGAAAAAGGAGCTTTCCAAAACAACAAAACAACTTCCGAAGGATGAAAGCTTTCTTTTCCTATCGATCTCTTCGTCTTTTTTACTTAGATACAAAACCAAAAGAAATTGGAAGAAGGTTCAGAAAAGATTTACAAGGATGTTGCTAAGGATGTTGAGCTAGAGGGAGAGGCTGCATAGGCTGGGACTGTTTTCCCTGGAGCAGCGGAGGCTGAGGGGTGACGTAATAGGGGTTTATAAAATCATGAGGGACATGGATAGGGTAAATAGACAAGGTCTTTTCTGTGGGGTAGGGGAGTCCAGAACTAGAGGACATAGGTTTAAGATGAGAGGATAAAGATTTAAAAGGACCCAAGAGGCAACGTTTTCACACAGAGGGTGGTGTGTGTACGAAATAAGTTGCCAAAGGAAATGCTGGAGGCTGGTACAATAACAACATTACAAAAGGCATCTGGATGGGTATATGAATAGGAAGAGGGATGTGGGCCAAGTGCTGGCAAATGGGACTAGATTAGTTTAGGATATCTGATTAGCATGGACGATTTGGACTGAAGGGTCTGTTTCCATGCTGTACGTCTCTATGACTCTATGACTCACACATCAGAGAGTGTAGATGGCTGAGATGACTGCTAGACTGACTGGTGAAGAGTAAAGCTAAGGCAAATATTTTTATAATGAATAGACTGCTTGAAATGGTGATGGACGGGAATTACAATCATAGAGTCATAGAGATGTACGACACAGAAAAAGACCCTTCAGTCCAATCCGTCCATGCCGACCAGATATCCTAACCTAACCTAGTCCCATTTGCCAGCACTTGGCCCATATCCATCTAAACCCTTCCTATTCATGATTAAAAATCACACAACATCAGGTTATAGTCCAACAGGTTTATTTGGAAACACTAGCTTTCGGTGTTCCGCTCCTTCATCAGGTGGTTGTGGAGCTTAAGGTCATGCTCACAGAATTTATAGCCAAAGGAGTCCAGTGTCATGGAGATGTGACACAGTAAATAATCTCAGATTAAATCTTTCATCTTTTATAATGAGATTTGCTGGTTTCTATTCTTTGATATCTATTTCCCAGAATTTCTTTTAAATTACATTCTCAAGATAGCTCAGTTTTTAAACAATGGGTGTGAGGTCTGTCTGTGTCCCAATGCTATGTCAGACTGATAAACTCCGTGTATAGTTTTACAGAGTTTTACACATGGAATCATGGAGTTTTTGAGCAAAATAAAATATAATTCTGCAAAATTAAATTCACCCCATAAGCTTATATGTCAGCGCATGTTGGAGCAACAGATTGAGTGTGAGTGTGTGCGCGTGGGTGTGAGTTCACATGTGTGTGTGTGTGAGAGGGTGTGTGTGTTGGTGTGAATGCGGGGTGTGTATGTGTGTGCGTATGCAAGAGAGCTTGTGTGTGAGGGAGGATCTGCGTGGGTGTGAGTATGTAGGTGTGTGTGTGTGAGAGAGAGAGAGAGAGAGAGTATATCATGCAGTGGGGTCACCTGTAGTGTGACATGAACCCAAGGTCCTGGTTGAGGCCATTCCCCTGGGTACCAATGACTTCCGATTCATATACCCATCAAATGTCTTTTAAATGCTGGAATTGTACCAGCATCCACCATTTCCTCTGGCAACTCATTCCATGTACGTATCAGTCTCTGCGTGAAAAAGTTGTCCCTTAGGTCTCTTTTAAATCTTTCCCTTTTCACCTAAACCTATGCCCTCTAGTTCTGGACTCCCACACCTCAGGGAAAAGATCTTGTCTATTTACCCTATCCATGCCCCTCATGATTTTATAAACCTCTATAAGGTCACTCCTCAGCCTCCGACGCTTCAGGAAAAATAGCCTTAGCCTCTCCCTATAGCTCAAACCCTCCAACCCTGGCAACATCCTTGTAAATCTTTTCTCAACCCTTTCAAATTTCACAACATCTTTCTGATAGGAGGGAGACCAGACTTTCAAAAAGGAATTAGATAACCATGTGAAATGGGTAGGCAATGGCTGAATAGTACCAATGCCACGCAATTAATCCAGAAATCCAGGTAAAGGTCCGGGGATCTGGATTCAAGTTTCTCCATGGCAGATAGTGAAATTTGAATTCAATTTAAGTAAAAATATAGAAATAAGAATCTAAGTTTGACCATGAAACCATAGCAGATTGTTGGGGAAAAAACAATCTGGTTCATTAATGACCTTTAGGGTAGGAAATCTGCTATCCTTACCTGGTCTGGCCTAGGTAAGGACCCACAGCAATGTGGTTGACCCCTTAACAATTAAAGATGAGCAATAAATGCTGGCCCAACTCATACCCTGTGAATGAATAAAACAGACATGTTTTCAAAGTTCTGAAGAAATAATAGAGAATTTTTAAAAACGTTGTCACAGGCAGAGAGTATGAATCTATTTAAGAGGAAGCTTTATCCAGCCAGATGAGTCCATGGGGGTAGGAGGGCATAGGAAGGCCAGGATCTAATCTGACCTGTCCTGCTGGAAAATGTAACGATGGAGTCAATTTACCTGGTTGGTGGGAAGGAGATTAAATTGTGTAGCAGACTCAGTGGGCCAAATGCCCTAATTCTGCTACAATATCTTATGGTAAGAGGATTGACATTTGTCTTCCTGAAGTGGGAAAATTCTGTAGCAAGTAAGTCAGAGGCAGGAAGGGACCAATGGGAGAAATTTGCTCTCACATGACAGGATGTCAATTAGGTTGATTGTTGGGTCAGATAACCCCCATTATCCCTGCTGTCACTAGTGTTCAAGGGAGGCTTAGCAATTAGATGGGAATTGAAAGGGTACTCGTGGCAAAGTGGTATTGTCCATACCTCTCAGCCAGGAGAGCAAGATTCAAACCCCACTTGATCCAGAGATTTGTGGCAAAATATCCCTAAACAGCTGGATTATAATGTTCTAAATGCAAATGCATAGCTCCCCAGGGCCGTGTGCTCAGTCCGCTGATATTCACCCTGCTGACACATGACTGTGCAATGAATCACATCATCAGGTTCACTGATGATACGACTGTAGTAGGTCTCATCAGCAGGAACGACGAGTCAGCATACAGGGAGGAGGTGCAGCGGCTAACGGACTTGTGCAGAGCCAACAACTTGTCTCTGAACGTGGACAAGACAAAAGAGGTGGGTGTTGACTTTAAGAGGACACGGAGCGGCCACTCTCCGCTGGACATCGACGGCTCCCTCCGTGGAGACCGTGAAGAGCACCAAATTTCTTGGTGTACACCTGGCGGAGAATCTCACCTGGACCCTCAACACCAGCTCCATAGCCAAGAAAGCCCAGCAGCATCTCTAGTTTCTGTGCAGGCTGAGGAAAGCCCATCTCCCACACCCCCATCCTCACCACATTCTACTGAGGGTTCATTGAGTGTACCCTCAGCTGCTACCTCACTGCCAGATTTTGGAATTGCACTGTTTCGGATAGTGAGGACAGCTGAGAGGATCATTGGGGTCTCTCTTCCCTCTATTAGAAACATAGAAACATAGAAAAAAACACAGCGCAGTACAGGCCCTTTGGCCCTCGATGTTGCGCCGATCCAAGCCCACCTAACCTACACTAGCCCTCTATCCTCCATATGCCTATCCAATGCCCGTTTAAATGCCCATAAAGAGGGAGAGTCCACCACTGCTACTGGCAGGGCATTCCATGAACTCACGACTCGCTGAGTAAAGAATCTACCCCTAACATCTGTCCTATACCTACCACCCCTTAATTTAAAGCTATGCCCCCTCGTAATAGCTGACTCCATACGTGGAAAAATTACAGACATTTTCACCACACACTGCATCCAAAAGACTAAGAGCATTGTGGAAGACCCCACACATTCCTCACTCAAACTCATCTCCCTCCTGCCATTTGGCAGAAGATACCGGAGCATTCGATCTCTCACGGCCAGACTGTGCAACAGTTTCTTCCTCCAAGCCATCAGAGTCCTTAACACTGTATGATCGGTCTCTTACCCATCTAAAATTCTTTGCACGACTTCGAATTGCTGTTAGAAAAATGTTTATTATTTCTCATTCTTTTATTAGCATGTGTTTTGTATTTTTATGCACTTTATACTGTGTACGAGTGTGAAGTTTGTGCTGTCCATGTCGCATCCTTGGTCCTGGAGGAACGCTGTCTCAATTTTACTATATCAGTTGTATATGGTAGAAATGATAAAAAGCTACTTTACTCTACTGTGTCTGCCAAAGGCTGGTTTGCTAGTACCCTCCAATAGGACAAGCTTGAGGTCCAAATCCCTAATGGCCTTAGACTCCTACCTCACTCACCTGACCACAGACCCAGCTGATGAAACCCCATTGCATTATGGGCAGCGGCTACTGCTTCAGTCTTGCTGAGCCTGCTTTTGGCCTTTGTTTTATTTTCTGACTAACTTGTCCATTAATGCCATCACACACCTCTGGAGCAGGTGGGTCTTGAATC
This sequence comes from Chiloscyllium plagiosum, assembly GCF_004010195.1. NCBI lineage: Eukaryota > Metazoa > Chordata > Chondrichthyes > Orectolobiformes > Hemiscylliidae > Chiloscyllium > Chiloscyllium plagiosum. The sequence goes on along the minus strand of NC_057721.1, from coordinate 72,295,653 downwards.
TGGGCCTCCAAGCCCAGGGCAACTACCACTGCACCACAAGAACCCTGCTTTGTTTTATATTTCCTTCTTTTCGTACTCAGAAGTGCGATCAAACAGAACTTTCACACCACCAAAATTACTGTGAATTTTGCTTTGCATTTTTTTCCCCTTTTTTAACTATCAGAAATCACGAGTGTGGCCATCTACTGTTCACAAACAAGTCCCATTAAGGGCAATGTAAACCATCAAAAATGAGGGGGAGTTAGGGAGAGAGAGTGGGCAAAACTCAATGAATCAGTCTCACATGGCAGGAAAGAGGAATCTGTGGTTTGGAGATCACACCCCTAACCTCAGTGGTATTATGTCCATGCTCAGATCATCTGAGCTAACCAGGAGCCATTGTTTTTCATTATATATCATCAACAGCTACAAAAAGATCTGTTTTGCTTTATGACATTAAGTTGGTAGCAATTGCCAAATGCTTCCAATAGTCTACTTTAGTGGGGGAAAAAGTCTCAAATCACCCTGCTGAATTCCAAACTCTTTGCAAAATGTGTTTTTTGTTTAAGAAGCAAAATGTGTTTTTAACTCAATGTCTGCCTGAATTCCTATCAGTGTCCTGAGTGTGCAAAGCTGTGTGCCAAGGTCACTTAAAGATTCTTTCAAGTTATTAGAACCTGCTTTTTCCAATCGTTCAAGGAATAGGGCATGATGTGAAAGGCTAGCATTTATCCCCATCTTTCATTACCTTCAGGATATGCTAGGCCCTCTTCACAAGCTCAGGATTTACATGGTGGGTATATCTTAGCAGGGAATTCCAGGATTTTGATCCACCAATGATAAAGGAATAGTAACAATTTATGTTCAACTATCCTCTGCTGCTTCATTAATGACCTTCCCTCCATCATATGGTTAGAAGTGGGGATGTTCACTGATGATTGTACAGTGTTGGCACCATTCACAACTTCACAGATACTGAAGCAGTCCATGTTCAATTGTAACAAGATCTGGACAGTACCCAGGCTTGGGCTGACGAGTGGCAAGTAACATTTAAGCCACGAAAAGCTAAGGCTATGTCCATCACCAAAAAGAGACAACCTAAACGCCATCCCTTAACATTGTGTTACAATCACCGAATCCCCCACTATCAAAATCCAGGGGATTATAATTGATTAGAAACTCAACTGGACACACCACAAAAAAACCCACAGTGGTTGCAAGAGAAGGTCAGAGGCTAGGAATACTGTGGTGAGTTACACATGAGTCCTCAAACCCTGTCCACCATCTACAAGGCACAAGTCAGGAGTATGATGGATTGCTCCCCATTTGTCTGCATGGATACAGGTTCAACAATACTCAAGAAGCTTGGCACCATCTAGGACAAAGCAGCCCACTTCATTGGCACCACATTTACAAGCATTCATGCCCTAGTCCGCCAATGCTCTGTAGTGTACACTATCTACAAGGTGTAATGTAGAAATTCACCAAAGATCCTTAGACAGCACCTTTCAAACCCATGACCATTTCCATCTAGAATGACAGGGACAGCACATATATGGGAACACCAACACCTGCAACTTCCTCCAAACCACTCACCATCTTGACATGGAAATATCTCACTGTTCCTTCACTGATGTTGGATCAAAAACCTGGAATTTTCTGATCAGCCATTATTTTATTGAATGGCTTTGCAGATTCAAAGGGCTGAATGGCCTACTGTTGTTCCTATTTCTGTGCTTCTATGATCTGCAAAGAAACTTTGTGATTTCCATCAAAACGCTGTGCACATACTGCAGCGATAGTGAATCTGTGCAGGAAGGAAACTAAACTGGGATAACAGCAAAAGATGTTGGAAATATGAAACAAAAATGTAAACTAGTGGTGAAACTCAGCAGGCATCATCTGTGAAGAGCAAACATTCGAGTCCAAAGAGTCCACATTGGAAGTTCCAAAGAGGAGTCTTTGGATTCAAATTGAATGAGATGTTGTTTTGTCTTGGATGGTATCATGATCCTTGAATATACTGCAGCTGCTGCCATCCGTGCAAGTCCAGGGCCTTCCAACACAATCCTGACTTGTAATGTCTGGGCGATGACGAGGCTA